>NC_142465.1:32745000-33050000 GCF_049115385.1 Moschus berezovskii | reverse complement strand
TCTACTGTGGAATCTTTCAGGGGGAAGAAGGCATTACAGGTAATAATAACAAAAACTCCTACATGCTAGGAAATGTTCTGAGCACTTCAGTTCAGTAGCTCAGTCGTGTCCTTCCGTTCCGTTCCGTCGCTAGTCGTGTCCGACTCTTTGCGACCCCGTGGACTGTAGCCTACCAGGCTTCTCTGTCCATGGGATTCTCCAGGCAAGAATACTGGAGTGGGTTACCGTTTCCTTCTCAGTCGTGTCCTTAGTGCGTATTAATTCAATACTCACCATCAGCTGTTTAAGATCGATTTTATCAATCCCCATTTTAAGTATGTGGAAAGAAAAGAACAAAGAGGCTAAGAATCTTGCTCAAAGGTTTACAGAGCCAAGACTAGTTGGGGTTCAGATTCCACAAGAGTCAAGAGAGAAACACAAGGTCCCCTAGTTGCAGCAATATTCACCAGAACTATGGCCAGCAAGTTTCTGGAAACCTGTCTCCTCTTGCCTCGCATTCCATAGAATTTTTGCTTTTCACTTTAAAGAGGTGTCACATTCCCTTAACTTCCTAACACTCCTTTTGAAAGCAGTGGACGGTATGAGAATATCTTTAAACACAGGAAAACTGAAGTCCAGGTTACTCAACTTCTCCTTCAATGATGCTCTTTGAAATAGTCTGATACATGAAGAGAATTGGGGGAAACCAATTAAAAACAAAACAAAAGCAGAACATCCAAAAGTAAACATAGCTGTAACAGCAGGAACCTATGAAACCGAACAGATGTCCAGCAGCCAGCCGCCCTTCTCACACGCGGAGGGCGACAACGCCCCTACACAAGTTCCTGAGCCTGGAGGCTGCACAAACAGCCCTAAAACCGGTCTACACACCAGGACTCAGCGGTCTGTCCAGGCCCTTTACACGAAGAGGCGCTTCTGGGATGTCGCCTGTGGTAAAATGAATTCTTTCGCTGAAGTGCGGCGGCGGGAGGCCCAGGGAGCGGACGGGGCACCAGGGCTCCGAAGATAAGAAGGAGGCCGAGGGGACCTTGCCCCGCGTCCGTCGGCCTCTGCCGCGGCGTGAAGCGGGGTTGGCAGACCTTCGACCACGGGTCCCGGGGCCGCGGCAGGTCCGCCCGGCGGCTCAGCCATTTTCTCTCTAGGTCTCTTTGGGCCCGGCGGGGAAGGGGCGAGGCCCCTGCCAGCTCCGGCGTTCGCGTCCCGCCCCCCGCGCCCGGAGCCCTCCTCTCGCTCTTCCTTCGAAGAATGCGGCTCCACCTGCAACCCGCGTCCAGGCCCTCCCGGCCCGCGCCGCCCCTCGCAGACCCGCCCGGCGCCCCGCACGCCAAGTTCTGGCCGCGGCGCCTGCCCCCAGGCTGGCCCGCGAGCCGCCCGGAGCCCGGGGAACGCGGGGCGCCCGCGTGACCCCTGACCTGGGCCGCTCCCCACCTTACCCGCTCCGCAACAGCCTGACAATCAGTCCCCTCGCCAGCCGCTCCATATCCCTAGAGCCAGCGCCACGCCAGCCTACCCCGACACGCCCCGCGATTGGCCGACAGGATCGCAGCCGCACGTTCCTATTGGCTGGACTCTCCATATTCGGCCAACGCGCGTGGCAGGCTGACTGCGGATCCCGAGTCTCCGCCCACTCCAGGGCTGGCTGGGGGCGGGGCCACGGAGGTCTGGGTGGGAGCTGTCTGCAGCTGAGCTAGTGCTGGATGGAGTTCGTCCAACCCACACTGTGTTGTGGAGTCTCCCATCCCGCTAGCAACCTGCAGACGATTAAGTCTCCTACTGTAGTTCGCCGTGACCTCACGTCCCTGGAAGACAAGGTCATTTATTCTGAGACATGGCTCTGTGAGAGTTCCAGCTCCACCCTGCAAAGTATAGCCACCTCTCGCCCCCAGAGCCACATAATAGTATCTGCTGCCCCACCAAGAGCGCCCCACACCTGGGAGGAACCGCGAAGCATCAGCTAGTGCAGCCAGTTCGACTGCATCAGGTGCCCTACTCCCGAGTCTCGGCAATGAATTGTTTTCCTCTCTCCTACTCAGCTGCCTCGCTTCTTCTCCCAAACTTTATTTTCCACCTACCCAAAAGCAGTCCCACTCCATTCCCAGTTTCAATCGCACATCCCAGAATCTTTCTCTGAAGATGACGACCAGGCTAGTGGTGCTTCAGAAGGGAGAAAATAGTCTGACTAACCACCCTAATTTTCTACAATGTCGTTTACAGTTACCAGAAACATTCTTAGACCCTTCTCTCTCCAGGCCCCTACATCGCCCCCATAACCGCTTTCCTTAAAGGTAACCAAGCTTATCTAACCAAGTCACAGACCTAGAGAAGAAAAGCATAAAACCCTCCAACGTCTTTCTTCGTGTAAAAACTGCTAGGAGAAATTTTTATTAGTTGATAAAAGAGTCCAAGAGAAGAGAAAAGGAGAGTAAACTGCAATAAGGAAAATCCAAATAAAGTACAGACAAATTCAGGGACCCAAAAAAACTGATGTGAGCATAATCAGTGATCCGACACAGGCTGGTTTCCATACAGAATTTCTCCTAGAGAGAAAAGAAAATGCACAAATTAATTCTGAGAATCTCTCTGCAACACATATGGGGAGTTTCAGAAAGGCTTAATGAAGTCCCTCCAGACCAGAACCTTTCCTTTGGAAACTTCTACTGCAACTAGAAAATAAAATGGCTGAAGCCATCCTTGTCGTTTTCCAGGTCTGCTCTTGTGGGTAGATTCCCTGGGCTGTTATGTATTTACTTGCTGGCTACTTACTTAGCTCACACTGTGGGGCTGCCTCCTTCTTACTCTGGTTCTTCATTGTACAGGCTGGGTCTGACCTTCTCCACTGCTACTCCTGTTTCTTGCCTCTATATATGCAGAGGAGTGCACCTTCTCTTGGTTAGACAATGCCTCTTATGCTTCTCTGGGCAACACATTGTTAAAGATACCAGAGGAAATTTCAAGAAGCAAATAACACTCTTAGAAGCATAATCAAATCTCATCTTTGACCTGCCCTGAAAAGAAAAACTTCATATATCTGCCACTCCTGGATATTAATGAACAATTAATTGCATTTGAAAACTTTTATTCTAAGATATCATCTCTGTCTCATTTTGCAGCAACTAGAATCACAGAACAGCATAGCGTCACAAGACGAAGATGTCTTTATTCCAGGACTAGAAGTCATCCCACTACAATTTGACCTATCTCTTTTCTTCTTGTTCTACAGCAGACAAGTTTCCTAAGGAAAACCTTCCTTAGATTGGGTTGGGCTCAATGTATCTGCCTTCACAGGAAAATAGAAGAAAAAAGGAAGAAATATGAAATCACCCAAGAACGAACCTGTTTAAATAAAAGGCCCTGTTCTAGTTCAGGACTTCCAAAATAGAAATGCATTTTACAAGGAGACTCTACCATAGCACCCCTGTCACATTTACTCAGGAATTGCTCCCAACATACACACCAGTCTTGCCTACTGGGTCCCTACTATTCACTTATAGTAACTAACAACATTAATGGAATTCTTATTATGTATCAAGCACCATATATAAAATGTTATAAACAGGAATTAATCCTCACAATAAATTTGTGAGGCAAGAACTATGATCTTAATTTTGTATGTTAGGAACCTAGGTCTGAGGGAGATTAAGTTCTTTGCCTAAAGACCCACAACAAGTTAGTGATAGAGCCAGGCTTTGAATAAAGATTTTTTTAGATCCAAGAGCCAGCACCCCACTACCATACCATAGTTCCTCCATCTAAAACAATTTCCTTCCATTCAAATCTCCAGCTTGGAAATGATCCTCTTTTATAAAATCTTATTCATGTAAATTCATTGAACATTTCACATTACCACAATAGCCAACTGATTTCTGTATAGATGCTAATATGTATCTGTATTGTATGTGCTTTTTATTTGAATAGGAGACTTTTCCCTCCATGCTCACCTCCCATCCACTCTCTCAATATTCTTTTTCAAGCTTTTGTTTTCCCTGAACTGCCTGAAATTAACTCCTCCTGTTTGTATCTGCTCAGAAGCTCAGTCCTGTCTGACTTTTTGCAACCCCATGGACTATATATAGCCCACGACGCTCCACTGGTCCATGGGATTTTCCAGACAAGAATACGAAGAGGGTTGCTATTTTCTCCTGCAAGGGATCTTCCCGATCTAGAGATCTAACCTGCGTCTCCTATGTCTCCTGCATTGGCAGGTGAATTCTTTACCAAGGAGCCACCCGGGAAGCTCCCCTAACTTCTCCCATCCCTCCCTTTTTGTTGGAGGACAGAAGGAACAACAAGTGCCCATCAAAATGAAATGGCATCTTGAGATGGAAAAGAAAGAAAGGCAGCTCCATATAATCATGTTTCGGTTTACTATCAGCATTACAATGAACAAAGCTAGTGGAGCTGATGGAATTCCACCTGAGCTATTTCAAATCCTAAAAGTTGTTGCTGTTAAACTTCGGCACTCAATATGCCAGCAAATTTGGAAAACTCAGCAGTGGCCACAGGACTGGAAAAGGTCAGTTTTTATTCCAGTCCCAAAGAAGGGCAATGCCAAAGAGTGTTCAAACTGCCGCACAATTGAGTGCATTTCACATGCTAACTAGTTAATGCTCAAAATCCTTCAAGCTAGGCTTCAACAGTATGTGAACCAAGACTTCCGGATGTACAAGCTGGATTTAGAAAAGGCAAAGGAACCAGAAATCAAATTGCTAACATCCGTTGATCACAGAGAAAGCAAGGGAATCCCAGAAAAAAACTACTTCTGCTTCATTGACTACGCTAAAACCTTTGATTGTGCAGATTACAACAAACTGTGGAAAATTCTTCAAGTGATGGGAATACCGAACCACCTTTCCTGCCTCCATCAACATCTGTATACAGGTCAAGAAGCAATAGTTACAACCGGACATGGAACAGCAGACTAGTTCCTAATTGGGAAAGGAGTGCATCAAGGCTGTATATTGGCACCCTGCTTCTTTAACGTATATGTGGGCTATATCATGCAAAATGCCCAACAGATGAAGCTCAAGCTGGAATCAAAACTTCCAGGAGAAATATCAATAACTTCAAATGTGCAGATGATACCACCCTGGTAGCAGAAAATGACGAGAAACAAAAGAGCCTTTTGATGAAGCTGAAAGAGGACAGCTATTAAAACTGGGCATTAAAACAGGTATTAAAGAGGACAGTTGGCTGAAAACTCAACATTCAAAAAACTAATATCATGACATCTTGTCCCATCATTTTATGGCACATAGATGGGGGAAATGTGGAAACAATGACAGAGTTTACTTTTCTGGGCTCCAAATTCACTGCAGCCGTGAAATTAAAAGATGCTTGCTCCTTGGAGCCTTTGACTGTGTGGATCACAATAAACTGTGGAACATTCTGAAAGAGATGGGAATACCAGACCACCTGACCTGCCTCTTGAGAAACCTGTATGCAGGTCAGGAAGCAACAGTCAGAACTGTACATGGAACAACAGACTGGTTCCAAATAGGAAAAGGAGTACGTCAAGGCTGTATATTGTCACCTTGCTTATTTAACTTATATGCAGAGTACATCATGAGGAATGCTGGGCTGGAAGAAGCACAAGCTGGAATCAAGATTGCTGGGAGAAATAGCAATAACCTCAGATATGCTGATGACACTACCCTTATGGCAGAAAATGAAGAGGAACGCAAAAGCCTCTTGATGAAAGTGAAAGAGGAGAGTGAAAAGGTTGGCTTGAAGCTCAACATTCAGAAAACAAAGATCATGGCATCTGGTCCCATCACTTCATGGGAAATAGATGGAAAAACAGTGGAAACCGTATCAGACTTTATTTTTTTGGGCTCCAAAATCACTGCAGATGCTGATTGCAGCCATGAAATTAAAAGACGCTTACTCCTTGGAAGGAAAGTTATGACCAACCTTGATAATATATTAAAAAGCAGAGACATTACTTTGCCAACAAAGGTCCGTCTAGTCAAGGCTACGGTTTTTCCCATGGTCATGTATGGATGTGAGAGTTGGACTGTGAAGAAAGCTGATCGCCGAAGAATTGATGCTTTTGAACTGTGGTGTTGGAGAAGACTCTTGAGAGTCCCTTGTACCGCAAGGAGATCCAACCAGTCCATTCTAAGGGAGAGCGATCCTGGGTGTTCATTGGAAGGACTGATGCTAAAGCTGAAACTGCAATACTTTGGCCACCTCATTCAGTGAGTTGACTCACTGGAAAAGACTCTGATGCTGGGAAGAATTGGGGACGGGAGGAGAAGGGGACGACCAAGAATGAGATGGCTGGATGGCATCACCGACTCTGTGGACATGAGTTTGAGTGAACTCTGGGAGTTGGTGATGGACAGGGAGGCCTGGCATGCTGTGATTCATGGGGTCGCGGAGAGCTGGACACGACTGAGCGACTGAACTGAACTGAACTGAACTGCTCCTTGGAAGAAAAGCTATGATGAACTGAGACAGTGTATTAAAAAGCAGAGACATCACTTTGCTGACAAAACTCCATATGGTCAAAGCTATGGTTTTTCCAGTAGTCATGTATGGATGGGCGAGCTGGACCATAAAAAAGGGTGACAGCCTAACAATTGATACTTTAGAACTGTGGTGCTGAAGAAGACCCTTGAGAGTCCCTTGGACAAGAAGGAGATCAAAGCAGTAAATCCTAAAGGAAATCAACCCTGAATATTCACTGGAAGGACTGACGCTGAAGCTGAAGCTCCAATACTCTGACCACCTGATGGGAACAGCCGACTCGTTGGAAAAGACTCCGATGCTTGGAAAGATTGAGGGCAGGAGGAGAAGGGAACAACAGAGGATAAAATGGTTGAACATGAGTCTGAGCAAACTCCAGGAGATAATGTAGGACAGGGAAGCCTGAAATGCTGCAATTCATGGGGTTGCAAAAAATTAGACACTACTGAGTGGCTGAAAAACAACTTACAGAGTAAGACTGGGCGATGGTCCAGAAGTATGGGTGACTGAATTCCACACCATCCAGGAGCCATTGGGACAACTATATTATTACAGCAGGGTATTAGGTTAGGTGCTCAAAATAGGACCTGTGTTCCCAAGTCTAGATTTATGAGGAGCAACTACTTTCCTGGAATACCTCAGCAAAAGGTTGTCATTGTTTGAGGATCAGCAGAGCATAAGGGCTACAAGATCTTAAGGATTATTAAATGATACTTATTAACTACAAAGCTCTTGGCAACAGAGAAGTGATTCAATGGACTGTACAGTCCTGGGTCGGGTCAGTGGAAAAACAAGAGGACCCCTAGGGCCCCAAGATAGCATCAGTTATGCTAACAGTCATACACCGTCCTTACCTGAGAAACTCATTATTGTTGTGGTTTTTATCGTTTCGACTATTAGTTCCATTAGAATATCCATCTCTGTTGAAGCATTTTGGGACTCCTTCCTCCAGGCAGTGTTATACATTCTGCCTGCTACCCAAAGACTTCTTACTCTACCCCAGCACTAAATCATTCTGAATATACTTATTGAAAATCAACTGCATACCAGGCAGAAGATGGGTGGTATAGATACAACGCAAATAAGATAAGCAGAATACTTTCGTGGGTTAATGTTTTCGTACTTTCTTCTTCAACTAAAATGTGAGCTTCTCAAAAGCAGCAGGTATCTTTGTATACCTGTGAAACAGCAGGAGCCTTAGGCCCTGATCCCTACTTCCTACCCAATGTCTTCAGCCTGCCTTTTGTCTGCAGAGAACTTTAGTCAAAGAATAAGTTTAATCTGAGAAGTGAGAAATGCGAAAACAAAGGAAAACAGTCAAAGGATGCCTAATAATAATAATGTAGTCATTAAGCATCAGTTCAGTTCAGTCACTCAGTCGTGTCCGACTCTCCGCGACCCCATGAATCACAGCACGCCAGGCCTCCCTATCCATCACCAACTCCCGGAGTTCACTCAAACTCATTTCCACAGAGTCGATGATTCCATCCAGCCATCTCATTCTCTGTTGTCCCCTTCTCCTCCCGCCCCCAACCTTTCCCAGCATCAGAGTCTTTTCCAGTGAGTCAACTCGTCGCATGAGGTGGCCAAAGTATTGCAGTTTCAGCTTTAGCATCAGTCCTTCCAGTGAATAGTGAAGGACTTTTAATTTCTTCTCAAGGACTGTAGATAATATTCTGAGCCATATCCTGTGAGCTGTCTTTTTTTTTTATTTTTTTAATTAGAATGTATAGGCATAAAGTTGTTTCTATTATTTATATTCTTAATGCTTCTATGAATAATTCCCATTTTGAATATTGTTTATTTGCAAGATTTTTCTTGTTGATTATTGTTACCTGATGTTTTCCTTTTTAGAGAAGCTTTTTAAAGCAGCTTTGACTCTGTTGAGCATCTCAATTTTATCTTTATTTTTATTGCATTAATGCCTGGTACGTATTAGGTGCTTTTTTTTCTTTATGATTATTCTGTTTATCTTGCTGACTTCTTGAGCTGGCTGTATGCTTGTGTACTCATTGTTTTTCCTTTTTATGTAAAGTCTACTACATTTGGGGGCTCAGTGGATAATGTTTTCCATATCCCATGGGTTTTAAGATTTTGTATTTTTGTTATCTTTCTGTAATGATGTTGTTTTTAAATGCCATGTACTCAGTGAGGGATATAAACACATTGTGAGCTGTCTTATAGATACTGAAACTCCAGGTGGAGAAGTTAACTACATGACGACCAGGCTGTACCCACAACATGAGCTGCCACAATTCCAAGAATTGGCCTTAAAGAAATGGGAACAAACAGACCCCGGAACTGAAGATTAACTATACCTAAAACAATCAAGAGACGCTGTTCAGACTACCAAATGACCAATCTGAAGATGACTGTCAGAGAGAACTGTGCTGTTTCAGTATGTAGTCCCCTCTTTCTGTCTATAGAATCTCTTACCTATGGGGGTGGGGGGGTCAACCTTTGGACAGACGTTGCCAGCATCTGAAATAAAGCATGCTTTTCTTTCCACCAACCTGGCTTGTTTATTGGCTTTGAGTTGTGAGCAGCCAGACCCTGTGTCTTTCGGGAACACCTGGTGCTAAAGGCCAGATATATAGGAGATGTTCCATAAATATATCATCCCATTTTTAAAATCTGTCATGGCTGTCAGGCAATGAAGACTAATAATTAGACTATGTCTGTTTATATTTATGTATATATTTCTAAAATTGAGTCTTTGTGTGTGTGCTCAGTCACTAAGTCATATCCAACTCTGTGTGACCCCATGGACTGTAGCCCACCAGCCTCCTCTGTCTGTAGAATTTCCCCAGCAACAATACTGGAGTGGGTAGCCATTCCCTTCTCCAGGGGATCTTCCCAACCCAAGGATCAAACCTACCTCTCCTAGGTCTCTTGCATTGGCAAGTGGATTCTTTACCACTCAGTCAACTGGGAAGCCCCCTAACTCTTCCCTCCCCTCCCTTTTTGTTGGAGGACAGAGGGAACAAAAAGTGCCCATCAAACTGAGATGGCATCTTGAGACAGGAAAGCAAGACAGGCATCTCCATATAATCATGCTTCATTTTATTATTAATACATGGTACTTATTCACAGGGTAGGATTGGGAGAAAAATAATCCAGACGCTTTCACAACTGCACTCCACACTGCCAAGGGGCCAATGGGACAATTTTATTGTTAAACTAGGACGTGGGGTAGGTGCTCAAAACAGGACATGCATTCCTAAGTCAAGATTTATTAATGGGTTACTAATGTCATGGGCCCAGTGATTATCAAACAATACTTATGATACAAAGTACTTGGCAACAGAGAAGTGATTCAGTGGACTGTACAGTCCTGGGTCAGGTCAGTGGAAAAACAAGAGGACCCCTAGGGGCGCAAGATAGCATCAATTATGCTAACAGTCATACACCTTCCTTACCTGAGAAACTCATTATTGTTGTTTTTATTGTTAGTTTCATTAAAACTAACCATATTAGTTAGACTATTATTAAACTATTAGACTATTAGTTTCATTAAAATATCCCCCTCTGTTGAAGCATTCTGGGACTCCTTCCTCCAGGGGGCGTTAGCCCTACATTCTGCCTGCTACCTGAATACTTTAATACCCTAGCACTAAATCATTCTGAATATACTTATTGAAAATCAACTACATACCAGGCAGAACCAACTTAGCCACTAAACCACCACCACCAGGCAGAAGAAAGGTGGTACAGATATAACGCAAATAAGATAAGCAGAATCCTTTAGTGGGCTGATGTTTTTGTATTTTCTCCTCCCATTAAAATGTCAGGTTCTCATTAGGGGCAATTATCTTGGTATACCTGGTGTTAAAAAAGGCCGGGTATATAGGAGGTGTTCCATAAAGGTATCATCTCATTTTTAAAATATATTATGGCTGACAGGCAATGAAGACTATTCATTAGAATATGTTTACATTAGCGACTGAACAATAACAACTGTTCATATTTATGTATATATTTCCAAAATTGAGTCTTTGGGTGTGTGCTCAATTGCTAAGTCCTACCTGACTCTTTGCAAACCCATGGACTGTAGCCTGCCAGGCTCCTCTGTCCATGGGATTCTCCAGGTAAGAATACTGGAGTGGGTTGCCATTTTCTCCTCTGGGGGTTATGACCCAGGGATCCAATCCATGTCTCAGCCTTCTTTCCAGCTCATCTGTTACCTCCCCACCATAGAAATCCTTCATTCTAGTTGAATTTCATATTCTCTTCTTCCTGAACACATGCTGGGCTTGCCAGACCCTGCACCTTGGCTGTTACTTCCACCTGCACTTCCAGTATTGAAATCTTGTCCATTTTTCAAGACGTAACTCAATGTCACACACCCCATAAACCCTTCTGTGATTCTCATGGGATGTGAACACTAGCTTGGATGTGACTTTATATATCTGTGACCTATAATGGTGCTTTTCAAACTGAGTCTCAATATATTCTTGGATTATTAAATCAGTTTAGTGTGTCACAATTAGAATTTGTAAGATCAAAATTTGTAAAAATGGAATAGTGATTTGTGATCTCCAAACAAGAGGATTTAGCTTCAGGATCAAGGACAAAGTTCCAGACACTCAGGACTTCATGTGGCAGAAAATTTATTACAGTGAAAAAGAGAAAGCTTCTGACATAGACATCAGAAGGGGGATGGAGAGTGCCCCCTCACTAGTCCTAGCAAAGGAGTTATATACTTTTTCAATTGATTATTAACAGTAAATCAAAAGAGTGTCTCAAGGTTGTAAAGGTCTTACTGGACCCACTCCCACAATATACATTTTATGATAACAGGCTTAGTCAGAAGGTTCTTAAGAAAGAGAAACATACCCTTGAGCAGGATACATATATAAACCTTCACAGTAATCCAAGTCTATACCCCAACAAGTAATGCTAAAGAAGCTGAAGTTGAACGGTTCTATGAAGACCTACAAGAACTTCTAGAACTAACACCTAAAAAGATGTCCTTTTCAACACAGGGGACTGGAATGCAAAAGTAGGAAGTCAAGAGATACCTGGAGTAACAGGCAAGTTTGGTCTTGGAGTACAAAATGAAGCAGGGCAAAGGCTAACAGTTTTGTCAAGAGAATGCACTGATCATAGCAAACACCCTCTTCCAACAACACAAGAGACGACTCTACACATGTCATCACCAGGTGGTCAATACCAAAATCAGAATGATTATATTCTTTGCAGCCAAAGATGGAGAATCTCTATATAGTCAGCAAAAACAAGACTGGGAGTTGATTGTGGCTCAGACCATGAATTCCTTATTGCCAAACTCAGACTTAAATTGAAGAAAGTAGGGAAAACCACTAGACCATTCAGTTCAGTTCAGTTCAGTTCAGTTCAGTCGCTCAGTCGTGTCCGACTCTCCACGACCCCATGAATCACAGCACACCAGGCCTCCCTGTCCATCACCAACTCCCGGAGTTCACTCAAACTCATGTCCACAGAGTCAGTGATGCCATCCAGCCATCTCACTCTCGGTCGTCCCCTTCTCCTCCCGCCCCCAACCTTTCCCAGCATCAGAGTCTTTTCCAGTGAGTCAACTCGTCACATGAGGTGGCCAAAGTATTGCAGCTTCAGCTTTAGCATCAGTCCTTCCAATGAACACCCAGGATCGATCTCCCTTAGAATGGACTGGTTGGATCTTCAGGTATGACCTAAATCAAATCCCTTACAATTATACAATGGAAGTGACAAATAGATTCAAGGGATTAGATCTGATAGACAGAGTGTCTGAAAAACTATGTATGGAGGTTTGTGACATTGTAGAAGAGGCAATGATCAAGACCATTCCCAAGAAAAAGAAATGCAAAAAGCAAAATGGCTGTCCGAGAAGGCCTTAAAATTAGCTGAAAAAAGAAGAGAAGCTAAAGGTGAAGGAGAAAAGGAAAGATATACCCATTTGAATGCAGAGTTCCAAAGAATAGCAAGGAGAGATAAGAAAGCCTTCCTCAGTGATCAGTGCAAAGAAATAGAGGAAAACAGTAGAATGCAAAAGACTAGAGATCTCTTCAAGAAAATTAGAGATTCCAAGGGAACATTTCACGCAAAGATGGGCACAATAAAGGACAGAAATGGTATGAACCTAACAGAAGCAGAAGATATTAAGAAGATATGCCAAGAATACACAGAAGAACTATACAAAAAAGATCTTCATGACCTAGATAACCACGATGGTGTGATCACTCACCTAGAGCCAGACATCCTGGAATGTGAAGTCAAATGGGCCTTAGGAAGCATCACTGTGAACAAAGCTAATGGAGGTGATGGAATTCCAGTTGATTTATTTCAAATCCTAAAAGATGATACTGTGAAAGCGCTGCACTCAATATGCCAGCAAATTTGGAAAACTCGGCAGTGGCCACAGGACTGGAAAAGGGCAGTTTTCATTCCAATCCCAAAGAAGGCGATGGCAAAGAATGTCCAAACTACCACACAATTGCACTCATCTCACAGGCTAGCAAAATAATGCTCAAAATTCTCCAAACCAGGCTTCAATAGTACATGAACTGAGAAATTCCAGATGTTCAAGCTGGATTTTAAAAAAGCAGAGGAACCAGAATTTAAATTGCTAACATCCATTGCATCATAGAAAAAGCAAGAGAATTCCAGAAAAATGTCTACTTCTGCTTAATTGTCTATACCAAAGTCTTTGACTGTGCGGATCACAATAAAATGGAAAATTCTGAAAGAGATGGGAATACCAGACCACCTTATCTGCCTCCTGAGAAATCTGTATGCAGGTCAAGAAGCAACAGTTAAAACTGGACATGGAACAACAGACTGGTTCCAAATCAGGAAAGGAGTATGTCAAGGCTGTATATTGTCACCCTACTTATTTAACATATGCAGAGTACATCATGAAAAATTCTGATGTACTCTGGATGAAGCATAAGCTGGAATCAAGATTGCGGGGAGAAATATCAATAACCTCAGATATGCAGATGACATCACCCTTAGGGCAGAAATTGAAGGGAAGAACTAAAGAGCCTCTTGATGAAAGTGAAAGAGGAGAGTGAAAATGTTGGCTTACAGCTCAAAATTCAGAAACCTAAAATGATGGCAATCTGGTCCCATCAGTTCAGTTCAGTTCAGTTCAGTCACTCAGTCGTGTCCGACTCTCTGCGACCCCATGAATCACAGCACGCCAGGCCTCCCTGTCCATCACCAACTCCCGGAGTTCACTCAAACTCATGTCCACAGAGTCGGAGATGCCATCCAGCCATCTCATTCTCTGTCATCCCCTTCTCCTCCCGCCCCCAACCTTTCCCAGCATCAGTCTTTTCCAGTGAGTCAACTCATCTCATGAGGTGGCCAAAGTATTGCAGTTTCAGCTTTAGCATCAGTCCTTCCAATGAACACCCAGGACTGATCTCCTTTAGAATGGACTGGTTGGATCTCCTTGCAGTACAAGGGACTCTCAAGAGTCTTCTCCAACACCACAATTCAAAAGCATCAATTCTTCGGCGATCAGCCTTCTTCACAGTCCAACTCTCACATCCATACATGACCACGGGAAAAACCAGAGCCTTGACTAGATGGACCTTGGTTGGCAAAGTAATGTCTCTGCTTTTTAATATACTATCTAGGTTGGTCATAACTTTCCTTCCAAGGAGCAAGCGTCTTTTAATTTCATGGCTGCAATCAGCATCTGCAGTGATTTTGGAGCCCCAAAAAATAAACCCTGACACTGTTTCCACTGTTTTTCCATCTATTTCCCATGAAGTGATGGGAGCAGATGCCATGATCTTTGTTTTCTGAATGTTGAGCTTCAAGCCAACCTTTTCACTCTCCTCTTTCACTTTCATCAAGAGGCTTTTGAGTTCCTCTTCACTTTCTGCCATAAGGGTGGTGTCATCTGCATATCTGAGGTTATTGCTATTTCTCCCAGCAATCTTGATTCCAGCTTGTGCTTCTTCCAGCCCAGCGTTCCTCATGATGTACTCTGCATATAAGTTAAATAAGCAAGGTGAAAATATACAGCCTTGACATACTCCTTTCCTAATTTGGAATCAGTCTGTTGTTCCATGTACAGTTCTGACTGTTGCTTCCTGACCTGCATACAGGTTTCTCAACAGGCAGGTCAGGTGGTCTTGGATTCCCATCTCTTTCAGAATGTTCCACAGTTTATTGTGATCCACACAGTCAAAGGCTTTGGCATAGTCAATGAAGCAGAAATAGATGTTTTTCTGGAACTCTCTTGCTTTCTCCATGATCCAGCGGATGTTGGCAATTTGATCTCTGGTGCCTCTGCCTCTTCTAAAACCTGCTTGAACATCTGGGAGTTCACGGTTCACATACTGCTGAAGCCTGGCTTGGAGAATTTTGAGCATGACTTTACTAGCATGTGAGATGAGTGCAATTGTGTGGTAGTTTGAGCATTCTTTGGCCTTGCCTTTCTTTGGGTTTGGAATGAAGACTGACCTTTTCCAGTCCTGTGGCCACTGCTGAGTTTTCCAAATTTGCTGGCATATTGAGTGCAGCACTTTCACAGCATCATTTTTCAAGATTTGAAATATATCAACTGGAATTCCATCACCTCCACTAGCTTTGTTAGTAGTGATGCTTTCTAAGGCCCACTTGACTTCACATTCCAAGATGTCTGGCTCTAGGTCAGTGATCACGTTATTGTGACTATCTTGGTCGTGAAGATCTTTTTTGTACAGTTCTTCTGTATATTCTTGCCACCTCTTCTTAATATCTTCTGCTTCTGTTAGGTCCATACCATTTCTGTCCTTTATCGAGCCCATCTTTGCGTGAAATGTTCCCTTGGAATCTCTAATTTTCTTGAAGAGCTCTCTTGTTTTTCCTCTATTTCTTTGCATTGATCGCTGAGGAAGGCTTTCTTATCTCTCCTTGCTATTCTTTGGAACTCTGCATTCAGATGCTTATATCTTTCCTTTTCTCCTTTGCTTTTCGCTTCTCTTCTTTTCACAGCTATTTGTAAGGCCTCCTCAGACAACCATTTTGGTTTTTTGCATTTCTTTTCCATGGGGATGGTCTTGGTCCCTGTCTCCTGTACAATGTCACGAACCTCCGTCCATCAGGCACTCTATCAGATCTAGTCCCTTAAATCTATTTCTCACTTCCACTGTATAATCATAAGGGATTTGATTTAGGTCATATCTGAATGGTCTAGTGGTTTGCCCTACTTTCTTCAATTTAAGTCTGAATTTGGCAATAAGGAGTTCATGATCTGAGCCACAGTCAGCTCCTGGTCTTGTTTTTGCTAACTGTGTACAGCTTCTCCATCTTTGGCTGCAAAGAATATAATCAATCTGATTTTGGTGTTGACCATCTGGTGATGTCCATGTGTAGAGTCTTCTCTTGTGTTGTTGGAAGAGGGTGTTTGCTATGACCAGTGCGTTCTCTTGACAAAACTCTATTAGCCTTTGCCCTGCTTCATTCCATGCTCCAAGGCCAAATTTGCCTGTTACTCCAGGTGTGTCTTGACTTCCTACTTTTGCATTCCAGTCCCCTATAATGAAAAGGATATCTTTTTTGGGTGTTAATTCTAAAAGGTCTTGTAGGTCTTCATAGAACCGTTCAACTTCAGCTTCTTCAGCGTTACTGGTTGGGGCATAGGCCTGGATTACTGTAATATTGAATGGTTTGCCTTGGAAACGAACAGAAATCATTCTGTAGTTTTTAAGATTGCATCCAAGTACTGCACTTCGGACTCTTTTGTTGACCATGATGGCTACTCCATTTCTTCTAAGGGATTCCTGCCCACAGTAGTAGATATAATGGTCAGCTGAGTTAAATTCACTTATTCTAGTCCATTTTAATTCACTGATTCCTAGAATGTCTATGTTCACTCTTGCCATCTCCTGTTTGACCACTTCCAATTTGCCTTGATTCATGGACCTAACATTCCAGGTTCCTATGCAATATTGCTCTTTACAGCACCGGACCTTGCTTCTATCACCAGTCACATCCACAACTGGGTATTGGTTTTGCTTTTGCTCCATCCCTTTATTCCTTCTAGAGTTACTTCTCCACTGATCTCCAGTAGCATACTGGGCACCTACCGACCTGGGGAATTCCTCATTCAGTATCCTATCATTTTGCCCTTTGATACTGTTCATGGGGTTCTCAAGGCAAGTATACTGAAGTGGTTTGCCATTCCCTTCTCCAGTGGACCACATTCGGCTGGCGGGGCAGACGCGAGGGACACCAGCCCCCCGGTGGCGCAGACGCAAGGGACGCCAGACCCCCGGTGGCGCAGACGCGAGGGACGCCGGCCCCGGCTCAACTGACCAGGCAAAGAAGCGCGCCGAGAGGAGCTACCCGACGCCTGAGGCCAGGGCCGGCGGCCGAGAGGAGCTACCCCACGTCCAACAGGCGGTGGCTGCGCAGGCGCAGGAGGGCCGAGAGGAGCTACTCCACGTTCAAGGTCAGGGGGGCGGCCTTGAGGAGATACCCCTCATCCAAGGTAAGGTGCAGCGGCTGCGATTTCTTGGAGCAGCTGTGAAGAGATATCCCACGCCTAAGCTAAGAGAAACCCAAATAAGACGGTAGGTATTGCGAGGGGGCATCAGAGGGCAGACACTGGTCCCATCAATTCATGGCAAATAGATATGGAAACAATGAGAGACTTTGTTTTATTGGGCTCCAAAATCACTGCAGATGGTGACTGCAGACATGAAATTAAAAATCACTCCTTGGAAAAAAGGCTAAGACCAACCAAGACAGTATATTAAAAAGCAGAGACATTACTTTGCCGACAAAAGTACTTTTGGTCAATCTATGGTTTTTCTAGTAGTCATGTATGGATGTGAGAGTTGGACCATAAAGAAAGCTGAGCACCAAAGAACTGATGCTTTTGAACTGTGGTATTGGAGAAGACTCTTGAGAGTCCCTTGGACTACAAGGAGATCAAACCAGTCAATCCTAAAGGAAATCAACCTTGAACATTCATTGGAAGGACTGATGCTAAAGCTGAAACTCCAATACTATGGCCACCTGATGGGATGAGCTGACTCATTGGAAAACACAGTGATGCTGGGAAAGACTGAAGGCAGGAGGAGAAGGGGATGACAGAGAATGAGCTGACTGGATGGCATCACCGAATTTATGGACATGAGTTTGAACAAGCTCCAGGCATTGGTGATAGACAGGGAAGCCTGGCATGCTGCAGTCCTTCGGGTCGCTAAGAGACAGACACGACTGAGTGACTGAACTGAACTGTGGGTGCTAATTTGCTCAGTCATGTCCGGCTCTTTGTGACACCATGGAAGGTAGCCCACCAGGCTTCTCTGTCCATGGGATTCTCCAGACAAGAGTACTGGAGTGGGTTGCCATGCCCTCCTCCAGGGGATCTTCCCGAACCAGGGATTGAACCCATGTCTCTTATGTCTCTTGTATTGGAAGGCAGGTTCTTTACCACAAGTGCCACCTGAAAAGAGTTTTGCTCATCCTGAGTGAGTGAGTGAAGTCGCTCAGTCGTGGCCAACTCTTTGCGACCCCATGGACTGTAGCCTACCAGGCTTCTCCTTCCATGGTATTTTCCAGCAAGGGTACTGGAGTGGGTTGCCATTTCCTTCTCCAGGGGATCTTCCCGACCCAGGAATTGAACCCAGGTCTCCTGAATTGCAGGCAGACGCTTTACCCTCTGAGCCACCAGGGGAGCCACCAGGGAAGCCCTCAGTTCAGTTCAGTTCAGTCGCTCAGTCGTGTTCGACTCTTTGCGACCCCATGAATCACAGCACGCCAGGCCTCCCTGTCCATCACCAACTCCCGGAGTTCACTCAAACTCATGTCCATCCAGTCGGTGATGCCATCCAGCCATCTCATTCTCTGTCATCCCTTTCTCCTCCCACCCCCAATCCCTCCTAGCATCAGACTCTTTTCCAGTGAGTCAACTCGTCGCATGAGGTAGCCAAAGTATTGGAGTTTCAGCTTTAACATCAGTCCTTCCAATGAACACCCAGGATTGATCTCCTTTAGAATGGACTGGTTGGATCTCCTTGCAGTCCAAGGGACTCTCAAGAGTCTTCTCCAGCACCACAGTTCAAAAGCATCAATTCTTCGGCGATCAGCTTTCTTCACAGTCCAACTCTCACATCCATACATGACCACGGGAAAAACCATAGCCTTGACTAGACGGACCTTGGTTGGCAAAGTAATGTCTCTGCTTTTTAATATGCTATCTAGAAATAGCGTATGACATCCTTTATATGTGGAAGCTTAAAACAAATGACACAAATGAACTTAACACCAAAACAGAAAGAGACTCATAGACTTAGAATAATAAACTTGTGGTTGTCAGGGGAAAGGATAATACCAGAGTTTGGGAAGGTCCTGTAAACACTGCTATATTCAAAACACATAACAAGCAAGGACCTATTATATAACACAAGGAACTCTACTCAATATTATGTAGCAGCCTGGATGGGAGGGGGATTTGGGGGGAGAACGGGAACATGTATATATATGGTTGAGTCCCTTCACTGTTCCCCTGAAACTATCACAACATTGTTAATCAGCAAAATAAAAAGTTTATAGAGTTTGAAAAAATAAAGGTATACAGCAAAAAATAAATAAAAGGCTGCAAAATACTTTCCTTATTCATACTCTTAGAATTATTTTAATTATAAAACAATAAAATCTCAACTAGGTTCATGATTCTTTTAACTTATTTTCCCTTTATATTTCTCAATAGAGATTAAGAGGTGTGCTGTGCTGTGCTTAGTTGCTCAGTCGTGCCCAACTCTTTGCGACCCCATGCACTGTAGCCCACCAGGCTTCTCCAACCATGGGGATTCTGCAGGCAAGAATATTGGAGGGGGTTGCCATGCCCTCCTCCAGGGAATCTTCCCAACCCAGGGATTGAGATTAGAATTGGCAATAAAGAAAAGAAACATTGAGAAATACATTCTTCCCGACAGTTCTCCAGATATATGACACTTGGAGGAGAAGGAACTTGGGGAAAAGGGAAGCAGGTGGCAAGGGAGTGACAAGGATGCCAGGCCTTGGGCAATTTGGGATCACAGCATAAAATAAATTGCTGTTGTACAGTCGCTTACTGCTGTCCGACTCTGCAACCCCAAGGACTGCAGGACCCAGGGCTTCCCTGTCCTTCATTATCTCCCAGGATTGTTTTAAGCCAGCTTTTTCGCTCTGCTCTTTCACCTTAATCCAGAGGCTCTTTAGCTCCTCCTCACTTTTTTCCATAAGGGTTGTGTCATCTGCATATCTGAGGTTGTTGATATTTCTCCCAGCAATCTTGATTCCAGCTTGTGATTCACTCAGCCTGGCATTTCACATGATGTACTCTACTTGGAAGTGAAATAAGCAGGGTGACGATATATAGCCTTGAGGGTACTCCTTTCCCAATTTTGAATCAGTCTGTTGTTTCATGTCTAGTTCTAACTGTTGCTTCTTGATCTGCATACAGGTTTCTCAGGAGGCAGATAAGGTGGTCTGGTATTCCCATCTCTTTAAGAATTTTCCACAGTTTGTAGTGGTCCACACAGTCAAAAGCTTTAGTGTAGTCAATGAAGAGAAGTAGACATTTTCCTGTAATTCCCTTGCTTTTTCTATGATTCAACGGATGTTAGCAATTTGGTTCCTCTGCATTTTCTAAATCCAGCTTGTACATCTGGAAGTGCTCGATTCATGTACCATTGCAGCCTAACTTGCAGGATTTTGAGCATTACCTTGCTAGCATGTGACATTGTGTGAATGAACATTCTTTGGCATTGCCCTTCTTTGGGACTGGAATGAAAACTGACCTTTTCCAGTCCTGTGGCCACTGCTGAGTTTTCCAAATTTGCTGGCATAGTGACTGCAGTACTTTCACAGCATCATCTTTTAGATTTGAAATAGCTCAGCTGGAATTCCATCACCTACACTAACTTTGTTCACAGTAATGCTTCCTAAGGCCCACTTGACTTCACACTCCAGGATGTCTGGCTCTGGGTGAGTGATCACACCATCATGGTTATCTCAGTCATTAACATCTTTTTTGTATAGTTCTTCTGTGTATTCTTGCCACCTCTTAATATCTTCTTCTTTTGTTAGGTCCATACCATTTCTGTCCTTCATTGTATCTTTGGATGAAATGTTCCCTTGGTATCATTTATCTCATATTCTTATATTTAATATGGATCAAACCCCCATAATTGAGATTAAGCAAAATATTAAGAAGAGGTGGCAAGAATACACAGAAAAACTATAGAAAAAGATCTTAAATACCCAGATAACTGCAATGGTGTGTTCACTTACCTAGAGCCACACATCCTGGAGTGTGAAGTCAACTGGGCATTACTGTAAACAAAGCTAGTCTAGGTGATGGAATTTCAGCTGAACTATTTCAAATCATAAAAGATGATGCTGTTAAAGTGCTGCATTCAACATGCCAGCAAATTTGGACACAGGACTGGAAAACATCAGTTTTCCCAAAGAAGAGTAACGCCAAAGAATATTCAAACCACCACACAACTGCATTCATTTCACATGCTAGCAAGGAAACGCTCAAAATCCTTCAAGCTAGGCCTCAACAGTACGTGAACCCAGAACTTCCAGATGTACAAACTGGATTTAGAAAACGTAGAGGTACCAGAGATCAAATTGCCAATATCAGTTGGATCATAGAAAAAGCAAGGTAATTCCAGAAAAACATCTATTTCTGTTCATTAATTATGCTAAAGCCTTTGACTGTGGACCACAACAAACTGGAAAATTCTTAAAGAGACAGTAAAATCAGACCAGCTTACCTGCCTCCTGAGAAACCTGTATGCAAGATGCAACAGTTAGAACTGGACATGGAACAACAGATTGGATCAAAATTGGGAAAGGAGTACCTCAAGACTATATATTGTCACCTTGCTTACTTAACTTCCATGTAGAATACATCATGCGAAATGCCAGGATGAATGAATCACAAGCTGGAATTGAGATTGCTGGGAGAAATATCAATAACCTCAGATATGCAGATGACACCACCCTTATGGCAGAAAGTGAGGAGGAGCTAAAGAGTTTCTGGATTAAGGTGAAAGAGCAGAGTGAAAAAGCTGACTTAAAACTCAACATTCAAAAAACTAAGATTTGGGGAAGGGCATGGCAACCCACCCCAATATTCTTGCCTGGAGAATCCCTTGGATAGAGGAACCTGGTAGGCTATAGTTCATGAGGTCGAAAAGAGTCCAACATGACTGAAGCGACTTAGCATTCAAGGGCTACAGATCATTTTCTGAGCCATATCCTTTAATATTGGAGCCCCTATCAGTTGGAAGAAGTTGATTACATCATGACCAGACTATAGGCACAACATAAGCTGCTCCATCTTACACAATTCTGAGAGTTCATCTCAAGGAAACAGGAACAAATTGACCCTGGAACTGAAGATTAACTGTACTTAAAACAACCAAGATGACACTGGTCGAATCACCCATGAACAATTTCAAGATGACTGTCAGAGATGACTGTACTCCTCTGCATGTAGCCACCCCTCTCCACCTGTGTATTCTTGAAATTTCCCTTTAAAATCTCTTGCCTTCTGATCAGCAATGGGGATTTGGTTCTTTGGAACATGAGTCCAGCTTCTCACCAGGATTGTCAACTTTCCCAATAAAGCTATCTTTGCTTTTACCACCCCCCCAAAAAAAAAACTAAGACTATGGGGTCCAGTCCCATCAGTTCATCGCAAACAGATAGGGAAAACATGGAAACAGTGACAGACTTTATTTCTCGGACTCCAAAATCACTGTGGACGGTGACTGCAGTGATGACATTAAAAGATGCTTGCTCCATGAAGAGATGCTATGATAAGCCTACACAGCATATTAAAAAGCAGACACATCACTTTGCCTACATAAGTCTGTATAGGCAAAGTATGCATTTTCCAGTAGTCATGTCTGGATGTGAGAGCTGGACCATAAAGAAGGCTGAGCACCAAAGAATTGATGCTTTCCTACTGTGGTGCTAGAGAAGACTCTTGAGAGTCCCTTGGACTGCAAGGAGATCAAACCAGTCAATCCTAAAGGAAATCAACCCTGAATACTCACTGGAAGGGCTTATGCTGAAGCTGAAGCTCCAGTACTTTGGCCACCTGATTCAAAGAGCTGACTCTTTGGAAAAGACCCTAATCTGCAGAAGACTGAGTGCAGGAGGAGAAGGTGGCAACAGAGAATGAGATGGTTGGATGGTATCATCAACTCAATGGACATGAGTTTGAGCAAGCTCAGGGAGATAGTGAAGGACAGGAAAGCCTGGAATGCTGTGGTCCAAATTGCAAAGAGTCAGACATGACTGAGCAACTGAACAACAACAACAATAATTAAAATAATTCAAAAAGAGTATGCATAAGTAAAGTATTTTGCAGCCTTTTATTTATTTTTTGCTGTATTTTTATTTTATTTTTCAAACTTTAAATTTCTACTTTTATATCAGGGTTTAGCCAATTAACAATGTCGTGGTATTTTCAGTTGAACAGTGAGGGGACTCAGCCATACGTATACATGCATCCATTCTCCCCCAAATCCCTGTCCCATCTAGGCTGCCATGTAACACTGAGCAGAGTTCCATATGCTATACAGTAGGCCCTTGTCGCTTATTCATTTTGAATATAGCAGTGTGAACATGACCTTCCCAAACTCCCTTACTATCCCATCCCCTGGCAATGACAGTTTTCTAAGTCTGTGAGTCTCTTTCTGTTTCGTAACTAAGTTTATTTGTATTATTTCTTTTTAGATTCCATGTATAAGTGATGTCATATGATATTCTCCTTCTCTGTCTGAAACTTACTTCACTCAGTATGACACTCTCTAGGTCCATCCATGTCTGCAAATGGAACTGTCTCATTCTCTTTAATGGCTTTCTCAGACTTTTAAATGCATTATCTTTTCATAAACAAAATTTACATACCTACTCTGTAAGTTGTATTCAGTTCAGTTCAGTTCAGTCGCTTAGTCGTGTCCGACTCTTTGCGACCCCATGAATCACAGCACGCCAGGCCTCCCTGTCCATCACCAACTCCCGGAGTTCACTCAAACTCATGTCCATCGAGTTGGTGATGCCATCCAGCCATCTCATTCTCTGTCGTCCCCTTCTCCTCCCACCCCCAATCCCTCCCAGCATCAGAGTCTTTTCCAGTGAGTCAACTCGTCGCACGAGGTGGCCAAAGTATTGCAGTTTCAGCTTTAGCATCAGTCCTTCCAATGAACACCAAGGATTGATCTCCTTTATGGACTGGTTGGATCTCCTTGCAGTCCAAGGGACTCTCAAGAGTCTTCTCCAACACCACAGTTCAAAAGCATCAATTCTTCGGTGATCAGCTTTCTTCACAGTCCAACTCTCACATCCATACATGACCACTGGAAAAACCATAGCCTTGACTAGACGGCTATGTTGACTTTGTTGACAAAGTAATGTCTCTGCTTTTTAATATACTATCTAGGTTGGTCATAACTTTCCTTCCAAGGAGTAAGCGTCTTTTAATTTCCTGGCTGCAATCAGCATCCGCAGTGATTTTAGAGCCCCCCCAAAAAAGTCTGCCACTGTTTCCATCTATTTCCCATGAAGTGATGGGACCAGATGCCATGATTAGTTTTCTGAATGTTGAGCTTCAAGCCAACCTTTTTACTCTCCTCTTTCACTTTTCATCAAGAGTCTTTTTAGTTCCTCTTGATTGCATTTTCCAAATACTTTTAATATGTAGTCAGTCTTGTTAAGAATCATGCATGAGGATTATCTCTACTAAAGATAAAACAAGCTGACCCTGGGACAGTGAAAGAGTTCAGTGTTGTTTGAGAGCAGCAGATGTCAAGTTGTCAAAGATCCTACTTAATCCAGTTCCCAGGTTAGAAGTTTAGGAAGAAAAATAATGCCATCTTTCAAACAAATATGAAACAAAGTCTTTCCCAACAAACAGTTGAGTCCTAAATGCAGCCTGTGCAATAGCACATATGTTTGGCTATGTTCACACAGTAAACCATAGACACACACTGGCCCTGATGGCTACCTGTGGACAGTGTTGACTTAGTATAGCCATGGGTGGCCTCTTTGGTCTCCAGGACTTTGGAGCTGTTTACCATGCGCCCAGAGTCCAGGAAGGACATGCTCAGTGCAACGAAACATTGTCAACCATGAAATAGAAAATACGGTCATCATTCACCAACCTCTCTGCAGAGTCATCTCACCCCCCTCATTGCCCACACTGCACTGCTCAGATGCAAACCTCTTTGTCATATTAATTTTGATACTCAGCTTCCTCTGTTCCTACTGCTTTGCATTTGTTTCTTTTATGTGACTAGGGGAGGTCCTTGAAGACAACTTTTTTTCAGTCTTACACCATTCCTCATAATATGGGTAATGACTGACTGGCTAAGAACAACTGTGATAGTCTTCTGAACTAAAGAGTAGTAATTCATTCTAGAATCAGTACTGGGCCTTAAAAATGGGTCTTCAACAATTTCTATGGCCTCAGGTTGACTGAGAACAACTCAGCACCTTCATAATCAGTTTGCATAAAGAAAGGGTCCCCTTAACTTCTACGGCAACTTTTTTTTTTTTGGCCATGCCACCTAGCTTGCAGGATCTCAGTTCCCTGACCATGGACTGAAACTGGGACTTTGAAGAAAAGTCTGAAATCCTAACCACTAGGCCACTAGAAGATGTCCTACAGAAAATTGTTAAAACAATTTCTGTCAAGGTCATACTCAGTTACTTGGGTTTCCTAGATTAAGGGCAGGAGGAGAAGGGGGCGACAGAGGATGAGATGGTTGGATGGCATCATCAACTCAACGGACATGAGTTTGAGCAAACTCCAGGAGATAGCAAAGGACAGGGAAGCCTGGCTTGCTGCAGTCCATGGGGTTCCAAAGAGTAGGACACAACTTAGCAACCGAACAACAACAACTGTCTTTATACTATAGGGTCAGCTTAATCTAAGTGTACCCATGGTTTACTGGGCAAGAAAAAAGAAGAGATATATCTATCCAAGACATAATTTCTCAATATTCACTAAAATGTTTTCCCAATAAATATCTACCCTGTGTCAGACACCGACATGGGGACTAGGTGAGTTATAAAGATGAGAAGGGGATTTCCACCCTCCAGCCTTGCCATTCTCTGTAGCAGATACAGTATAAATTCTGCTGTCCCTAATCCTCAACCCTATGTTTTTTAGAGAAACCTGTGTAGAATAGGGAGGTGAATATGTTGTTGGCTATCGCTGCTCTTCATTGATATAAGGAATGTTACAAAAGATCTGGAAAATAGAGAAAAGAATATCCACAATCCCACCATCGAAGGCAACTACTATTAATATTTTTACATAATTCACTCTAGACTTTTGATAATTTTTTTCTTATCTAGGTATACATACTTCTGTATTCCTTTTCTATGTATCTTGTTTTATAACCATCATTCTTTAATAATTTTAGAATAATTCAACAAGAGATTATCACTATTTACTTATGTTTTCATTGGATACCTATTAAGTAGCAAAGTTGGGCAGGGCTGTGAACCCACATGTGCTCCCTCCAAAGATCTGAAATCACACAACACAGCTCCCTTCTCCAGCCCCATCTTGTACCACCCTCTACTTTCTACACGGCTAATCTTCTTTGAGTTCTTCAAACATACTACACTCTCTTGTTAGGAATTATTAGGAATGGAAACCAGACAAAGTGACAGAAATAGAAAAATGAGAGCTCTTAGGAACCAAAGGAAAATTTATGGCTAAAAATATTCTTTAGCCACAGCTGGTTTAACGATTTCATGTAAATTGTGCCAATAAACTAAAGACAGATGTGCTCTTCTGGGTCCTTTTTCTTCTGAGTGTTAGCCCCACCTCACTGCGCCTGCCCTCTCCCAACTGGTCTTACCAAGTAAAGCACAAAGCTCAGATAAGCTGCACTGATCACTGCAGCCACCACATACAATGCCACATGCCCTAGATTCGGGACATAAGCCACGACAAAGTACATGCTGATGGAACAGATGATAAGGACCACAATACCACCTACAATCCTCAAGCCTCTATCAAAGAATCAGCACAATTATTGGTGGACTAGTCTAGCCTGTCCACAAACAGAAAAAGATACTGTGTCATTTGGGGTCATAGGACAGGAGTAAGCAGGATTTCAAAATAAACTAAAAGTGCTTCTTATGTCCCAGATTAGATTAACTGAGCAAAAATTACACAATGATAGGGAGAAAGAAGAAGAAGAAAAAAAAAATCAAATAATCTGTATTATTTAAGTCCCGAAAAATACAACAAGCCCTACAAGTGAAAAAAATCATGAGTCCCTAGAGATGTAACAAGTCATTTCAACTATCCCATGTCCTTTAGAGATGTATATAAAAAGTATTGACTTATACCTCTCTCATCAAGATCATTTAACATGGATTTGAGATGCTTTAACCTTCAGTGGCTGAAGTTGAAGAGTTAAAGCACTACAAGCTGAAAACGTTTTCCCAGAAACAAAAAATGTGCCTGCCCTCCTTTGTTACACTCACCATCTCTATTTCTTTCTTTAATTTTTTAAAACTGATGTATAGTTGTTTTACAATGTTGTATTTATTTATTTTTAATTTTTGGTCATACCCTGTGGCAACTGGGATCTTAGTTCCCTGATCTCGGATCCAACTGGCACCCCCTGCACTGGAAGGCAGAGTCTCAACCACTGGACCACCAGGGAAGTCCCCAGCAGTCTCTATTTTCTAAGTCAGAGATTGAGGGGGCAGCTCTAGCAATCACCTCTTAAAGCACATAGCTCTCCTATGACTTATTTTCTGACTGGCCTGTTTGTTGCAGACACCATCGCCCCACACTGTTGCAGACTGGCAGAGCAGAGACCAGAACCTGCCCCATGACTTGAGGGTGCAGCAAACTGCGCCCTCGTGATTGTCCTAAAAAGCACACCTAATGGACATACTTGGGGCTGGGCTTGCTCTCTGCTCTGCTTCACTGCCTGCCCCTGTGTCCGTCCCCATGGAAACAAAACAAGATGTTCCTGATGAACAGCAGAGCCTTAACTTTACTCCCTCTTCATGGTGTGCTGATAAAACTCCCCAGTATAACTATTCCCTAATGATCTCAAAGATATTAAGAATGATCTTAATGATATTAGGAAGAGGTGGCAAGAACACACAGAAGAACTATACAAAAAAGATCTTCGCGACCCAGATAATCACGATGGTGTGATCACTCACCTAGAGCCAGACATCCTGGAATGTGAAGTCAAGCGGGCCTTAGGAAGCATCACTGTGAACAAAGCTAGTGGACGTGATGGAATTTCAGTTGAGCTATTTCAAATCCTGAAACATGATGCTGTGAAAGTGCTGCACTCAATATGCCAGCAAATTTGGAAAACTCAGCAGTGACCACAGGACTGGAAAATGGCAGCTTTCATTCCAATCCCAAAGAAGGCAATACCAAAGAATGTTCAAACTACCGCACAATTGCACTCATCTCACACGCTAGTAAATTAATGCTCAAAATTCTCCAACCCAGGCTTCAGCAACACGTGAACGTTGAACTGCCAGATGTTCAAACTGGATTTAGGAAAGGCAAAGGAACCAGAGATCAAATTGCCAACATCCAATGGATCACTGAAAAAGCAAGCGAGTTCCAGAAAAACATTCTGCTTTGACTATGCCAAAGCCTTTGACTGTGTTGATCACCAAACTGTGGGAAATTCTTAAAGATATGGGAATACCAGACCACCTGACCTGCCTCTTGAGAAACCTGTATGCAGGTCAGGAAGCAACAGTTAGAACTGGACATGGAACAACAGACTGGTTCCAAATCAGGAAAGGAATACGTCAAGGCTGTATACTGTCACCCTGCTTATTTAACTTATATGTAGAGTACATCATGAGAAAGGCTGGGCTGGATGAAGCACCAGCTGGAATCAAGATTGGCGGGAGAAATATCAATAACCTCAGATATACAGATGATACCACCCTTATGGCAGAAAGTGAATAACTAAAGAGCCTCTTGATGAAAGTAAAAGAGGAGGGTGAAAAAGTTGGCTTAAAACTCAACATTCAGAAAACTAAGATCATGGCATCTGGTCCCATCATTTCATGGCAAATAGAAAAACAGTGGAAACAATGACAGACTTTATTTTATTGGCCTCCAAAATCACTGCAGATGGTGACTGCACCCATGAAATTAAAAGACGCTTGTTCCTTGGAAGAAAAGTTATGACCAACCTAGACAGCAAATTAAAAAGCAGAGACATTACTTTGTTGAGAAAAGTCTGTATAGTCAAAGCTATGGTTTTTCAAGTAGTCATGTATGGATGTGAGGCTTGGACCATAAAGAAAGCTAAGCGCTGAAGAACTGATGCTTTTGAACTGTGATGCTGGAGAAAACTCTTGAGAGTCCTTTGGATTGCAAGGATATCAAACCAGTCAATCCTAAAGGAAATTAGTCCTGAATACTCTTTGGAAGGACTGATGCTGAAGTTGAAGCTCCAGTACTTTGGCCACCTGATGTGAAGAACTGACCCCTTAGAAAAGACCCTGATGCTGGGAAAGACTGAAAGCAGGAGGAGAAGGGGACAGCAGAGGGTGAAACGGTTGGATGGCATCACTGACTGGATGGACATGAGTTTGAGCAAACTCTGGGAGTTGGTGATGGACAGGGAAGCCTGGTGTGCTGCAGTTCATGGGGCTGAAGTCAGACGTGACTGAGCGACCAAATTGAATGAACTGAGATGAAAGCAGCAGTTACTGCTGTATGATAGTTATTTATACACAGCATCCACAGACTGAATAAAATACCATGGACAAAATATCATGAACTGCTTGCAGACAGTCAATGGGAATTTGCTGTATGACACAGGAGCTCAACCTGGTGCTCTGTGACAACCTAGAGGAGTGGGATGGGGTAGAAGATGGGAGGGAAGTTCAAGAGGGAGGGGACATATGTATACCTATGGCTGATTCATGTGACTGTATGGCAGAAACCAACACAATAATATAAAGCGATTATTCTCCAATTAAAAATAAAGGCTGAGATAAATGGAGAGAATGGCATGCAAGCATATACAGTAACAAATGTGCATAGACTGTCAATGGGAATGTGCTGTTTGACCCAGGGAACTCAAACTGTAGCTCTTATCTAGAGGATAGGAATGGGCGGGAGGTGGGAGGGAGATTCAAGAGGGAGGGGACATATGTATACCTATGGTTAATTCATGTCTATGTATGACAAAAATCAAATCAATATAAAAAAATAATAATAATAAATAAGAAAAAATTACCATGAATTAGTAACACAATAATTTTTATTTCAACAAACCAAAAATTTGTGCTTTTTAAAAAAATTTTTCCCTATTCATTTTTTAAATTAATTTTTACTGAATATAGTTGCTTTATAATACTGTGTTCAGAAAAGCGAATCCCTTTTGGACTTCCTTCCCATTCAGGTCACCACAGTGCATTAAGTAGAGTTCCCTGTGCCACACAGTATGTTTTTCATTTGTTAGGTGATTCAATTCTAAAAATTAATCCTATCATTTACATTCTGTGACAATGGTACAAATTATAAAACATGGTTATTTAGCCTCAGGTAGTGCTTGGCATGGATTCAGACTCCCATAGGTTTGCAAAGCAGAGCCTAAGAACAATTTTCAGACAAATTTAAAGTTTAAAAAAACTGTAATTAAAAGGCAAACAACAAATGGGGGAAAAACATTTATAGCATACGAAGTCTAATTATACTAAAAGCTCTTACTAATCAATAAAAAAAAACACCTATTAGAAAAGGGATAACGGACATTAAGAAACAAATCAGAAAGAAGAAATACAACAACCAATAATGTTTAGTAAAAGATGTTAAGATTAAGGTTAAAGATATGCATGTTATCAAAAATACCACATTACACATCAAATTGACAAAAAAGTATCAATATGCATTTATTGAAAATGGGCAATCACATCTATTGCTGGTATGAATGCAAGCTGCTGCAACTTTTCCAAAGGGCAGTTTGACAACTGGGCTTCCCAGGTGGCTCAGTGGTAAAGAATCTGCCTGCCAATGCAGGAGACACCAATTCTATCCCTGGGTCGGGAAGATCCCCTGGAGAGGAAATGGCAACCCACTCCAGTATTCTTGCCTGGAAAATCCCATAGACAGAGAAGCCTGGCGGGCTATAGTCCATGGGTTGGATGTGACTGGGCAACTAAGCACACATGCAATTTGAAAACCTGTACCAACAGCTTGAAAAAGGCACATTTTTGGTTCAACAATTCCACTTTTTAGCAAGTTATTTCGGAGAAGGCAATGGCAAGCCACTCCAGTACTCTTGCCTAGAAAATCCCATGGATGGAGGAGCCTGGTAGGCTGCAGTCCATGGGATCGCTAAGGGTCGGACACGACTGAGCGACTTCACTTTCACTTTTCACTTTCACACATTGGAGAGGGAGGTGGCAACCCACTCCAGTGTTCTTGCCTGGAGAATCCCAGGGATGGGGGAGCCTGGTGGGCTTCCGTCTAGGGGGTCACACAGAGTCGGACACGACTGAAGTTACTCGGCAGCAGCAGCAGCAGCAAGTTATTTATTTGGAAATAATTTAGATGGTCACGAACACTTATGGATAAGGATGTTCACTGTAACAGTATTCACAGTAGTGAAAAACTGGAAATAGTCTAAACGAGAACGGTTAAATAGGAGATGGTAACTTTAGTGGTGTGAAATACTGTGTAGACGTTTTTTCTTTTTTTGTGCAAAGATTTTTTAAACCATGCTTTAGAATAATACTCAAAATCATCAATAAAAGATTATAAAATAGAATGTATATTGCAATCTTAGTATAAGGAAAAAAATACATTTTTATATGGGCTTCCCCTGTAGCTTTGTTGCTAAAGAACCTGCCTGTAATGCAGGAGACCCATGTTTGACTCATGGTTTGGGAAGATCCCCTGGAGGAGGAAATGGCAACCCACTCCAGTATTTTTGCCTGGAGAATCCCATGGACAGAAGAGCCTGGCAGGATATACTCCATGGGGTTGTAAGAATCAGACACAATTTAGCAAGTGAGCAGGTAACAGGCAGGAAGGCCAGGGGACTCCAAACGGAGGAAATAGGCTGTAAGTGTCAGACATTTTTTATCTCTCCGAAGTGGCAGGAGGAAACAAAGTAGTGGTTTTTTTTCCCTTCTCTATACAATTTTAAAAAGAGGTTTTTCTTAAAATTCTGTGTTGCTATAATGACACCTGGTTCCACCCGAACTTAACTTTTCTCAAACCTTGAGCTAATCAATGTATTTTTCTTATGGAAATGTTTGGCTATGTTAATATACTATGCATTTACCCTAGACTCTATCTTCAAGTCAGTTCTGCCTAAAGGCTCAGACTTAGGCTCAGAACTGACTTGACAAACCAGTATGTTATACTCATACATTGTTCTCCTAATCTATGTTAATGAAACTATATATTTGTATGGAAATTTGCCTTTCTTCAAGATTCCTGTCAATTGTTTCATGGTCTGGGATGACTCACCTGGTGCCAATGTTTTCTCAAAATGCACGTTGTGGGTGAGGGGCCTGGTGCCATTCTCTGAGTTTTGAGACATTTCCATTCTTTAATTAGCAGACTGCTAGTAGCTATATAACATCCAGCTAAAGACTAGCAGGGGGGTACTCTTTCTGCCCCCTTCTGATGTCTATGTCAGAAGCTTTCTCTATCTCTTTTATACTTTAATAAAACTTTATTACACAAAAGCTCAGAGGGATCAAGCCTCGTCTTTGGCCCTGGATTGAATTCTTCTCTTCCAGAGGCCAAGAATCCCGGCTTCTTTTGTGGTTTAGCAACAACCTTTCACAAGTAAACCACCACCACCACATTTTCATAAAAAAGTACATACAAAATCTTAATAGTAGCTATCTTGAGGAGATGACTTATTTTTCTTTGTAAACTTTTTCTCTATTTTCTAAATTTTCTAAAATAAACATATTGGTGGAACAAGCCTCTGGAGTCAGACAACCCAAGTTAAAAACCTAGTTCTGACATTTATAGGCTTTATGATGTTGGACAAGTTGTTTATTTTCTATGTGACTCTGTCTCCTCATCTGTAAAAAATAGGAATGATAATAATATTTACCAAATAAGTGTATTGTGAAGATTAAGTAGGTTAACATGTGATAGGTATTAAGGATAGGACCTTGAATACTTTAAATTGCTTTAAATTTTAGCTATTATTATCCATTACTTTATGAACAGAAAATATGGATTGGCAGCTCTGTATACAATCTGACAGAAGATGACACTATTAACCACAATGTTATGGTAGTAAATTTGGATTTATCCATGTCTTCTCATGAAGTTGCCCTCTGGGGCCATTGAAATCTGACATTTAATCATCTTATCAATTTGTTTTCCTCAAACTAAAATCCTTAGTGTTTTTTCCTTTCTTTCTCACAGACAAATTTTTTATTTCATGGAGCATGTATTAGTAAAAGTAACTTGGCGCAAAAGTAATTGTGGTTTTCCATTTCTGAAATTTGCCATTAGATACTGGAATATGTTAAGTGTGGTTATGTTATACATAATCTTAATGTGCATGGAACAACAGACTGGTTCCAAATAGGAAAAGGAGTACGTCAAGGCTGTATATTGTCACCCTGCTTATTTAACTTATATGCAGAGTACATCATGAGGAACGCTGGGCTGGAAGAAGCACAAGCTGGAATCAAGATTGCCGGGAGAAATATCAATAACCTCAGATATGCAGATGACACCACCCTTATGGCAGAAAGTGAAGAGGAACTCAAAAGCCTCTTGATGAAAGTGAAAGAGGAGAGTGAAAAGGTTGGCTTGAAGCTCAACATTCAGAAAACAAAGATCATGACATCTGGTCCGATCACTTCATGGCAAATAGATGGAAAAACAGTGGAAACAGTGTCAGACTTTATTTTATTGGGCTCCAAAATCACTGCAGATGCTGATTGCAGCCAGGAAATTAAAAGACGCTTACTCCTTGGAAGGAAAGTTATGACCAACCTTGATAGTATATTAAAAAGCAGAGACATTACTTTGCCAACCAAGGTCCGTCTAGTCAAGGCTATGGTTTTTCCTGTGGTCATGTATGGATGTGAGAGTTGGACTGTGAAGAAAGCTGATCGTCGAAGAATAGATGCTTTTGAACTGTGGTGCTGGAGAAGACTCTTGAGAGTCCCTTGGACTGCAAGGAGATCCAACCAGTCCATTCTAAAGGAGATCAATCCTGGGTGTTCATTGGAAGGACTGATGCTAAAGCTGAAACTCCAATACTTTGGCCACCTCATGCGACAAGTTGACTCACTGGAAAAGACTCTGATGCTGGGAGGGATTGGGGGCGGGAGGAGAAGGGGACGACAGAGAATGAGATGGCTGGATGGCATCACCGACTCGATGGACATGAGTTTGAGTGAACTCTGGGAGTTGGTGATGGACAGGGAGGCCTGGTATGCTGTGATTCATGGGGTCGCAAAGAGTCGGACATGACTGAGCGACTGAACTGAACTGAATGTGCATTTCTCACTTTTTTTGCTAATGATTTTTTTTCCAAACTTTAGATTTTTTATTTTGTATTGAGGTATAGCCAATAACAATGTTGTGGTAGTTTCAGATGAACAGTGAAGGGACTCAGCCAAACATATACATGTATCCATTCTCCTCCAACCCCACTCCCATCCAGACTGGCACATAACACTAAGTAGAGTTCCATGTGCTATACAATATATCCTAGTTTGTTATCCATTTTGAGTATAGCAGTGTGTACATGACCTTCCCAAACTCCCTAACTACCCCTTCCCCCGACAACCATAAGTTCATTTTCTAAGTCTGTGAGTCTCTGTTTTGTAAGGAAATTCATGTGTATAATTTCTTTTTAGATTCCACTGTATAAGGAATGTCATACAGTATTTCGCCATGTCTGACTGACTTCATTCAATATGACACCCTCTAGGTCCATCCATGTTGCTATAAATGGCATTATTTCATTCTTTTAAATGGCTGAGTAATATTCCATTGTATATATGTACCATGTCTTCTTTATCCATTCCAGTCTCAGTGGACATTTAGGTTGCTTTTATGTCTTGGCTGTTGTAAACAGTGCTGCAGTGAACACAGGGAGCATGTGACCTTTCAGACGTTTTCCTCCAGATATATGCCCAGGAGTGGGATTGCAGGGTCATATGGTAGCTCTACTTTTAGCTTTTTAAGGAATCTCCATACTGTTCTCCATTGTGGCTGTACCAATTTACATTACCACCAACAGTGTAAGGGGCTTTCCCAGTGGCTCAGAAGTAAAGAATTCACCTGCAATGCAGGAGACGCAGGTTTGATCCCTGGGTCAAGAAGATCCCCTGGAGGAGGGCATGGCAACCCACTCCAGTATTCCTGACTGGAGAATCCCATGGAGAGAGAAGCCTGGTGGGCTACTGTCAGTAAGTCATAAAGAGTCAGATATGACTGAAGCGACTGAGCACACAACAGTGTAGGAGGGTTCCCTTCTCTCCACACCCTTTCCAGCATTTGTTTATGGATTTTCTGAAGATACCCATTCTGACCAGTGTGAAATGATATCTCATTGTAGTTTTGATTTACTTTTCTCTAATAACTAGCTATGCGGAATATCTTTTCATATGTCTGTTTGCCATCTGTATGGCCTCTTTGGAGAAATGTCTATTCAGGTCTTCTGCTCATTTTTGCAGTGGGCTGTTTTGAAGCTGTTATGCATCACAAGCTGTTTACAAATTTTGGAGACTAATCCCTTATTGGTCACACCATTTGCAAATATTTTCTCTCAACCTGTGGGCTGTCTTTTTGTTATATAGCTCCCTTTGCTGTGCAAAAGTTTTTGAGTGTAAGTCGGTTCCAGTTGTTTACCTTTGTTTTTATTTCCATTATTCTGGGAGATGGGCCAAAAAAGATGCTGTGATTTATTTCAGAGAGTGTTCTGCCTCTATTTTCCTCTAGGAGTTTTATAGTGTCTGGTCTCACATTTAGGTCTTTATTCCATTTTGAGCTTATTTTTGTGTATAAAGTTAAAGAATACCATGATAAAGTGAGATTCATCTCAGGGATGCAAGGACATTTCAACATTCACAAATCAATCAATGTGATAGACCACATCAACAAATTGAAGAATAAAAACCATATGATCATCTCAATAAATGCAGAAAGTTTTTAACAAAATTCAGAACCCATTTATGATAAAAACTTTCCAGAAAGTGGACATAGAAGGTGCAAACCTCAACATAATAAAGACCATATACGACAAACCTACAGGTAGCATCAAACTCAATGGTGAAAAGCTGAAACCATTCCTTCTAAGATGAGCAATAAAGACAAGGATGTCCACTCCTATTACTTCTATTCAACATAGTTTTGGAAGTCCTAGGTACTGCAATCAGAGAAGAAAGAGAAGTAAAGGAAATCTAAATTGGAAAAGAAGTTAAACTGTCACTGTTTGCAGATGACATGATACTGTACATACAAGATCCAAAAGATAATACCAGAAAACTATTAGAACTCATCAATGAATTTGGTAAAGTTGCAGGTTAAAAAATTAATACACAGAAATCTGTTGCATTTATATACACTAACAATGAAAGATCAAAAAGAGAAATTCAAGAAGCAATTCCATTTACCATCACATCAAAAAGAACAAAATACCTAGGAATAAACTTATCTAAGGACACAAAAGACCTATACTCTAAAAACAATAAGATGCTGATAAAAGACATAAAGAGATGGATATACCATGTTTATGGATTGGAAGAATTAACATTGTCAAAATAAATATGGTGCCCAAGAAAATCTACAGATTCAGTGCAATCCCTATCAAATTACCAATGGCATTTTTCACAGAACTAGAACAAACAATCTCAAAATTTGTATAGAGACACAAAAGATCCTGAATAGCCACAGTAATCGTGAAAAAGAAAAATGGGAACTGGAAGAATCAGGCTTCCTGATTTCAGACTATACTACAAAGCTACAGTCATCAAAACAGTATGGTTCAGGCACAAAATACAAAAATAGAGATCAACAGACGAGGACAAAAAACCTAGAAATAAGCCCATGCACGTATGGTCAATTAATGTATGACAAAGGACACAAGACTACACAATGCTGGAAAGACAGACCCTTCAACAAATGGTGCTGGGAAAACTGTGGACAGCCACATGTTAAAAAAAAAAAAAAAAGAAACAACAGAAATCATCCTTTGAATGTTGTTCTTTTCCTGGGCTAATGATATGTGGTACTATACTCTCATGATGATGCTGGACAGCAGCAGCTCCCAGTCAGCCTCACCATCATGAAGGCAGACAACAAATACAGTTACAAGCACTTTGTACCCAACCATCCTGTTTTTCACTTTCAGCACAATATTCAATAAATTACGTAAGGTATTCAACACTGTATCATAAAATGGGCTTTGTGTTTGATGAGTTTGCCTAACTGCAGGCTAATTTCTGAACACGTTTAAAATAGGCTAGTCTAATCTGTGGTGTTCAGTAGGTGTGTGGGAGTGTGCTCGCTCTCTTCAGTCTGTCCGACTCTTTGCAACCCCGTGGACTGCAGCCCGCCAGGCTCCTCTGTCCATGGGATTCTCCAGGCAAGGATACTGGAGTGGGTTGCCATGCCCTCCTCCAGGGGATCTTCCTGATCCAGGGATTGAACCTGTATCTCCTGCATCTCCTGCATAGAAGGAGGATTCTTTATCACTAAGCCACCAAAAAAGGCTCATTCAATAGATGAGGTTGTAGTAAATGAATTTTTGACTTATAGTATTTTCAGCTTATGATGGGTTTATCAAGATGTAACCCCATCATGAGTTGAGGAAATGTCTCTGTCCTCTAATCAACTCCTTTAAGTTTTTGTGTCTGATGTTTATAGATTTTTCAGTTTCTTCAGTTGGGTATCATCAGAAACTTCTGCTTCTAATATTCTGTGTTGCCAGAAGCTAGATACCCATGCCCAAAAGAACTGAGTCAATTCAGAGTTAAAGAGCTCTGAATGAAACGTGGGCCTACCTATATACTTGAGAGCATGAACTTTGTGGTGTTTCTGCTGTGACCGGTTGCTGGCCTCCTTATGTGTTTCAGATGCTAACAATGATGGTTAAATAAACTCTAGTTCAAGAAGTATCAATATTATTATAGCTGTACCTGGAGTCTTGGTCTCTTTACCCTTTCCCAAAAGATATTTAATATTCCCTGGTGGCTCAGAGGTTAAAGCATCTGCCTCCAAAGCGGGAGACCCGGGTTCGATCCCTGGGTTGGGAAGATCCCCTGGAGAAGGAAACGGTAACCCACTCCAGTATTCTTGCCTGGAGAATCCCATGGACGGAGAAGCCTGGTAGGCTACAGTCCACGGGGTCGCAAAGAGTCGGACACGACTGAGCGACAGAATGGAACGGATATTTTTAACAAATACTATAAGTATGTGGACTTAAAAAAAAAACCCACAAAATCTAAACACCAGTATTTTGTTTCAAAAGCTAAGCTTTCTCTTTCTTCTCTTTTGGATACTTTAGCTATCCTAAGAATTATTATTGTATACTTCAGCCATGCCTCTTTCTCTGTGTTTATTTTGTCTGGAAACTATTAAAATAACTTATTTAAATCATACATATATACAGGGAACTACACTCAGTATCCTGTGATAAACTACAATGGAAAAGAATATGACAAAATATATAACAGAATTACTTTGCTGTATAGGACAAATTAACACAATATTGTAAATCAACTATACTTCAATAAAATTTAAATATATATATATAAATCAGACATACACAAATTTGTGATTAATTCCACAAAACCGTCTAAATAGGTATGTCATGTTTCCATTAAATGTCACTACAAATTTAGCAATTTTATAGGTGTCATTATTCGCATATCAAAAAGAATCAAAATTTTATTTTATAATAACATTCCATGTTTAAATGTTCCACTTAATTTTTGTAATTTATTTTTTATTGAAGGATAACTGCTTTACAGAATTTTGCTATTTTCTGTCAAACCTCAACATGAATCAGCCATATGTATACATATATCTCCTCCCTTTTGAATCTCCCATTACCCTCCCCATCCCACCCCAAATGTGCCACTTAATTTGATTAAGGCTTGTAACAGCAAGAAATGGTGGCAAACAATTTTATAGTGATTTATTCATCTTCTTTAGCATTTTTAACTAGAAAAACAATTCAAGAACTCAGTGTCACTTGAACAGATCACTACAATGAACAGAGATTAATCACTGTGTCTGTTGTAAATTAAATTGTTTTTCCAGAGACATTTAGGGTGACTAAAGTAGAAAGATAAAAGTGTTTCCAGCTAAACTCAATTATATACAAATTACAGAGAGGCTGTATGGAAAGCAATAAAGCTTCTGACTTTAATCTCAAAAAGAAAGAAAACAAATTTCAGTAAGAACAGTCTTGATTTGATAAGGGAAGAGAGCTAAACTTTTGTGAGAAAAATAAATGATAAAATTGGTATATATATTATTAAGTAGTTTGTTTCACTTGTTTTATTAAGAATATCTACTTAGTATTTTCTGCTACAGGATGGAGTAGCCTGTGCAGATAATTTACAGAATATATTTCTTAACTTCTGTCATTATAATTGATTTTTATTGTTTAAAATCTTATGATCACTACTAAGGTCTATGTGTACATTACATGTATTTAAACTCTGTGGCAAAAGATTATTTGTTTTTGCTTCTTTCTCAACATTTCATATACTTACAATTTTTTTTAAGGCTATGGCAGCTTTTTTTCTGTTTGGGCCATCTGGGTTGTTTTGTTTTTCCTCATACATTGTTGATGTTGTTCAGTCACTCAGTCGTGTCTGACTCTCTGTGACCCCATGGACTGCAGCACGCCAGGCTTCCCTGTCCTTCACTATCTCCTGGAGTTTGCTCAGATTCACTGAGTCGATGATGCCATCCAACCTCTCATTCTCTTGTCGCACCCTTCTCCTCAAACATGGTGCAGCCATAAACATCTTTGTGTCAACTTCTTGACTTTTCCTTTGCTTAGTTCCTTGGAGTATGTTCCCCAAAGTAAAATTTCCAGGGCAGGAAGCATATTCAGCTTAATATCACTTATTATATCTTTCCAGAAAGACTTGGCTAAACTTACAAAGCTTCCAGAATTGTACCTGTTTCTCAGTATACCTGCCATCATCATTTTATTTTTTGCTTTTTCATTTTATTTCAATTTAATTTATTAAAGCTGTGACATGTGAAAGAAGTGAAAGTATTCATCTCTCAGTCATGTCCAACTTTGCAACCTCATGGACTGTAGCCCACCAGGCTCCTCTATCCATGGAATTCTCCAGGCAAGAATACTGGAGTGAGGTGCCACTCCCTTCTCCAGGGGATCTTCCCAACCCAGGGATCAAACTCACCTCTCCTGCACTGCAGGCTGTTTCCTGCGAAAACACCAGGTCTTAAAAAAAATACACCAAGAAACTACTGCAAAGTAATATGTTCTTATTTTTGTCATTCAGCAAACACTTATTGAGCATGTGCTATGTGCAAGGCACTGTGCTGGCCTAGAGATATAAAGATAAAAGTAACTCCCTACCCTCATGAACTATGCCAAAGCCTTTGACTATGTGGATCATAATAAACTGTGGAAAATTCTGAAACAGAAGGGAATACCAGGCCACCTGACTTGCCTCTTGAGAAACCTGTATGCAGGTCAGGAAGCAACAGTTAGAACTGGTCATGGAACAACAGACTGGTTCCAAATAGGAAAAGGAGTATGTCAAGGCTGTATATTGTCACCCTGCTTATTTAACTTATATGCAGAGTACATCATGAGAAACTCTGGGCTGGAGGAAGCACAAGCTGAAATCAAGATTGCCGGGAGAAATATTAATAACCTCAGATATGCAGGTGACACCACCCTTATGGCAGAAAGTGAAGAAGAACTAAAGAGCCTCTTGATGAGAGTGAAAGAGGAGAGTGAAAAATTGGCTTAAAGCTCAACATTCAGAAAACTAAGATCATGGCATCTGGTCCCATCACTTCTTGGCAAATAGATGGGGAAACAGTGGAAACAGTAGCTGACTTTATTTTTTGGGCTCCAGCATCACTGCAGATGGTGACTGAAGCCATGAAATTAAAAGACACTTACTCCTTGGAGAGAAAGTTATGACCAACCTAGACAGCATATTAAAAAGCAGAGACATTACTTTGTCAGCAAAGGTCCATCTAGTCAAGGCTATGGTTTTTCCACTAGTCACGTATGTATGTAAGAATTGGACTATAAAGAAACCTGAGTGCCAAAGAATTGATGTTTTTGAACTGTGGTGTTGGAGAAGACTTGAGAGTCCCTTGGACTGCAAGGAGATCCAACCAGTCCATCCTAAAGGAGATCAGTCCTGGGTGTTCATTAGAAGGACTGAAGTTGAAGCTGAAACTCCAATACTTTGCCCACCTGATGCAAAGAGCTGACTCATTTGAAAAGACCCTGATGCTGGGAAAGATTGAGGGCAGGCAGAGAAGGGGACGACAGAGGATGAGATGGCTGGATGGCATCACCGACTCTGTGGACATGAGTTTGAGTGAACTCCGGGAGTTGGTGATGGACAGGGGGGCCTGGCGTGCTGCAGTCCATGGAGTTGCAAAGAGTCAGAGACAACTGAGAGACTGAACTGAACCCTCAAAATAGTTTAGTCACCTTAGGGAGAGAGAACAAGAGCAGGAGAAGACAATATAAAGTCAAAGATAACACAGGTTGCTATGGCAGCACAAGCACAAAGTAGGGGCATTTAACTAGGGCTGAGAATCCAGGGGAGGCTGCTCTAAGGATGCAAACCATTTGATGAGCTAGGAATGCAGAGGAATTAATTCAGTTAAGAAAGAAATCAGGACTCTATGCAGAGGAAAAGTCATAGGAGCATGGCATGTTAGTGGAACTCTATTGTGCAGCACTGGAGTGGCAAGTGGCCGAGAGGAGATACCCCACATCCAAGGTCAGGAGTGGCGGCCATGAGAAGATACCCCACATCCAATATCAGAAGCAGCAGACATGAGGAGATACCCCACGTCCAAGGTAAGGTACAGTGGCTGTGCTTTGCTAGAGCAGCTGTGAAGAGATAGTCTACAACTAAAATATAGTCTACAACTAAAATAAGAGAAACCCCAGTAAGACAGTAGGCGATGAGAGAGGGCATCAGAGGGCAGACAGACTGAAACCACAATCACAGAAAACTAGCCAATCTGATGACATGGACCACAGCCTTGACTAACTCAATGAAACTAAGCCATGTCATATAGAGCCACCCAAGATGAACAGGTCATGGTGGAGAGATCTGACAAAAGGTGGTCCACTGGAGAAGGGAATGGCAAACCACGTCAGTATTCTTGCCTTGAGAACCTCATGAACAGTATGAAAAGGCAAAATGATAGGACACTGAAAGATGAACTCCCAAGGTTGGCAGGTGCCCAATATGCTACTGGAGATCAGTGGAGAAGTAACCCCAGAAAGAATGAAGGGATGGAGCCAAAGCAAAAACAATACCCAGCTGTGGATGTGACTGGTGATAGAAGAAAGGTCTGATGCTGTAAAGAGCAATATTGCATAGGAACCTGGAATGTTAGGTCCACGAATCAAGGCAAATTGGAAGTGATCAAACAGGAGATGGCAAGAATGAATGTCAACATTCTAGGAATCAGCAAACTAAAATGGACTGGAATGGGTGAATTTAACTCAGATGACCATTACATCTACTACTGTGCGCAGGAATCCCTTAGAAGAAATGGAGTAGCCCTCATAATCAACAAAAGGGTCCAAAATGCAGTAGTTGGATGCAATCTCAAAAACAACAGAATGATCTCTGTTCGTTTCCAAGGCAAATCATTCAATATATGGTAATCCAAGTCTATACCCCAACCAGTAACGCTGAAGAAGCTGAAGTGGAATGGTTCTATGAAGACTTACAAGACCTTTTAGAACTAACACCCAAAAAAGATGTCCTTCTCATTATAGGGGACTGGAATGCAAATGTAGGAAGTCAAGGAACACCTGGAGTAACAGGCAAATTTGGCCTTGGAGTACAGAATGAAGCAGGGCAAAGGCTAATAGAGTTCTGCCAAGAGAACACACTGGTCATAGCAAACACCCTCTTTCAACAACACAAGAGAAGACTCTACACATGGACATCACCAGATGGCCAACACCAAAATCAGACTGATTATATTCTTTACAGTCAAAGATGGAGAAGCTCTATACAGTCAGCAAAAACAAGACTGGGAGCTGACTGTGGCTCAGATCATGAACTCCCTATTGCCAAATTCAGACTTAAATTGAAGAAAGTGGGGAAAACCACTAGACCGTTCAGGTATGACCTAAATCAAATCTCTACAACTATACAGTGGAAGTGAGAAATAGATTTAAGGGACTAGATCTGATAGTGTGCCTGATGAACTATGGACAGAGGTTCGTGACACTGTACAGGAAACAGGGACCAAGACCATCCCCATGGAAAAGAAATGCAAAAAAAGCAAAATGGCCGTCTGAGGAGGCCTTACAAATAGCCATGAAAAGAAAAGAAGCGAAAAGCAAAGGAGAAAAGGAAAGATATACCCATTTGAATGCAGAGTTCCAAAGAATAGCAAGGAGAGATAAGAAAGCCTTCCTCAGCGATCAGTGCAAAGAAATAGAGGAAAATACTAGAATGGGAAAGACTAGGGATCTGTTCAAGAAAATTAGAGATACCAAAGGAATATTTCATGCAAAGATGGGCTCAATAAAGGACAGAAATGGTATGGATCTAACAGAAGCGGAAGATATTAAGAAGAGGTGGCAAGAATACACAGAAGAACTGTACAAAAAGATCTTCATGACCCAGATAATCACGATGGTGTGATTACTCACCTAGAGACAGACATCCTGGAATGTGAAGTCAAGTGAGCCTTAGGAAGCATCACTGTGAACAAAGCTAGTGGAGGTGATGGAATTCCAGTTGAGCTATTTCAAATCCTGAAACATGATGCTGTGAAAGTGCTGCACTCAATATGCCAGCAAATCTGGAAAACTCAGCAGTGGCCACAGGACTGGAAAAGGGCAGTTTTCATTCCAATCCCAAAGAAAGGCAATGCTAAAGAATGCTCAAACTACCACACAATTGCACTCATCTCACAGACTAGCAAAGTAATGCTCAAAATTCTCCAAGCCAGGCTTCAGCAATACATGACCTGTGAACTTCCAGATGTTCAAGCTGGTTTTAGAAAGCGCAGAGGAACCAGAGATCAAATTGCCAACATCTGCTGGATCATGGAAAATGCAAGAGAGTTTCAGAAAAATGTCTACTTCTGCTTTATTGACTATGCCAAAGCCTTTGACTGTGTGGATCACAATAAACTGTGGAAAATTCTGAAAGAGATGGGAATACCAGGCCACCTGACCTGCCTCTTGAGAAACCTGTATGCAGGTCAGGAAGCAACAGTTAGAACTGGACATGGATCAACACGCTGGTTACAAACAGGAAAAGGAGTATGTCAGGGCTATATACTGTCACCCTGCTTATTTAACTTCTATGCAGAGTACATCATGGGAAACGCTGGACTGGAGGAAGCACAAGCTGGAATCAAGATTGCCAGGAGAAATATCAATAACCTCAGATAAGCAGATGACACCACCCTTACAGCAGAAAGTGAAGAACTAAAGAGCCTCTTGATTAAAGTGAAAGAGGAGAGTGAAAAAATTGGCTTAAAGCTCAACATTCAGAAAACTAAGATCATGGCATCCAGTCCCATCATTTCATGGCAAATAGAACATGGAAACAGTGGCTGACTTTATTTTTTGGAGCTCCAACATCACTGCAGATGGTGATTGCAGCCATGAAATTAAAAGATGCTTATTCCTTGGAAGGAAAGTTATGACCAACCTGCTGCTGCTGCTGCTAAGCTGCATCAGTTGTGTCCGACTCCGTGCGACCCCACAGACAGCAGCCCAACAGGCTCCTCTGTCTCTGGGATTCTCCAGGCAAGAATACTGGAGTGGGTTGCCATTTCCTTCTCTAGTGCATGAAAGTGAAAAGTGAAAGAGAAGTCGCTCAGTCGTGTCAGACTCTTAGCAACCCCATGGACTGTAGCCTACCAGGCTCCTCCGTCCATGGGATTCTCCAGGCAAGAGTACTGGAGTGGGGTGCCATTGCCTTCTCCGTTATGACCAACCTAGACAGCATATTAAAAAGCAGAGACATTACTTTGCCAACAAAGCTCTTGTCTTGTCAAGGCTATGGTTTTTCCAGTAGTCATGTATGGATGTGAGAGTTGGACTATCAAGAAAGCTGAGCGCCGAAGAATTGATGCTTTTGAATTGTGGTGTTGGAGAAGACTCTTGAGAGTCCCTTGGACTGCAAGGAGATCCAACCAGTCCATCCTAAAGGAGATCAGTCCTGGGTGTTCGTTGGAAGGACTGATGTTGAAGCTGAAACTCCAATACTTTGGCCACCTGATGCAAAGAGCTGATTCATTTGAAAAGACCCTGATGCTGGGAAAGATTGAGGTCAGGCAGAGAAGCAGACGACAGAGGATGAGATGGTTGGATGGCATCACCGACTCAATGAACGTGAGTTTGGGTGGACTCTGGGATATGGTGATTGACAGGGAGGCCTGGCGTGCTGCAGTCCACGGGGTCGCAAAGAGTTGGACACAACTGAGCGACTAAACTGAACTGAACATACCTTTTTCTGAGAGGTGAATCAATCAGTGTTTGATGAGACTATAGAACTACTAGTAATAACACAGAGTAAGAAGTTTGTTATTGGTATTTGGATTTACGTAATTGTAAGGCTGGGAGGGATTGGGGACAGGAGGAGAAGGGGACGACAGAGAATGAGGTGGCTGGATGGCATCACCAACTCGATGGACATGAGTTTGAGTGAACTCCGAGAGTTGGTGACGGACAGGAAGGCCTGGCGTGCTGTGATTCATGGGGTCGCAAAGAGTCAGATACAACTGAGTGACTGAACTGAACTGAACTGATGGCTGTTGCTTATGTTTTAGGAGCAAGGACCTGAATTGGTCATCGCAAGCAGTTAGAAAGAAACAGTAGATGAAAAATGAGACAAGCAGATCTGGAACCTACACGTATAAACTAGGACACACAGGACAGTCTGGAATGCTTGTGGATTTCTTACCATTTCTAAGCCTCCAAAGTAGATTGTGGGTGTGACATAGAAAAAGTTTATGCCCTTCATCCTGGAGCTAAACATGGACCTGGCCAAGGAGTCAGAGAAAGTGAAAGAGGAAATTCAGCAAGAGCCATGGTAGCTGCACTCCTGATTGCTGTATGCCAAGATGGGCCAGCAGATAGGAAAATCATGCTGCAATGTGCCTTCCCAGGTTAAAAGAACTTGGTTGCTACTTTACTTCTGCCTTCTAAATCTCATGCAAAAGTCCCATGTGCAGTTTTTCAGGGAATGAAAGAGCTGACTTAAAATGCACAGCATGAGAGTTGTGAGTTGAGTTCTATTTGGGGCATAGGAGGACTGCAGCCCAGAAGACAGCACCTCAGATAGCTCTGAGAAACTGCTCCAAAGAGGTGGTGAGGGGCAGGGGGAGGGCAGTATATTGCTTTTGGTAAAGGGGGAATGCATGCAGAAAACACATATTTTTCCAGAAGGTTTCTGCTAGTCTCATGAAGCTTTCTACTAGTCACAAGAAACAGTTACCACCATCAAGTATTTTAGTGCTTTTCGAGATATGAGGAGCCATAAGAATTGGACTCATAAAATCAGTTCCTGAAAATATCTAACTATCTGAAGACCTGTCTTGCCAGGATTGCCCCAAGCACAGAGTGCCTCATTTCTGCTCAGAACCCTAACCTCCTTTCATGGGGTATTGAAAATCAGCAGCTGCAGCAGTACCTGATTTAGGGTACTGCAGCACCTTGTAGAGATCGATGGCAAGTGTCAATTTGTAGTTGACAAAAGGAAAGGAATTCTGGAAAACCTAGTTACAGTTTAGCTAGGTTGACACAATACAGATCCATCACTGTCTACCCCTTGTCGACCTGGTCTCCATACGTACCTCTCTTAATATACTTACCTTCAAATAAACACAATGGGAAAATCAACCATTCCTTATATAATCAAAAACAGGCTAACTCCCTCCCAAAAGATGATACAAAGTCCCTTTGTACATCTTCAGATGCTGTTGATTCATCTCTGAGCTGTCGTGTTCCCCTTTTCTATCTTGTAACTTAAATCCTGAGATATGAGGTTAATTACTATTAACACCTTTTATATTATATGGTAGGTAAATGGAGGTGGCAAACAGAAAAAACTGGTGAATGTATACACAGTATATTCATATCAAAATAAGGAAGAAATTACACATAACTATCAGTATTGTTTCTGCAACTGGTCAGATGATCACAGCTTGTATTATAAATACATTTTTCCACTAGCCATTTAATCCATCCTTTGCCTTCTGAAAGCACAGTGTTTATTTGACTGGGGTGTTGACCCAACCTGGGTCATTAATCATCCTTCCTGTTTTGGGTGTAATTTTCCACCTTCTTTAATCATAGGACATGGGAGTACTAAGAAATGCCCCAGAAGGTATACATTCCAGACACGCTCCTGCTTATCCTAACAATATAGTAGCAATTTCCCCTAGATAGATCAGATCAATGTAATAGACTGATGTGATATTCTGTAGAATAGAGAGATAATCAAGGTCTTAAAGACTAGACTGTGGCATAGGGCTGGGGAGTTCATAAAGCCCTGAGACTGAACACTGAAAGTATACCACTGGCCCTGCCAGATGAAAGCAAACTGCTTCTGACAGTCTTTACTAAAAGGTATACAGAAAAGAACAATCCATCAGATTAACAGCTGCAAACCAAATACCAAAAATTGTGTTGATTTACTACAGGACTGAAACCCCAATTGTACAGCAGTTCCAATTAGACTGACCACCTGATTATGTTTACAGAAATCCATTCTCACTCTGTAAGATCTATCTGCCTTCTGGTCAGAGGCAAAATGAATAAAGATGTTGTAGAAATCACCACCCTGGCATCTTTATAATTATTGCTGATGACACTAAGCTCTACAGTCCCTCTGGGAATATAATATTGCTGTGGTAACAGAAGCATTTAGAATCGTTTGTACTTCACATTCCCTTCCATAAGAGCCTTTACTCCACAGGTCAGAGAACCAGTGTGAGGATTCTGATAGTTACTGAGTATGCAAAAGACGCTTACTCCTTAGAAGGAAAATTATGACCAACCTAGACAGCATATTAAAAAAGCAGAGACGCTACTTTGCCAACAAAGGTCCGTCTAGTCAAGGCTATGGTTTTTCCAGTGGTCATGTATGGATGTGAGAGTTGGACTATAAAGAAAGCAGAGCGCCAAAGAATTGATGCTTTTGAACTGTGGTGTTGGAGAAGACTCCCGATCCCATGGACTGCAAGATCCAACCAGTCCATCCTAAAGGAGATCAGTCCTGGGTGTTCATTGGAAGGACTGATGTTGACGCTGAAACTCCAATACTTTGGCCACCTCATGCGGAGATGACTCATTTGAAAAGACCGTGATGCTGGGAAAGATTGAGGGCAGGAGGAGAGGAGACCACAGAGGATGAGATGGTTGGATGGCATCACCGACTCGATGGACATGGGTTTGGGTGGACTCCGGGAGTTGGTGATTGACAGGGAGGCCTGGCGTGCTGTGATTCATGGGGTCGCAAAGAGTCGGACACGACTGAGCGACTGAACTGAACTGTTCCAATTAAACATTCCATCGCTGAGGAAATAACATAAGGTAGGTTCAGGGACCCAGCAGACCAACTATAAAATAGACCCACAGCACACCTCCACTAATCTGACCACAAACTCCTAGTTTGCGTGGTAGAACAGACTAGTTCTCCAGGCATTAGTATCAATTCAGAGCCAATATTACAAATATGATTATTTCCCTCTTCCTCTTACATAAGCACCCTACTGAATAGTCACAGGCTCCTTGGGGAAGACTAGAAGGAAGATATGTAGTATTAGCATTTGGGGCTGTGAAACAGGGTCTGTCCTTAAGGAGATCTGACCTCTTTACTGCAGGGACTTTGGGTCTGTGAGTTAAACTCAAATTCAGGAACTGGTTGAGGGGCCATGGCTCTCTACTGTGATGATTTAAGTCAAACTTTTGCTCACCAAACCTAGAGCTTTTCCGCTTACATGCTGCTCACCACTTGCAATTCTAGGTACATGATAATGAATTAGCCAATATCAAAGATCGTTTTGGCTTAGACTACGCTGATTACTCGGAGAAGGCAATGGCGACCCACTCCAGTACTCTTGCCTGGAAAATCCCATGGACAGAGGAGCCTGGTAGGCTGCAGTCCATGGGGTCGCTAAGAGTCGGACACGACTAAGCAACTTCACTTTGACTTTTCACTTTCCTGCACTGGAGAAGGAAATGGCAATCCACTCCACTGTTCTTGCCTGGGGAATCCCAGGAACGGGAGAGCCTGGTCGGCTGCCGTCTATGGGGTCACACAGAGTCGGACACGACTGAAGCGACTTAGCAGCAGTAGCAGCAGCACGTTGATCACTACTTAGGCTTTACTGCCCATTACAGTCACCGTACTTTCCTTGTTTTTGCCAAATAAATGCTGCCACTTGACCCCTGACAATCTACAATCTCATCATTCCCACTGAATTCAGGAAGCCCTGAAATTGCTACTGTCATTTCTGGATTACAGAAAACCATTATCACAGATCTCTTCAAGGAGGCCAGGTCTCACTTCATAAATGTATTTCTCACAGCTTTGTAGAAGGAAGGAGATATATTTAGCAGGTAGATGAGCAGGATAAAGATGGCTCTGAGGTAAAGAATCTGCCTGCCATGCAGGAGACCTAGGTTCAATCCCTGGGTCAGGGGTAGGTCCCCCGGAGGAAGAAATGGCAGCCCACTCCACTGTTCTTTTTCACTCCACTATTCTTGCCCAGGAAATCTCTTAAGACAGAGGCCCCTGGAGGGTTATAGTCTATAGGGTTGCAAAGAGTCAGTCACAACTAAGCACACACGCATCGCACACATGAGCAGGATAAATCAAATTTAACATTCCAACCTCTCTAAGGCCTTGGATGCCTTCTTTTATGGCAAAGTTTCTCCATCTCAACACTATGACATTTTGGATTGGATTATTCTTTGTTGTGGAGGACTGTCTGTCCTGTGCATTTCAGTAAGTTCAACAGTATCCCTGGCCTCTGCCCACTAGATTCCAATGGGACCCCCACCCCCGCTTTGTGATAACCAAATTATCTCCAGACATTGCCAGATTTCCCTGGGCAACACAATGACGCCAGTAAAGAAGAATCACTGCTCTACCATGGAAGTATACTAAGGAAGTTCTGGTATTTCAGCTTCTTTAAGAGGAGACTACTTTTTGGTCCAAGTTTCAGTCATTATCAGACAGAGATCAAACGACTGTTTCCCTTGGCAAAGGAGTGTCTGTAAGATACTGGAGCTCAAGGACCCATTTTCACTGAAATCTGCCCATTTGTCCCCATCTCAATTTTCAGAGTCCTACTCCTTCCAAAGCAATGCCCTAAACTTTAACACAAGAGGTTGTGAGGTTGGGAATTTAATTTGTGTTGTAATTAATCACTTACAAGATTAGCCTCTTTGTATATTTTTTTAAAATATCAGTCTCATGGCTAAGGAGTTAATAGTTTCTTTTTGCAAACTCATAAAACTTTCAGGTCCCTCATACAAACTTAAGCTAGGAATTAAGAGCCATGAACCCAGGGACTTCCCTGGTGGTCCAGTGGCTAAGAATCTGAGCTTCCAATGAAGGGGGCCTAGGTTTGATACCTGGTCAGGGAATTAGATCCCACATGGTGCAACTAAGATCTGCTGCTGCCGCCAAGCGGCTTCAGTCATGACCGACTCTGTGTGACCCCATAGACGGAAGCCCACCAGGCTCCCCCCGTCCCTGGGATTCTCCAGGCAAGAACACTGGAGTGGGTTGCCATTTCCTTCTCCAATGTAGAAGAGGAAAAGTGAAAGTGAAGTCGCTCAGTCATGTCCGACTCTTAGCGACCCCATGAACTGCAGCCTACCTGGTACACCTTAATAATAAAATTGCTTCTCAAAAATAAAAAAAACCAACCCATGAACCCATCATATAGTTTCTCCAGCACACTTAGAAGTAACCAATTGTAGTATACTCCTTATTTCTACTAAATGTTCTATGGCAGTAAAAACTTGATCACCCAAAGCCTTGCTTTCTATAGGCAACCGATTAAGGGTATCTGCAAAGTGATAAATTTCTAATGTTTTGTTAATGCATGCCATGGACTGCCAGCATACTCTTTGCCACTAGAGTGGGGGGAAAGGCCATTAACACCTTATATCAGATCAAAAGAACCAACCCCAGATAACCCAGAAGCGATCCTCAGAGTTATGTTCCTCTGGAAGCTTCGAATACCAAATTTTGTTTCAGTTTGCTCAATCAGATAAGCAAAACTAGTAGTTGTTTTGGTTGTTGTTTAGTTGTCAAGTTGTGTCCAATTCTTTTGAAATTTCATGGACTGTAGCCAGGTTCCTCTCTCCATGGGATTTCCCAGACAATACTGAAGTGGGTTGCCATTTCCTTCTAAAACTACTGCTGCTGCTGCTGCTGCTGAGTCACTTCAGTCGTGTCCGACTCTGTGTGACCCCATAGACGGAAGCCCACCAGGCTCCCCCGTCCCTGGGATTCTCCAGGCAAGAACACCGGAGTGGGTTGCCATTTCCTTCTCCAATGTGTGAAAGTGAAAAGTGAAAGTGAAGTCGCTCAGTCGTGTCCGACCCTTAGCGACCCCATGGACTGCAGCCTACCAGGCTCCTCCATCCATGGGATTTTCTAGGCAACTAGTGATATATAAAAAGAGATTTATTATAAACACATGACCTCAAGCAATTTGGGGAGCTGGTTAAACAGTCGGTGTTAGGCTGTTGGTTATGTTTCTAATCCTGGCACCCAAAGTTAACAAGGCAGCAATTGAGAAGGAAAGAGAAACTAGAATCTGCAAGGATGAACTAGAACCTACAAAGACAGGTGGAAACTTGAGTCAGAGTCTTGCTGACTCTAACCTTGATGGCATGACCTTTAGGAAAAGCTGGCAGCCTCCATCATGGAGCTAATTCACACCTGGCCCACAAGCCAGACACGCTGGCTTGTGGAGGAGATCCACAAGCAACTGAAGATCTGTGGGCCTGACTGCTGCCCAACAACAGTGAGGTGAGCCAGCAGATAAACAACACACACAAACTGTAATAGCACCACTCTGTACCAAGTCTTCCAAGTGCAAAAAGAATTTGGCAGCTGCTGCTTCACCTTTCACCTTCAAATCTCAAGCAAAATGCCACTCACGGCCAGGCTAACCCATAACTCTGCAGAGAAGGCAATTCTGGAAAACATAGTAACAGGTTAGCTAAACTGATATAAAACAAATCCCCCAATAGATTAACATGGTTTCTAGTTGAGAAGTAACAACATGAAGTAAGCCACTGAAGGGTTTAAACAGGGGAGTGAAACAGAATAGCAGTTGAGAAAGACGCCTGCTGGGGGATTTCCCTGGCAGGTCCGTGGTTAAACTCCCAATACAGGGGGCATGGGTTCAATCCCTGGTCGGTGGGAATTAAGATCCTGCATACCACACTGCAGAGCCAAAACCACATCTAAAAATCTTTACCAATAATAGACTGACTATAGTACGTTTACATGGTTTATAACTGCACACTTTTAGGGGCATGCTCAACACTTATTATTATTTTTTTTAATTTTCAGTTCAGTTCAGTCGCGTCCGACTCTCCGCGATCCCATGAATCACAGCATGCCAGGCCTCCCTGTCCATCACCAACTCCCGGAGTTCACTCAAACTCATGTCCACAGAGTCGGTGATGCCATCCAGCCATCTCATTCTCAGTCATCCCCTTCTCCTCCCGCCCCCAACCTTTCCCAGCATCAGAGTCTTTTCCAGTGAGTCAACTCGTCGCATGAGGTGGCCAAAGTATTGCAGTTTCAGCTTTAGCATTTTTAAAATTTTAATTGAAGGCTAATTACTTTACAATATTGTGGTGGTTTTTGCCATACATTCACATGAATCATCCATGGGTGTACATGTGTTCCCCGTCCTGAACCTCCCTTCCACCTCCCTCCCCATCCCATCCCTCAGGGTCATCCCAGTGCACCAGCCCTGAGCACCCTGTATCATGCATCAAATCTGGACTGGCGATCTATTTCACATATGATAATATATGTGTTTCAATGCTATTCTCTCAAATCATCCCACCCTTGCCTTCTCCCAGAGTCCAAAAGTCTGTTTTTTTCACATCTGTGTCTCTTTTGCTGTCTCGCATATAGGGTCATCATAACCATCTTTCTAAATTCCATATATATGCATTAATATACTGTATTGGTGTTTTTCTTTCTGACTTACTCTACTCTGTATAATAGGCTCATTTCATCTACCTCATAACTGATTCAAATGCATTCTTTTTAATAGCTGAGTAATATTCCATTGTGTGTATGTACCAGAGCTTTCTTATCCATTCGTCTGCCAACGGACATCTAGGTTGCTTCCATGTCCTGGCTATTACATACAGTCAACACACTTACTTATATACACATACCTATGGGAGGCAGAAACGTCACATATAATATCATCTATATATAGGTCTCACACTCAGAAGACAGACCTAACTTGTTTACCAGTGAAGCAACAGGTGTGAATGAGGTGAGAAAAGGGTTGTGATCAGAGCTCTGGGGAATAACTACATTTAAGAAGTAGTGTGGGTGTGGAGTCAGTCATGTCCAACTTTTTGCAACCTCATGGACTGTAGCCCACCAGAAATTTTGTCTGTGGAATTTTCCAGGCTAGAATACTGGTTTGGTCCAAGTGGGTTGCCATTTCCTACTCCAGAGGATCTTCCTGAATTAGGGATTGAACCTGAGTCTCTTGCATCTCCTTCATTGGAAGACAGATTCTTTACCACTGTGCCACCTATAAAGCCTTAAGAGGTAGGCAAAAGGTTAATAACTGTGTCTAATAAGCACAGGGAAATGAGTCATATAATTCTCTTTGAACCTGAGAATGTTATTTCCATAGATACCACAATAATTCAAGTTTAAACATGTTTTGGCTTGAATTTTATGCATCTTTGATAGTTACAGTACTATTTCATTAGAAAATGATGCAGACATCTGCCTCATTTTGCTCTCTGACTGGGATGAGAACAATGAACTTACTGACACTTTAGACTCTGTGTACTCTGTAGTTATTAACAAGAAGCGTCATAAAGCAGAAGGAAAATGAAGCAAAGGTTTAGTTTAGACAACCTAAGATAGCCGATGCCTTGACAACTGTTACGAAATGTAGTTTAAATCTGCTGCTCCCTATCTTGCTTTGGGTATGAACGTTTGCTGACTTCCCTGGAATTCACTGAATCAGCTCTTCCTCATGCTACCTTTCCAGGCCCTCTCCCCTTTCTGCAGGGCCCTAGGACTTCATCCTTGGGGAAGATGTACACCTGTCTCATCTGCCTAAACACAGCTAATTCATCCACTCAATGGTAAATTCCTAGAAGCAGGGATTATGATCCATTCACTTTCCTTTTTATCAGAATACTAAGTACAATACTGAGAACAATACTGAATAGATGTTTACATTAGAAGGGCTTATTGTTTTTATCTCAAGATCTTGCCAAATCTTCCCACTTTCCCTTCTAATATTTTAAAATTCAAACTTTAGGGTGGCAAAGTAACATCACAAACTCAGATTTATACTTATCCTAAAGGGCTCTTAAATTTTTTTTTCCTCCAGTTCTGGAGTCAGCTGTGTGATTTAAGCCAAAAAATAATAAGATAGAGGGTGTTTGCTTTCAATTGTTTTAGAAAAAATACAAGTGATGAAATTCAGTGTTTGTTTCCTATCGATACTCTATTGATATACAACTTTTTGCTTACAGTGTTCTCTATATAAGGATTACAAAAAATGAAGCCACTACAAGAAAAATAAGAAGTCTTCTGAGAAGTACTTACGAAAAGTGAATTTTCAATATGTAGCAAATTATACTGCAGAAATTTCAGTCAGAATTCTCACAGGTTTCAACTTGTTAAGACGTTGATTTCCAAACCAACTACCATAAATAGTCAACTCAAAAATACCTTTGTTGATGTCCTTTAGAACCTAGGACATGATTTTCTGACTTTTAAAATTTTTATTTTCTAGTTAGTGGCAGAAAACAATCTATATTATGCCAACGATCTGAAAATTAGGAGTTATATAACAGCTACAGAAAAACTTTCACTATCCATATTAGACATGACATTCTATTCATCACTTAATTCTCTCCAAACAGGGCAAGGTAATTAAGGCTTTCATAAACTCCTTTTTCAGTTCAGTTCAGTCGCTCAGTCGTATCCGACTCTCTGTGACCCCATGAATCACAGCACGCCAGGCCTCCCTGTCCATCACCAACTCCCGGAGTTCACTCAAACTCATGTCCACAGAGTCGGTGATGCCATCCAGCCATCTCATTCTCCGTCGTCCCCTTCTCCTCCCGCCCCCAACCTTTTCCAGCATCAGAGTCTTTTCCAGTGAGTCAACTCATCGCATGAGGTGGCCAAAGTATTGCAGTTTCAGCTTTAGCATCAGTCCTTCCAATGAACACCCAGGATTGATCTCCTTTAGAATGGACTGGTTGGATCTCCTTGCAGTACAAGGGACTCTCGAGAGTCTTCTCCAACACCACAGTCCAAAAGCATCAATTCTTCAGCGATCAGCTTTCTTTACAGTCCAACTCTAACATCCACACATGACCACGGGAAAAACCGTAGCCTTGACTAGACGGACCTTTGTTGGCAAAGTAATGTCTCTGCTTTTTAATATACTATCAAGGTTGGTCATAACTTTCCTTCCAAGGAGTAAGCGTCTTTTAATTTCATGGCTGCAAAATGGGCAAAAATTACATCAGAGGCGAATGAATGGCCATGTTGTTATTTAAATTTGGTTCAGCCGGGAGGCCGCGTGTGGGTGTGTGCCAGACAAGCACAGGGACACACGCAGGTTAGCACAGGTTAGCGCACTGCCTGGGGCTCAGTGAAATTTGAAAAAAAATTGGTTCACCACTGTGCACCTCACTCTTATACAGAAACCTAATTTACCACAAACATAAATGTCTAATATTTAAATATTTGTGTATTCATCTTTATACATCTCAAAAGTATTTCTGGGAGTACAAAGGTAAATTACAAAAAAAATCCCTTTTCCCTCAAATGGCAGTACTGTGGAAGTGGAAAGATTTAGTTCATCTGCGCTACTACTAATCTGGTATGAAACTGCAGAAAACACAAGATAATAAATGTGGAATATACCTGATGCCTCAAGTGCCTATGTAAGCCTAGGGTTCTAAAAACTAGTTCCACCTTGTTGAAGTCCTAACTGCTATGCCTCAGATTTATTCTGACTCCAGGTCTGGGGAAGAACTTGGTCATGTTCAACTGTTGTGACCCCATGGACTGTATTGCCTGCCAGGCACTTCTGGGAAAAAAAACTAAAGGAAAAAAAAGTACCCACTGAGATAAAATCAAGAATGCAAGGTAAAAAAACAAAAAGTGCACTAAAATGCATGTAATATGATCTGTGGTGATGAGTTCCTCTTCTTTATGTTTTCTGTAGTGGAGAAATACTCTGACTGGAAGGTCAAGTCTAGTATTTGGGGATGGGAAAGATGCTACAATAATGAAAATACATCTGCAGTCTAGACATTAACTCACTGTTGTGTGTATTATATACACTATTCTCTACTGGCTCAGGATAATTATTTTTAAAGTTGCCATCTGTACTTATATGAGGCTCTTCAAGTGCCGTCAACAAACAGACATGTTTCAGTCAACACTGTCCTCTTTAGAAAACAGGCGAGGAAAGAATCCGACTACTCAACTTCACTAGAGTAAATATTCCAGCAGTTGGCTCTAATATGTTCCATGAAATCAGGAAATTTTAAGACTTCTGGCATAGAAATGTCATCCTTCATGTTGATTACACAATGAAGACACTTCTAATCAGGCTACCAGAAAGACCCCCCTCTCCCAAAACATGCTTAGAATTAAAAATAGATGAACTGAAGTGTTAACTCAGAAATGGGCTCTTCTCAAACCCAAAAGATTCCAGAATTTTGTGATAATCTTACTCTGAAAGGACTAATGCATTTATTGCTCGAAAAAAGCAACGAAAAATATTAAAAGTAGCTATACATAAGAGCTCAAAAATTATGTTTAAATTAAAATGTAAAATCATTTATGGAGAAAAGTATGCAGGAAGCCCATTTACCCACATTAGCTTGGACAAACAGGGGAGGTCATTGAGGGAAGACCTTATAAACAGATACAAACCTGAATTTTCACAATACTTCTGGAGCAAAGGCTCGGTGCTTAAAATCATAATGTTTAAAATTGAGAAGGCTAGAAGGAACAAGATGGCGGAGGAATAGGACGGCAAGACCACTCTCTCCCCCACAAATTCATCAAAAGAACATTTGAACGCGGAGTAAAGTCCACAAAACAACTTCTGAATGCTGGCAGAGGACATCAGGCACCCAGAAAAGCAGCCCACTGTCTTCGAAAGGAGGTAGGAAAAAACATAAAAGATAAAAAGAGAGACAAAAGAAGTAAGGACGGAGCTCCATCCCGGGAAGGGAGGCTTTAAAAAGAGAGAAGTTTCCAAACACCAGGAAACACTCTCACTGGCAAATCTGTGGCGAGCCTTGGAATCTCAGAGGGCCACATAACCCTCTTTTTTTTTTAAAGATTTTTTTAAAACCCACAGATTACCCACCAAACGGTAATTCCCAGCGGAGAAGCAGCGCAGATGCCTGCATACGCCATTAGCAAGCGGGGGCTGGGCAGGGAGGAGCCAGCTGAACTGCTTAGGGAGAGGACTGGGCTTGAATGCTGCGAGAACAATCTGAGAACTGGGGATAGCAAAGCAGACTGGGATAGCTTCCCCACAAAAAGGTGGAAAGCTCTAACCTAAGACTCGGCCAGGTCGCCTCACAGAACAAAGGACTGAGCAGAGCAAGCCGACTGCAGTCAGCCCATCCCCCATCCCCTGCCTAGACAGGCAGGGAGGGCAGCCAGAGCCTGAGGGGGCAACCGCAGCCCCAGAAAGGCATCTGATACAAACTGCAGGCAGGATTGTTGCTAATCAGGACTTCTTGGGCTCGGGCCAGTCGATATCCCCCTGAGAAGGTATGCAGGTTGTACACCCAGAAAACCGAGTGGCAGGGACGGGGGAGGCGATAAGTCACAGCGACCGCACTCGCCAAACACCTGGTCCCCTGAGCTGCTCGGACCGGGGAGGGCACAAAACGCAGGCCCAACCAAGTCTGTGCCTTTGTGGAGTACCTGAGAACCTGAACTTGAGCCACTCAGACCTGGGAAGTGCATACAACCCGGCACCGGCCTCGGACAGTTCCCGGCAGAGCAACCTAGAGCCTGTGCAGTGTAGACTGGGACAACACACGCGCTGCAAGCGGGGGCAAACCCAGTGTGACCGAGACGCTGCGAGCACTCCCCCAGACGCCAGAGATATTCGTTCCTCCCTTCCCAGAACAGGACTGAACAACTGAGCCTTAAAAAGTGTCCACCCGCACCCTAGTGTCAGGGAGGAAATTAGACACTGAAGAGACCAGCAAACAGAAGCTAAAACAGAGGGAACCACCCTGGAAATGACAGATAGAGTAGTCTAGAGGCTACTCCAAGAATAAGACCAAAAACCAGAGGCAAGAGGCTTAAGCCCGAATCCTGAGAACACCAGAGAACTCCTGACTCCAGGGAACATTAATCGATAGGAGCTCATCAAACGTCTCCATACCCACACTAAAACCAAGCACCACCCAAGGGTCAACAAGTTCCAGAGCAAGACATACCACGCAAATTCTCCAGTAACACAGGAAACTAGTCCTGAGCTTCAATATACAGGCTGCCCAAAGTCACTCCAAACCCACTGACATCTCATAGCTCATTACTGGACACTTCATTGCACTCCAGAGAGAAGAAATCCAGCTCCACCCACCAGAACAACGACACAAGCTTCCATAACCAGGGAACCGTGAGAAGTCACCTGTCCAACCCCACACACAGCGAGGAAACTACATAATAAAAAGAACTCCACAAACTGCCAGAAGAGGGAAAGGCCACCCCAAGCAAAGCAATATAAGCAAGATGAAAAGGCAGAGAAATACCCAGCAAGTAAAGGAACAAGATAAACGCCCACCAACACAAACAAAAGAGGAAGATATAGGTAATCTACCTGATAAAGAATTTCGAATTTTGGTGGTGAAAATGATTTAAAATCTTGAAAGCAAAATGGAGACAAATAACCTGGAGAAAAGGATTGAGAAGATGGAAGAAAGGTTTAATAAGGACTTAGAGGAAATAAAAAAGAGTCAGTATACAATGAATGGGCTTCCCTGGTGGCTCAGAGGTTAAAGCGTCTGCCTCCAACGCGGGAGACCCGGGTTCGATCCCTGGGTCGGGAAGATCCCCTGGAGAAGGAAACGGTAACCCACTCCAGTATTCTTGCCTGGAGAATCCCATGGACGGAGAAGCCTGGTAGGCTACAGTCCACGGGGTCGCAAAGAGTCGGACACGACTGAGCGAGGGAACGGAACGGAACGGATACAATGAATAATGCAATAAATGAGATCAGAAACACTCTGGAGGGAACAAACAGTAGAATAACAGAGGCAGAAAACAGGATAAGTGAGCTAGAAGACAGAATTGTAGAAATAAATGAAACAGAGAGGAAAAAAGAAAAACGAATTAAAAGAAATGAGAACAATATTAGAGACCTCTGGGACAATGTTAAACACTCCAACATTCAAATCATAGGAGTCCCAGAAGAAGAAGACAAAAAGAAAGACCATGAGAGAATACTTGAGGAGATAATAGTTGAAAACTTCCCTAAAATAGGGAAAGAAATAATCACCCAAGTCCAAGAAACCCAGAGAGTCCCCAACAGGATAAACCCAAGACGAAATACTCCAAGACACATATTAATCAAATTAACAAAGAACAAACACAAAGAACAAATATTAAAAGCAGCAAGGGAAAAGCAGCAAATAACACACAAGGGGATTCCCATAAGGATAACAGCTGATCTTTCAACAGAAACTCTTCAGGCCAGGAGGGAATGGCAAGACATACTTAAAGTGACGAAAGAAAATAACCTACAGCCCAGACTACTGTACCCAGCAAGGATCTCATTCAAATATGAAGGAGAAATCAAAAACTTTTCAGACAAGGAAAAGCTGAGAGAATTCAGCATCACCAAACCAGCTCTCCAACAAATGCTAAAGGATCTTTTCTAGACAGGAAACACAGAAAGGGTGTATAAACTCGAACCCAAAGCAATAAAGAAAATGGCTACAGGATTGTACTCATCAATAATTACCTTAAACATAAATGGGTTGAATGCCCCAACCAAAAGACAAAGGCTGGCTGAATGGATACAAAAACAAGACCCCCATATATGTTGTCTGCAAGAGACCCACCTCAAAACGAGGGACACATACAAACTGAAAGTGAAGGGCTGGAAAAAGATATCCCATGCAAATAGAGACCAAAAGAAAGCAGGAGTAGCAATACTCATATCAGATAAAATAGACTTTAAAACAAAGGCTGTGAAAAGAGACAAAGAAGGAAACTACATAATGATCAAAGGATCAATCCAAGATGAAGATATAACAATTATAAATATTTATGCACCCAACATAGGAGCACCGCAATATGTAAGACAATTACTAACAATTATGAAAGGGGAAATTAACAACAATGCAATAATAGTGGGAGATTTTAATACCCCACTTACATCTATGGATAGATCAACTAAACAGAAAATTAACAAGGAAACACAAACTTTAAATGATACAATAGACCAGTTAGACCTAATAGATATCTATAGGACATTTCACCCCAAAACAATGAATTTCACCTTTTTCTCAAGCGCACACGGAACCTTTTCCAGGATAGATCACATCCTGGGCCATAAGTCTAGCCCTGGTAAATTCAAAAAAATTGAAATCATTCCAAGCATCTTTTCTGACCACAATACAGTAAGATTAGATCTCAATTACGGGAGAAAAACTATTAAAAATGCCAACATATGGAGGCTGAACAACACGCTGCTGAATAATGAACAAATCATAGAAGAAATCAAAAGAGAAATCAAAATATGCATAGAAATGAATGAAAATGAAAACACAACAACCCAAAACCTCTGGGACACTGTAAAAGCAGTGCTAAGGAGGAAGTTCGTAGCAATACAGGCACACCTCAAGAAACAAGAAAAAAGTCAACTAAATAACCTAACTCTACATCTAAAGCAACTAGAAAAGGAAGAAATGAAGAACCCCAGGGTCGATAGAAGGAAAGAAATCGTAAAAATTAGGGCAGAGATAAATGCAAAAGAAACAAAAGAGACCATAGCAAAAATCAACAAAGCCAAAAGCTGGTTCTTTGAGAAGATAAATAAAATTGACAAACCACTAGCCAGACTTATCAAGAAACAAAGGGAGAAGAACCAAATCAATAAAATTAGAAATGAAAATGGAGAGATCACAACTGACAACACAGAAATACAAAGGATTATTAGAGAATACTATCAGCAATTATATGGCAATAAAATGAATAACCTGGAAGAAATGGACAAATTCCTAGAAAAGTACAACTTTCCAAAACTGAACCAGGAAGAAATAGAAAATCTGAACAGACCCATCACAAGCACAGAACTAGAGGCTGTAATCAGGAATCTTCCAGCAAACAAAAGCCCAGGTCCAGATGGCTTCACAGCTGAACTGTACCAAAAATTCAGAGAAGAGCTAACACCTATTCTACTCAAACTCTTCCAGAAAATTGCTGAGGAAGGGAAACTTCCAAACTCATTCTATGAGGCCACCATCACCCTAATCCCAAAACCTGGTAAAGACCCCACAAAAAAAGAAAACTACAGGCCAATATCACTGATGAACATAGATGCAAAAATCCTTAACAAAATTCTAGCAATCAGAATCCAACAACATATTAAGAAGATCATACATCATGACCAAGTGGGCTTTATCCCAGGAATTCAAGGATTCTTCAATATCCGCAAATCAATCAATGTAATACACCACATTAACAAACAGAAAAAAAAATCATATGATTATCTCAATAGATGCAGAGATAGCCTTCGACAAAATTCAACATCCATTTATGATAAAAACCCTCCAGAAAGTGGGAATAGAAGGGACATACCTCAACATAATAAAAGCTATATATGACAAACCCACAGCAAACATTATCCTCAATGGTGAAAAACTGAAAGCATTTTCCCTAAAGTCAGGAACAAGACAAGGGTGTCCACTCTCACCACTACTATTCAACATAGTTCTGGAAGTTTTGGCCACAGCAATCAGAGGAGAAAAAGACATAAAAGGAATACAAATTGGAAAAGAAGAAGTAAAACTTACACTGTTCGCTGATGACATGATCCTCTACACAGAAAACCCTAGAGACTCTACCAGAAAACTACTAGAGCTAAACAATGATTACAGTAAAGTTGCAGGATATAAAATCAACACACAGAAATCCCTTGCATTCCTATACACTAATAATGAGAAAATAGAAAGAGAAATTAAGGAAACTATTCCATTCACTGTTGCAACGAAAAGAATTAAATACTTAGGAATATATCTACCTAAGGAAACAATAGACTTGTACGTAGAAAACTATAAAACACTACTGAAAGTAATCAAAGAGGACACTAATAGATGGAGAAATATACCGTGTTCGTGGATTGGAAGAATAAATATTGTAAAAATGAGTATACTACCCAAAGTAATTTATACATTCAATGCAATCCCTATCAAGCTACCAACGATATTTTTCACAGAACTAGAACAAATAATCTCACCATTTGTATGGAAATACAAAAAACCTCGAATAGCCAAAGCAATCTTGAGGAAGAAGAATGGAACTGGGGGAATTAACCTGCCAGACTTCAGGCTCTACTACAAAGCCACAGTCATCAAGACAGTATGGTACTGGCATAAAGACAGAAATATAGATCAATGGAACAAAACAGAAAGCCCAGAGATAAATCCACGCACCTATGGACACCTTATCTTTGACAAAGGAGGCAAGAATATAAAATGGAGAAAAGACAGTCTTCTTAACAAGTGGTGCTGGGAAAACTGGTCAGCCACTTGTAAAAGAATGAAATTAGAACACTTCCTAACACCATACACCAAAATAAATTCAAAATGGATTAGAGAGCTAAATGTAAGACCAGAAACTATAAAACTCCTAGAGGAGAACGTAGGCAAAACACTCTCCGACATAAATCACAGCAGGATCCTCCAAGACCCACCTCCCAGAATATTGGAAATAAAAGCAAAAATAAACAAATGGGACCTAATTAAAATCAAAAGCTTCTGCACAGCAAAGGAAACTATAAGTAAGGTGAAAAGACAGCCTTCAGAATGGGAGAAAATAATAGCAAATGAAGCAACTGATAAAGGATTAATCTCCAAAATATACAAGCAGCTCCTGCAGCTCAATTCCAGAAAAATAAATGACCCAGTCAAACTATGGGCCAAAGAACTAAACAGACATTTCTCCAAAGAAGACATAAAGGTGGCTAGCAAACACATGAAAAAATGCTCAACATCCCTCATAATCAGAGAGATGCAAATCAAAACCACAATGAGATAACATTTCACACCAGTCAGAATGGCTGCTATCCAAAAGTCTACATGCAATAAATGCTGGAGAGGATGTGGCGAGAAGGGAACCCTCTTACACTGTTGGTGGGAATGCAAACTAGTACAGCCACTATGGAGAACAGTGTGGAGATTCCTCAAAAAACTGGAAATAGAACTGCCATATGATCCAGCAATCGCACTCCTGGGCATACACACTGAGGAAACCAGAATTGAAAGAGACACATGTACTCCAATGTTCATTGCAGCACTGTTTATAATAGCCAGGACATGGAAGCAACCTAGATGTCCATCTGCAGACAAATGGATAAGAAAGCTTTGGTACATATACACAATGGAGTATTATTCAGCCATTAAAAAGAATACATTTGAATCAGTTCTACTGAGGTGGATGAAACTGGAGCCTATTATACAGAGTGAAGTAAGCCAGAAAGAAAAACACCAATACAGTATACTAACGCATATATATGGAATTTAGAAAGATGCAAATGATAACCCTGTAAACGAGACAGCAAAAGAGACACAGATGTATAGAACAGTCTTTGGGACTCTGTGGGAGAGGGTGAGGGTGGGATGATTTGGGAGAATGGCATTGAAACATGTATGTTGTCATATGTGAAACGAATCACCAGTTCAGGGTCGAGGCATGTTATAGGATGCTCGGGGCTGGTATGCGGGGATGACCCAGAGGGAGGATAAAGGGAGGAGGGAGGTGGGAGGGGGATTCAGGAGGGGGAACTCATGTACACCCAGGGCGAATTCATGTCAATGTATTGCAAAACCAACCAATTTAATATTGTAAAATAATTTGCCTCCAATAAAAAAATAAATTAATTAAAAAATAAAATAAAATTGAGAAGGCTATTTTTATCGGCTGCTATAACCTCTGATGCCTCCCTGACTATTGGGTCCGTGCTGACTGGACTACTTTATTAGACCAGCACACAGTTATATAGCAGCAGGTGTTCAGTACAACTATTTAATTGCATTTTTCTGACATCCTGGATATATACTACCAGAGTATCCTTTTACAAATTGACTCCATAGTGTTAAACCTCAGAAACTGAGTGAGTATATGAATCTAGGCTAATCTTAAGATTGAATATATTGGGACTTCCCCTTGTGGTCCAGTGGTTAAGACTCTGCATTTCCACTGCAGGGGTTGGCGGGGCATGAGTTCAATCCCTGATGGAGAATCCCACATTCCACACAGTGGGGTCAAAAAAAGGGGGGACACTGATTATATTATTTTCTATATAAGCATGTATCATGAAATCCAGGCTGTAAATCATAAGGAATGGTTAAATATTAACTTAGCAAAAAAGTCTGTCCAAGACTTACTGTTAGACATCAGTCTCCTCCACTAATTTTAGCATGATTCAGCTTGCTTTATTATAGTTTTCTGATTACAGGAGTTGTATGACCTGGGAGGTATACTTCTAATTTTTTGCTGTAAACTCTAGTCTGTTTCTAATAAGATACAATTTAAGAATGGAGAAAAGCTATAGAAACCCCTTAAGTATTTAATCTCTATTTAACCAATCACCTTATCTTTTTATGAGTTGTTAAACAGGATTCTTTCTGCTTTTTTTTCTTTTCCCAAACATCCTCTGGTAATGAAATTACTGAGAAATGGAACTGCCCAGGGAGGGAGAAAAAAATGCAACAAACTGATTCATATAGAGTTGCTGTCTCTGTATAAAGAAACCAAAACACTGAAACTCATTTTTTAAGTCTCTTTTTCAAATAAAAGCTGATAAATGATGTTAATTCAGTTTTACTTTTAAGATCAGAAGGTCTCTAACCTGGGTTGCAAGGTTATTGCTCTTATCAGAAGTTTCAAGGGTCACGAATTAGAAATGAGGGAATTTTAAGAATCATCTTAGAAAAAAAATCCATGCCACTTACAGGATCAAATCATTATAAAATGACAAAGGCAATGTCTGGATTTTTTTTTAAGTCTTATTGAAATGTGCAAAGTTTTAAAGTAAGGCAGCAAGGTTTATGCTGAAAGAGGAAAATGATGCTCAAACATACAAAGGCTGCGGGGTTTGCAAACTCAAAGCCTTTGGGGATGGAAGGAAATGAGAGAAGGCACAGACTGTATTCCATTAAAAATGGATAGCTGCCATTCAGTGTAAGTCAACTGCACTTTCATGAAGGGGTGTGAGCCTGGTGTTGAAAATGTTCTGACTTTTCAATCAGATCAATATGCAGAAACTTTCTGCAGAAAGTTTTAAGTATTAAATGTTTTATTATAAAAGTGTTATGGAAAAAAATTCTGCTTAGGAAGAAAAGTCAAAATATCTATAACCCATAGGTGGGCAGGCAGTTTATAACATGTGGATCAATCTTCCAAGTCCCAGTGTAGGTTTAATCTCATACTGCTTGGTATAAATAAACTTAAAATGCTTAACATTCCCTAGGAGAGTCAGCATTAGAAATATCAGCCACTCCAGGAAATAAGACTTTGGCCTAGAAATGGTGTCTGGAGTATTAATGGGAAAAGTGGGAAGACAAGACATGGTGGGACTATACATACATTAGAAAGAAAACTAATACCTCCATTATCTTCTGTTGGGCTTTATAAAATTCAATGTTAGAATTCTTTTTATACCTAAAATGCTAGAATGGGCTAAGTTACAATGCAGCATGGAAAACTGATTATTGGTTAAAGTATGATTTCTCGATATTGTTACTAGGTAGTAAGCTCTTTGGAAAATACCATCGTATCTCTGAAAAAAATTCAAGAAAAACAATACAGAAAAATAATAATCACAGAGCACACCGACGACCAGGATGAAATAAGACTGCCAAATAAAATAAATGTCTTCTTTTGGAAATGATGTGCGAGTACCAGTAGTTACCAAGGGTTGGTTGATTAAATCCAAGTCAAGTTTAACTGGCCACAGTCAAGTATCACTTTAAAAGTCAGTCTATTTGACCAGTTCATTCTGAAAAAGAGCAGTGCTCTTCTTCCTTTGTTACAGGTGATTTAGACAAAATAAATATGATTTATCTGAACAAATTTGTTTAAAAAATACAAAATATCATTTTTATATAAAACTCTACCCAAACCAGTAAGTTCAGGTTTACATAAACATACACACATATATATCTTTAAAATTCCAAAAGTCCAGACACAAGCCCATAGGGGTGTGTGGCCATCATAGGCTAATCATTTAACTCTGGCAGTTGCAGGACTATTGTGAGGTGGGTGGGTCTCTGACCTACACTTAACAGCTGTCAGCTTTAACACCCTTCCCATGAGGAAATTTTTACCTTTTGTTCAAAATGTTTGAACAAAACTCACCACTGAACAAACAAGAGATACGTTAACAGGCCCCTTGGCACAAAAGGACTAAGAGAAAGTGGGTCTTATATAGTCCCTCAGGCTGTCAGTCATCTAGACACAAGTGAGTCAGCATCCACGGTGTTCAGAAGGTAGAGTTCAGGTTGAACTGTCAATCCCAGGTGGTACTGAGGACAAAAAGATGGAAAAGGATTAGACTGACTTATAAGTATTTAAAATTGGCATTTAAGTATCAATAATCAGCACATAAAAGTAGCTCTTATTTCACTTCTGCTATATTGATTTTCTTTCAGAAAATAAATGGCTTATAGATATATGAATGGTTTACTATATATAAAATAACTGACAGGAGCTGAAATAGTTAAAGATTTGTTAATGCCAAATATAAAATGTGCACTTTTAACTATTCTTGTGACATACTCTACCTCAGCATGGGTGTTTCTGATCAGGATATTAAGAGCAAATGTACTGCGAGCTTTTATACCTTAATACTAAGTGTGTTAGAACTCAAATTTCAGGGAATTCCCTGGCAGTCCAGTGTTTAGAACTCTGTGCTTTTCCTGCAGAGGGTTCAGGTTCAATCCCTGGTTAGGGAACTAAGATCCCATAAGCTGCACAGAAAGGCCAAAAAAAAAAGAAAAGAAATCAAATTTCCAATAGTCTAAATTCTGAGCCCTATTGTCTGGGCCCTAATTATCCTTTGGTACCTGAGCAGAGAAAAGCCTTTCATTAAACAAAAGAAAGAAACATAAAATGGCATGTGCTAAGAGAAAAGGATCCCAGACATTTATCAGACTTTATAAGAATTACTTTGAAAAAAAAAAAAAAGAATTACTTTAGCTGCCTTTGAAACACATTGCCAGGAACTTCCCTGGTGGTCCAGTGGTTAAGAATCAGCCTTGCCAGGCAGGAGGTTTGACCCCTGGTCAGGGAACTATGATTGCACATGCCTAGAGGCAACTAAGCAAGCCCTGGCTCTGGAGCCCACAAGCAGCAACTAGGGAGAAGTCTGTGCATGTCAATGAAAGATCCCACGAGACGCACAGCGTGGACAAAATATAAATATGAAAACAAAGCAAAAAAATATATTGCCAGACTCACTCCAGAAGGCCTAATCCAGAAGATTTGTATCAGCATTTGTGAAGTTGTAGCTTACTCTTTTTCTCTCCTTTGCATTCACCGTGGGACAATCACTGAGTCTCCTTTTAGCCCTATTGTATCACCAGGGGTTTTAGGAATGTTGTTGCCCCTTGGGACCAACAGCCTCTTTTAGGCCTTTCAGTTGTCTCATCTGTATCGAGATTGAACCTTCTGTTGTAAGAATCAAATGAGATCATGAGTGCTCGGGATGCCAAATGCACACTATAAATTCACAGAAATATTTCTAGCAGAATATAGTGCAAAAGGCACTGGGGCTGGGATCAGGCTCCAACTCTGCCATTTCCTATGATCTTGAGCAAGTTATGTATCCTTCTTGAGCCTTATCCTACTCATTTGTAAAACGGGAATAAATGCTGCATTTTAAAATGCCAAGGACATTAATCAGTTCAGTTCAGTTCAGTCGCTCAGTCATGTCCGACTCTCTGCGACCCCCATGAATCACAGCACACCAGGCCTCCCTGTCCATCACCAACCCCGGAGTTCACCCAAACTCATGTCCATAGAGTCGGTGATGCCATCCAGCCATCTCATTCTCTGTCGTCCCCTTCTCCTCCCGCCCCCAATCCCTCCCAGCATCAGAGTCTTTTCCAGTGAGTCAACTCGTCGCATGAGGTGGCCAAAGTATTGCAGTTTCAGCTTTAGCATCAGTCCCTCCAATGAACACCCAGGATTGATCTCCTCTAGAATGGACTGGTTGGACATTAATAAACTATTTCATTTTGTGTATGTGTGGCTGGGTGTGATCTCATGTCCGACTCTGTGATCCCATGGACTACAGCCCGCTAGGCTCTTCTGTCCATGGAATTTTCCAGGCAATAATACTGGAATGGGTTGCCATTTCCTAGTCCAGGGACTTTTCATAACCCAGGGATCACACCACGTCTCTTGTGTCTCCTGCACTGGAAGGCCAATTCTTGACCACTGCGCCACCTGGAAAACCAATCTCATTTTAGTCCTCAATAATTTTTTTAGACATTAAAAATGCCCATCAGAGGTTTATGATGACTGTATGAAGATGAGACAAAATGGGACCCATGATAAAACTATTCTCAACTAGAAGGCTAGGAATTATTGAGTCACACTGGCCTTAGGGCAGAATCAAGCACTTCAGATTTCAGCCTTTATACTCACTTCAGGGTTTTATGACTCAGGTTTTAGTGAAAAGTGAAAGTGAAGTCACTCAGTTGTGTCCGACTCTTTGTGACCCCATGGACTGCAGCCCACCAGGCTCCTCCGTCCATGAGATTCTCCAGGCAAGAATACTGGAGCGGGTTGCCAAACCAAGAGCAATTGTCAGATACACTGACAATCCACTGCGGCCTTAAGTGAACTAAGGTGGTGGGGTGGGCGTGTAGTAAGCAAGGGCTGCGTTTTTAGTCCCATGACCTCCAGGTTATATCACTTGATGGCTTACTGGAGAAAACTCCTTCATTGGAAAAGTTTGTTGTATTGCTCAGGGACGCTGAGAAAAGGAGCTAAATAGCAGAGGAATTGGCTAAACCTTTCAAGGGTAGAGGTACGCAAATGAATAAACTATCAGTTCTTACTTAGTGCTGGCCCTGCCCATTTTCCACAACCACCAGAAAAAGCATTCAGGTACTTTTGAAAATTTAGCACAGACCAAAGGAAAATCCCATGGATGGAGGAGCCTGGTGGGCTGCAGTCCGTGGGGTCACTAGGGATCGGACACGACTGAGCAACTTCACTTTCACTTTTCACTTTCACACATTGGAGAAGGAAATGGCAACCCACTTCTGTTCTTGCCTGGAGAATCCCAGGGACAGTGGAGCCTGGTGGGTTTCCGTCTATGGGGTCACACAGAGTCGGACACGACTGAAGTGACTTAGCAGCAGCAGCAGCAGCAAACAAAATTAGTCTATGAATCGGCAACTTTTGACCTAAAACATATTCTAGCACTCATCAGAGTATTAAGAGAAGTATCTTTGATAACTGCTCTTGGTGCTGCTAAACACCAAAGCTTGGTGTCTGAAGTATACTATTAAGTGTATACTACATACTAATCATATAGGATGATTAGTAAAAATAACATGGGTTCTGGAATTAAGCTAGTCAGGCACAAGTGCCAAATGCCTACTGACTAGTGATGTGTTATTTTAGTTTCTGGCCCTTCGGTCGCTTCATATATATATTCTTTTGCTGTAAGAATTACATGAGATCATGAGTGTGCTGAGGGCTTCCCAAGCGGCTCAGAGGTAACGAATCTGCCTGTCGATGCAGGAGGCCCAAGAGATGCGGGTCCAATTTCTGGGTTGGGAAGATCTCCTGGAGTAGGAAATGGCAACCCACTTCCATATTCTTGCCTATAAAATCCCATGGACAGATGAGCCTGGCGGGATATAGTTTATGGGGTTGAAAAGAGTCAGACACGACTAAACCTGCACACGTGCACACACACACACATACACACAGAGTGCTTAGACCCCAACTACCATAATAATGTGTTATTTTTAATGTTCCAAAGCTAAGGTGTCTAAAGGTGACACATCTGAATTCACTGGTCCTGTCAAAGGAAGGAACACAAAGTACTGCAGAGGGCAGAGCTAAAGGAAGTCTCAAACCAGGATCTTCAAATTGTGCTGCATCCAATTTTAGCTATGAAATTACACCCAAATAAAGAGTTGCCTGGTGTCTTAGTGGTAGAATTCTAAGCTTTTATGCCATGAACCAAATTCCTGCCATGGGTTCAATCCCTGGGCAGGAGCTAAGATCCCGGAAGGCATATGACAGAGCCAAAAAAAGATTTAAAAAAACAATACAAAACCAAGGTAAGAAGGGTGAGTTAAATGAGGAAGGACAATATGGAAAAGAAAATTCTCAGATAACTTCTATGGTGCTATTTACAGGATCTAGTTCTGTAAGACAGAAAGGGAAAGCTTGCAACAGAGAAAGGGAAAATGAAGTTCTAGTGACAATCTTGGAACAAATTAAGGGTTGACTTAAGTTTTTCATGCCATGTGTTTGGTGATAAGCCTAGTAGTTACTGTGTCTGAGTTTTGTATTTATATCTGGTCTTTGTATTTATACGCTTTTATTTCTAAGTTAAACAATTTTCCTTTCACCTTCCAAATACTCATACTTTTTATTGGCAGCATATACAGAATATAAATGCCTACCTCAATGGTGAAACAAGACAGAAAAATGTTCAGCTTAGAGCAGAAAAAGGCTGAGTGACAGTTTTTTTCTCAATTTTAAATATTGTAATGATTTTACCTTTAGCAACGGCAAAACTAATTAAATCAGTGATAGAAATTAGTGCTTGGAGTCTATAATTCAAGTCTTCTGGGAACTAAACCTATATTGAGCCTTGAACAAATTGAATTTGAATGTAAAGATTAGTTTCCTCATATATATTTTTTTCCAAAGGTAAATACGACAGAAATACATGATCCCAGGCAGGATGAATGTGAGAACATGAAATTACACGTTTGGAGAAACACTGGACATGAAAAGCTGAGTATGAACATGAAGAGCTGACTATAAATTACACGCAGAATTTTCATCTCATGGAGGGTCAACACCCCTAACACCTAGATGTCCAGGGAGGTCAACTGTATTCCTCTATCCCTTCTAAAGAGAAAAATCATGAACAGTGTGAATCCAGTATGTCAATCCAGGTGGTAGTTGATGTTTCGGTATTTCAAAGTTGTTGAGATCCCACTCATAGAGTATTTTCAAGGTTTAAAAAAAAACGTATCCAAGAAACCAAATTGGAAAAAGGAAAAAAAAACTTTTTAATTACAGGCCAAGTGTACATATTGTTAAATGGTCACTAAAAGCTCGTTGTAACGACTCCTAAAACCACTAGCAGGACCTCACAGGAGCCAAACTGCAGTTCTTCCCCAATGCTGATAATTCCCAGTATGCTATAGCAGCAGTTATTTCATGCCACATTTATAAAGAACAAGGACCAATTTACATAAAGTACAATTGCATATCCTTAAACATTTCACACAGAGTGCACATGACGGCACTGGAAGATGTCAGTTCTAAACATTGTTTACTATTCCAGAGCAGTGGCTGAACAGAAAGTATACTTTCCATCTGAAAGCATTAGGTGGAATACAGCATGGGAGTGTTTTTAACACTGTAAAATACTACACACATAGTGACATAAACTGACACTTAACTGGGAAAAAACATTTCATCATTGTAAGACATATATATAACTTCGAAAAGAAAACTAGCAGCTTTTACCTGGGCTTCTAAATATTTGTGAATCTGAGACTGACTGGACCCAGCCAGACTCCAGGCAAAGGTAAATGATGTTAATGTACCATCTTTTACAAAGAATTCTGTCCTCACCTACTGAGGCCAGATGAGAGCTTAAGAGGTCAGTCCCCAATATCTACAGAGTGCCCTTGTGAACAGTTTAGGGGATGACGGTAGGGGAGAGGGAGGAACGGTTGGGGAATTTGTCTCTCATGATTCTGTGCTATGTCACGGGAGGGGATGAGGTAAAGGTATGGTCAGTGGAACACAGAAGTTTACCCTTAAAGCCATGTAAATGACAGTCCATTCAGTCTGTGCTTTTGACTGTGAACAAAGTATTGGAAACAATGCCTTTAGCAGCTCAGGTGAACAGAGAACATCAATCAACAGGCACTCCAGAAGGAAGACACCAAAAATGCAGTCCTTCAATTACATTCCCATTACTGTTCTCACCAAGTCAGTGGCTATAAAAGACCTGATTATTTATCTCCACCGGACAATGTGACTTGGTTTGAGATATTCACATGGTGTCAGGTTCCACATGTAAAAATGTCAGAAGTGGCTGAAGAACAGCAGCTCCATGCTGAAGGGACCCATTTCCTCTGACTCCAGAGCTCCACCATCTGGTCTCAAAGTTTTTCCCTCTGAGGGAATGGCTGAAGAGAGGTAGCCCAGTGCAACCCTGCAGAGAGAACTTAGCAACCATAGTGACACCAAAGGACTTGCTGAGAGGGATCGAGCTTTGCAACGCTTACATCCAGAGCTCCTGAGATTGCCTTGCAAGTCATCTTGGGCTTCAGAAAAACATGATGATTCTGGTAGAAGTTGTTTTTTAGGAATAAAACAGATGGCTCCTCTTCTTTCAAGTTTTTTCTCCTCACCCCAAAGTCTCTTGAGAACATCAGTTCACAAATGCTACCATCTTTTTCTATCACTACCCTCCTGGAGGAGGAAGGGGGAGGTTTCTCAACTCTAAGTGCTCAAGAAGAAATACCATACAAGAATCCTGTACTAACATGAGAGTTATTAAAATCGGGACTCCCAAGAACATTTCAGTAAGCTCTCAGTCTGTGAGGGAAATAATCAGTGATTTTCAGAAAAGATTAGTATTAGCCACCATGATCACAAGTGAGTTTTACCATCTGTCCATTTATCATCTTCTTTAATGCTTTCTTACCCCTCTTAACTTTCAATGAAATTAAAGTGAAAATAAGTTAAAAGAATCCTGAACCTGATGGAGGTAGATTATCTCATAATTTTATATTTAATGTGAATCAAACCACCCTAATTGAGATTTTATTTTTTATAATTAATTCAAAGGGTATGCATAAGGAAAGTATTTCTCAGACTTTTAAATCCATTATCTTTTGATAAATAAACCTTGCATACCTATTCTGTCATTTGTACTATGAAAACTGTATTGCATTTTCCAAATACGTTTTTTTAACATACAGTCAGTCTTGTTAAGCATCATGCATTGAGGACTATCTCACATAAAGATAAAACAAGCTGACCCTGGGACAGTGAAAGAGTTCAGTGCTGTTTGAGAGCAGGTATCAAGCTGTCAAAGATCCTAAATCCAGTTATCAGGTTAGGAGTTCAGGAGGAAAAATAATGCCATCTTTCAAACAAATATGCAACAATGTCTTTCCCAACAAACAGCTGAGTCCTAAATGCAGTCTGTGCAACAGCACATACCTTTGGCTATGTTCACACAGTAAACCATAGAAACACACTGGCTCTGATGGCTACCTGTGAACAGTGTTTACTTAGTATAGCCAGTGGTGGCTTCTTCGGTCAGCAGGACTTTAGAGATGCTTACCGTGTGCCCACAGTCTAGGAAGGACATGCCCAGTGCAATCAAACACTGCCAACCCTGGAAGAGAAAATATGGTCATCATTCGCTGACCCCTCTGGAGGGCCCACTCACCCCCCTCACCGCCCACAATGCACTGCTCAGATGCAAACCTCTTGGCTGTACTAATTTCAATACTCAGTTCCCTCTGTTCCTACTGTTTTGTGTTTGTGGTGTGTTTCTTTTATTAACTCTCAGGCAGAATTCCTTGAAGACCGCTACCCCATTTCAGTCCTACTCTACTCCTCACAATGCAGGGCAACGACTGACTGGCTAATACAACTGCAACAGTCTCCTGAACTAAATAGTAGTAATTCATCTAGAATCAGTCCTCAGCCTTGAAAATGGGTCTTCAACATTTTCTATAGCCTCAGGGTAACTAAGAATGACTCAGCACTGTCATAACTGATCTGCATGAAGGAAGGATCCCCTTAAGTTCTATAGCACTTTTTTTGGCGGGGGGAGGGGGTGGGGGTTCAGGTAGGGGGCGTGCTTGCAGAGCTCAGTTCCCTTACCAGGGACTGAACCTGGGATTCTGAAGTGAAAGCCAGAAATTCTAACCACTACCCAACCAAGGGTCACCCTACAGCGAATTGTTAAAACAATTTCTGTCAAGGCCATACTGAGTTACTTGGGTTTCCTGGGAGTAAGTCCTTATATTGTAGGGTCAGTATAATCTTAGTGTGCCCATGGTTTATGAGGAGGAAAAAAGCAGAGCTATATCTATCCAAGACATAATTTCTCAATATTCATTAAAATGATTTTCCCAATCAAGTATCTACCCTCTGGCAGACACTGACACGGGGACTAGGTAAGTGTTATAAGATGAGCAGGGGGTTTCTATCATCCAGTCTTCCCATTCTCTGTAGCAGACATGGTATAAATTCGGCTGTCCCTAATCCTCAGTCCCTGTGATTTTTAGAGAAACCTGTATAGAATAATGAGGGAGATGCGTTGTTGGCATAGCTGCTTTTCAGTGATATAAGTAATGTTACAGAAGATGAAAATAGAGAAAAGAATATATCCATAATCCCACCATCCAAAGGCAACTACTATTACCATCTTACATAATTTACTCTAGACTCTTGATAATTTTTTTTATTATCTAGGTATTTATAATTCTGCATTCCTTTTCTTTTTATTATTATTTAATTTGCATTCCTTTTCTGTATAGCTTGTTTTATAACCATCGTTCTTTAGTAATTCTAGAATAATTCAACGAAAGGTTTTCACTACTTCCTTGTGTCGTCACTGGACAGCTATTAAGCAGTAGAGCTGGGCAGGGCTGTGAACCCACAGGTGCTCCCTCCAAAGATCTGAAATCATACGACACAGGTCCCTTCTCCAACCCCATCTCGTACCACTCTCTACTTTCTACACGACTGATCTTCTTTGAGTTTTTCAAACATAGTACACTCTTGTTAGGAATTATTAGGAATGGAAACCAAACAGTGTGACAGATTTAGAAAAATGATAGCTCTTAGGAACAATGGGAAAATTTATGGTTAAAAATATTGTTTAGTCACAGCTGGTTTAATGATTTCACATAAATGGTGTCAGTAATCTGAAGACAGATAACCATATGCTCTTTTGGGTCCTTTCTCTTCTGAGTGTTAGCCCCCCATGACCACCCCTGCCCCTTCCAACTGGACTTACCAAGTAAAACACAAAGCTCAGATAAGCTACGCTGACCACTGCAGCCACCACGTACAATGCCACATGCCCTAGATCCTGCACATAAACCACGACAAAGTACATGTTGATGGAACAGATGATAAAGACCAAGATACCGCCTGCAATCCTCCAGCCTCTGTCAAAAGAATCAGCACAGTTATTGGTAGAATAGTCCAACCTGTCCACAAACAGAAAAAAACACTGTCTTTTGGGGTCACAGGACAGGAGTAAGTGGCATTTCAAAATAAACCAAAAAGTGCTTATGTTCCAGATTAGGTTAAATGAGCCAAAGTTACACAATGATAGGGAGAAAGAGGAAGAAGAAAAAAAAAACACTATCAAATAATCCCTATTATTTAAGCCCCTAAAAATGCAACAAGCCTTACAAGTGAAAAAGTCATGAGTCCCTGGAGATGCAACAAGTCATTTAAATACCCCACGTACTTTAGAGATGTTTATAAAAGGTATTAGCTTATGCCTCCCTCATTAAGATCATTTAACATGGATTTAAGATACTTTAACCTTCAGTGGCTGAAGTTGAAGAGTTAAAGCCCTAAAAGCTAAAAAATTTCCCCCCAGAAACAAAAAATGTGCTTGTCCTCCGTTGTTAAATTCATGGTGTCCTTTTTAATTTTTTTTATACTGAAGTACAGTTGATTCACAATGTTGTGTTCATTTAATTTTTGGCCACACCCTGTGGCATGTAGAATCTCAGTTCCTTGACCTGGGATGGAAATTGCACCTCCTGCACAGGAAGGAAGAGTCTCAACCACAGGACCACCAGGAAGTCTCCAGCAGTCTCTATTTTCTAAGTCAGAGATCAAGGGAGCAGCTCTAGCAATCATGTCTTAAAGCATAGTCCCCCTATGACTTAATTTCTGACTGGTCAGTTTGATGAAGATACCCTTCCCCCCGACATCTTGGGGAACTAACAGAAGTGCACTCACAATCCATTGGCAAATTCGCTCATTACAGGCCGCAAGCTCGTAAACGTGAGGATGGGTATGAGAGCAAACGGAAGCTGCAAAAGAAAAAACTAAGATCAGATGGGGCTACGGGGGTTCCTGTGACACCCCAGAGAGCAGCACTGTAGCAAAAGGGACCCACAGACCCTGTCTCACCTACTCTGTGAGAAATGATTCCTGTCATCACAACATGCTGGAGGGTTATGTGGAAATCTGTATGAACCTAGCATCAGTTATGCTCATAGTGTCTACAAAGTTTGTATCTGCCTTGTCTTCTTAATCTCCATAATACCCAACAGTCTCCTTTACATTATTTAATGTTTGCTTGGGTTAATGAATATTGTGTTCTACATAATTACAGCTTATAATCCCCATTCAACAGGCTTAGAAAAAAACAAGTCACTTCTAAAAGCCTTCTAGATACCAGAGATTTCATAAGCGTTCACCATAGACCAAGACTGTGCCTCTCTTTTCCTCTGAATTTTCCCCACACCCACTCTAGGCTTGGTACCTAAGGGCAATACAGAATGCCTCCTGACTCAATGTGATGTGAGTTTCCCCAGCTCCCTCCTCACTTGTAAGCTCTGAAGAACATTCAGGAAGTCATTCATCCCTGTTAGATGCTCCACGTCTTGGAAGACGGCCACAAGCAGAGTGGGGATGATGGCAATAGAGCGGGTCAGAATCACTCGGGCAAAGCGTGACCACTTTAGGTTCAGGAATCCCTGGAAGAAAACACAGAAGCAGGATGAATGTCTGGAAGGAAATAGAAAAAGGGCTGGGAAGTTTGGGAAGGCACGGGATTAAGAAGGGACAAAAGGGCAATGTCCTCTCGTCGACTCCCGTCACGGCAGCACGTACCTCCATGACAAACTGGCCGGAATAGGTCCCCGTCATGGTGGAGCTCTGCCCCGCAGCCAGGATCCCCACTGCCCAGATGTAGAGAGCGGCAGGCCCGAAGTAACACCCCAGCACAACACCCTGCAGAGGCGAGGGAGAGAGATCACCCGAGACAGCACCCAAACATGTCCTTGGTGTCACTTCTCCCTGTTCCTGGCTGCGCACCCACCCTACCAAGCGCTGTGCCGGCGCTGTCCCAGAAGCTAGACTCGGGTCCTGACCTCATTCTAGATGCTTTCAACCTAAATTCTGCTGGATGGGCCCCCATTCCTCCTCAGCCTAGTCCCTTCTCTTCTCTAGGCTCCTAAAGCCTTTATTCTCACCTCATATATTAAGCATCAAAAATAAAAATGACTACAACTCACTTCCCAAATTATATTCCTGAACACACTATTCTGGAAGATGGTGATAGGAATGGAGGGAAACCTCCAATAAATTTCAGAAACGTTAAATACTATGTATTGTGTACTGCTGTAGGTTCACAATGTAATCAGCATAAAAGGGACAGAGAGGCCCCAGTAAAGACCACTTTACTGGAACTTCCCTGGCAGTCCAGGAGTTAAGACTCTGTGATACCATGAGGGGGCAGAAATTTCACCCCTGGTCCGGAAACTAAGATCCCGCATGTCACACAGTGCAATCTAAATAAATAAATAGTCTTTAGTCACACACACAAAAAAGACCACTTTACCAGGGATACTTCTATAGTCTCCCCAATTAATACCTAGAGAACAATATGCTATCAACATAAGTTTGGGAATCGCTGATACAATTAAATCATCTTGTCAGCTGATCTCCTATTCCCTTCCATGTAATCCAAAAGGCTTGTCTGGCATCTGGGCCTCTGAAAAAAAGACACTCCACAGAAGATATGCTGAGCTCTGAAGTGAACCCACTGAAAAGACCAGACACTATGCTGAGAATCTTGATTCAGGAGCAAAGATCAGAAATCCCAACACATTTACCCCTTTGTAGATGTCCACAGCCAGTGTTGAGTTATCATCAGGGAAAAGGTGAGTGTGGGGACTGCTACTGTTTTTACAGACCGCAACCTGGAACCAAAACAGTTTAGAAACAACTTTTAATTTTGAGTCCAGAACTCAGAGAAGAAGACCTCTCCAACAGCTAACACACAGATGGATCATCTAAGAAACAAATCCTGAAGGTGAGACACTGGACACAGATGACAGCAGAAACCGGCGGCAAGGTCCTTGAGCTATTCCTCCATACTTTTTATACACCCCCAGGTCATCAAAAACTTTCCCTTGAGTTAGAGTGTGCATGGTAATACATGAACGCTGGGTCACTTTAAATGATAATAGGAGGTGAGGGCCCTTAAATAGACTTCAAATATGAGAGGACACCCAGAACAGGGTGGCCTTATTCAAAGCAGAGCCAGGAGTCAGAGGTCCTACAGATGGGAAAAAAGGAGTGATCAAAACTAGATTGGCAACAACAACAAAAAAACTAGGCTGGCAATCAGGAGTCAAGAGAACAGAGAATTCAGTGTGATAAAATAGCCTGTCTAGCCACAGCTTCTATTTTCTGTTGGTTGACTCCTCCCGCCTGTAATCACTAAATGGCAGGACTGGCAAGCAGCCAGTAGTTGGTAAACAGGAAGCAAAAGGGGATGAGAAAGAGCCAAACAGACATGAAGCCACCAACAACAGCATGAGGCAACCTTGGTCTAAGGCACGCGTCCTTACCTGTTTAAAGCTACGAAGGAGGGTCTGGGCTTGGTCACAGACTGTAAACCTGACTAGCGCAGTGACTTAGGGGCAGCACTGAGCTCTATTTCCCCTGAGCTCGAAGTCACTGTCTCATTTTCCTGCCCCAACGTGGCCTCCTCTTTACCCTCACATTCACTACTACCCAGGTCCCTGGCTTACTTACCACCTGGTCGTTGGTTTTCCCAAAAAATGCTTCAGCAAACACTGAGACAACAAAGACGTTGATGATAAAGGAAACAAAGAGAGCAATGCAGGATTCAATGAAGAAGTACTTATTGGCTTCTCGAACTTCCTGCTTATTGGCTCGGTCTACCTGTCTGGACTAGAGAGATAACAGCAACAGTCACTTTTTGATAGGTTGGACAAGTTTCCTTGTGATATTTCATAAGTCTGTAGTCAGCTGAAAGGCCTAGGGGGCAAACAACTGACCACATGAAATGTGAGACTACACTTACATCCTGGTTCACTAGTGAGTAAGAAGTCATGACCCTTTGATGACATCACACATCCCAAAGAGGAAAAAGTAAACAAGTGACTGCCGAGCCCTCAGTTATGTGGCTGGAAGAACTGCTGACCTATGAGAACAATCTGATTTCAGACCTAATGGGGGCACCACCATAATTACAAAGGTCTCTGAAATCTACCAACAAAAGATTGTGATAGATCAACTGGTAAAAGCCAGATTAGACTCTTTCCTCCTGACCTCCACAAGGCCATTCAGGCTTCTGAGATTTAAAGACAAGTGACACGGTGCCCCTTCAGATCTTTTAAGAAGGACTCTAGTCCCTTCTCTATGTCATCATGGTCCCATCTCTGGTCACCTTGGTGATACAAGAGGGTGGAGTTCAACTGTGGAAAAATGCATGCTCCTTCAGGGCTCCAACAGTTGTGAACTAAGTGTGTGTCCCTTGCAATGAAAGGAAAAGATGCCAGAAAACTACACAGGCCACTGAGATAAGAAAGGTCTTGCTCACCTTAACTAAGGCAGAATGCAGGTACATATTGTGTGGCATGATAACAGCGCCCACGATGCCCACAGCCTGCTCAATCTGTGGGGTACGACAGCCTGAACAGGATGGTAGGAACATGCCTTTAAGGACCTGGGTCTGGCTGGGTTTCACTGTAACATACTACATACAAAGAGAACAGCTATTAGTCTTTTCTGGAACATGAGACTAGGGAGTAACACAGTACTAGAAAACACTGCATCCTTTACTCCTTAAACTCCTTCATCAACAACTACATAGGAAATGAGGAACATAGAACCATCCAAAAAACCAAGCAGCACAAGGTCAGAGAATTCAAGAATAGGGTATCCAGACACTTCACATTGTATTTTAGATATAGGAAATCGACGTGTAATGCTGTTGCTCAGTCATGTCCGACTCTTTGCAATCCCATGGACTGTAGCCTGCCAGGCTCTTCTGCCCATGGAATTTCACATGCAAGAATACTGGAAGGGGTGCCATTTCTTCCTCCAGGGGATCTTCCCCACCCAAAGACAGAATTCAAGTCTCCTGTGTCTCCTGCACTGGCAGGCCGATTCTTTAACACCAGCACCACTTGGGAAGCCAGGATGTGCTGAGAATCTAATTAATATTCTAAAGAAATAAAACAGCCGCTAAGGGCCTTATTGATATTATTGTCACAATAACACCTGTGAGACACACCTTAGAATAGTCCATTCTTGATTATCCACACTAACCATGCTTCCATGTTCACCTATGTATAGAAAAATCACTAACGCTTGTCACTAGCATCTGCTGAGACTCACTCAGAAACACTTTTTCCTGGTTCAGCATTTCTCTTGAAAGCCTTAGACCAAGCTCCATCATCTACTCATACAGAAGACACATTTTCAAAGGCTTAGCTAGGCCAAGAAGCAGAAATCAATTTATAATATCTGGACACAGACAGGGGCATTACTGAATACAACAGTAGGGCTAGGGTTATTTTTAACCCAATGGAATGTCCAGATTGGGGCACAAACTGGGAAACATGCGCTGTATCCCCTATAGTTCATTAACTGTTACAATACAAAGAAAGTCCAAGCTGCAACTACTGTCAACTAGGATGAGCAAAACAAAACCCCTCTAATGTTAACAGCCAAGAATAACCCTGCAACCCCTTTCCTAACCCTCTCCAAAGCCGTTCTGTTGCTGAGAATAACTTGGGACCAGAAATTCTAGTACAGTTTTAAACTAGGAGTCCCTGCAGGTCTTCCTGGATACTAGTCCCTGCCACATCCTTATTCCTTTAAAAATGGCCAGTGCTGAATTTGGCTTTTTGTTAGCATGTACTGTCTTTCATAATAAAAGGACAAAAGCCTTGTTTCAAAAAGCTAATAATAATAAAGCTAATGCATAAGCCTGTAATACTTGCCTCATAGCCAAATGTGAGGGCCATAATAGTGATGAGAAAACCAAAAAATGCTTCCAGCTTCCTCAAGCCTAAAGGGGAAAAATGCAGTAGTGAGTTCACAGAAGGCAGATTACCCCATAAACCACATGATGGAACGCAGTTCCTCTGAGTGATCCCTCCATTCCCACTGTCCTCCTTACCATATTTGTCCAAAAAGAGAAATACGAAAGTATCTGCAATGGTGATGAGAACTCCACCCCATAGAGGAATCCTAGGTCAGAGATTAAAAAGGGAGATTAAAGGAAAGAAACATTGAGAAAGACACATTTCCCAGTTTCCCAACAGCTCTTCTGATACATGACACTTGGAAGACTAAGGACTTGGGGAAAAAGGAAGAGCAGCAAGGAGGCCAGACCTTGGGTAGTTTAGGATCTCAGTACTAAGTGAAGTAATACATTCATTTAAACTTTGTCTACAATTTCAGACATTCAGGACACAAAGCTGAAAAGCAAGGGTCTTATCTCTCAAGGGACTCACTTATCAAGTGGGATAAACTGAGATTACAAATTAATTATAACACATACTGGTCCACACACTGGATAACAACAGGTTTGCATAACCTGACATGGGAACATGGAAGACAGAGAGCCTACATCTGGCAGAAGAGAAGAAGGTGGTTCCAGAAGGGTTCCACAGAAAAAATAATACTAGAGCTGAATCTTGAAAATTGAAAATGATTTGGGATTTTCTTTTGACACTTGCTTTAAAATCTGGCAAAACAACGATTATTTGCTAGAGGAAAAACCCCTCACCTTCCTAAAGACAGGAGATTGATGGCAATAGCTGAGCCAATAACTTCCTGCATGTCTGAGCCAATGATAGCCAATTCCACCATCAGCCATAGGATGATTCGCGGAACCTAAACATCAAACAGCAGAAAAATACGGTTCTAATTAATCATTTCTAAGAACTTCCTCCATAGTTTGGAATTCATATTTTGGCAGTGATCCAATAACAGTCCTTTATGATGCCTTAGGTCTAGAGATGAAGGACCAGAACTCAAGTTTTACTTGGTCCCTTGCTGGAGAGGGCCAGGTTGCTCTTTGTGGCAGAGTATGATTCAAGGTTAGGGCAGCAGCTGATGCCAATTTCTTCTTCTTCCGTTTTACTTGACAGAAGAATGGAATTTTCCATTCATTATTTCCAGTTAATTTTTTTGCCTAAAAACAATTCTGAAAGCGTTAGGGGGAAATGAGGATGCTAAGATGGTCAAAATACTGTTCAGGAGAGAATAAATACTACAGAAGAAAATATCTATCCTGACCACAGCTGAAGAGAAAACAAACATGAAAAGGTTGGAGTCATCCTTAATATAATAATGCACAAACAAGTGAAAAAATGATAGATATACAAAGGGACTTGGGGCAAAGTGTTAGAATTGGGTGTTCTATAATAAAATCTGGGAACTAATCTGGTCAAATAATCGAACAGAAAGAAATTTAGTAGTGCTAGCTCACTGAGGCCAGGGAAAAAAAAAAAAAACACTAAGAAACATGAAGTATAAGAAATGTAAGAAGAAAGAGAAGCTAAAACAAACTGTAAGTTACCAATTTTTTTTTTTTTTGAGAGGCATACAAGAAAAAAAAGCAGGTAAGGATACTCTCTCAGGAAAGGAGGTTAAACATTTAGGATGAACCAGAGGCAGATTAGTACTTTCCTAAAAATCAAGTCAGTATCCTCCAGACACTGGGTCTACCCATTCCTGCCTTAGGCAGCAACAAGAAAGGTCAAATGTCTAGACACACAGTTACCTATGATATGACTAACAAACACTGCTTACCCTGGGATACTGGCGGTGACACACTTCAGCCAGATGCAGCCCAGTGACCACTCCCAGTCGAGCTGCAAGGCGCTGGAGCAGGAGCCCCACGATGGTGGCCAACAGAAGAACCCAGAGCAACTAGAGAAGAACAAAACCCCACCATTACTCTCATGAGATAACTGGTGGTTTAAGTTTGGTTGTTTGGCAATGTCAATGGGAAACAGTACACTCAGGAAAGAGCCCCGCTCAGGAATCCAATGGCCTGAGCTCTGTATCACATTCTGCACAGAACTTGCTAGGTCATCTTGCACCTTTCTGAGCCTTAGTTTTTCCCATCTGCAGTTGCGCTTTTGGTCAAAGAAAATGCCTGGGTAAAACACAACTAAAAACCAACTACATGATAAAATTTAAAAAACAGATGGAAAGGGCTTCCCTGGTGGCTCAGTGGTAAAAAATTCATCTGCTGACGCAGGAGAATTGGTTCAGTCTCTCATTCAGGAAAACCCCACATGCCACAGAGCAAATAAGCCCATATGCCACAGCTCCTGGGCCTGTCCTCTGGAGCTTGGGAAACACAGCTATTGAAGCATGCACATCTAGAGCCTCTGCTCTGTGACAAGAGAAGCCACTGCAATGAGAAGTCTGTGCACCCCAACTAGAGAATAGCCCCCACTCTTGCTACAACTGGAGAAAAGCCTGCACAAAGGAACAAAGACCCAGCACAGCCAGAAATAAATAAATAAATTCTCATTCCTAGTTGGGATTAAAAAAAAAAAAAAGATGGAAAAGCACTTCTCATCTAAGTGTCAGAGCCCATATAGAATCAGCACATAGCCCCCAAGGTTGATATCCAACAGGCAGAGCAGAGACGAAGTATGCTGTGAGTATTTAAAAAGGAAAAGGGGGAAGACTCCATGTTCACCTTAAATCCAGCCACTGCTCCAGACTGCAAATCAGACTCAATGTTTCCTGGATCCAGGTAAGCAATGCTCATAAGAAATCCTGGTCCCGTGAAGGCCCAGAGTTTACGAAAGCTAAAACAAGAGTACTGTACAAGAGAGGAATACAGAACAAAATGATTATCACCTCCAGGGGAAGAATGGATACATGCATATGTATGGCTGACTCCCTTCACTATCCACCTGAAACTAGCACAATATTGTTAACTGGCTATACTCCAATACAGAATAAAAAATTTAAAAATAATAAAAAAATAAAATGTATCTTGGAGAAAAAAATGATTACCACCTCCAAACTGCTGGTCTAATTTATGTATTATTTTATCATATAAAAACCAACAATATCAGCTTCATAAGAACAAAGGATTTCAGAAGTTGGACATGGGTATGTCCAAGTTTCTTTTCTATTTTATCCATTCCTTATCAGCAACCTGGTAGCTCTCTGTCCAAATAAGAGCCCTTCTCTTACCTGCCCTTCCAACAGCCTTTCATTCTAAAACCCCAGCAATAATAGCAGTACCTCTGTACTCAAACACTACCCAAATGGGGCAAAAGGCACCATAAAAAAGGGAACATGAAAATCATGCTTTCTGGATCAAAGAATGCTCACCAGTTAAACTTGGCAATGGTTTTTCAAGGACTTTAGTTTCCTTAACAGTTGCTCTGATCACACAAATTCAGTCTTCAGAGATTGCCTGCCAGAATTGACTCTGAGGTTGCTAATCTTCAGTTGTCTAGCAGACACTGTACATAGTTTCCCTAGATAATATTTTCCTCCAAGGACCTGTCACTAACCTCCTCCTCAGGAATGGCAATCTTCTCATCAAAGTAGGTGGTGAAGGGCTCATTTGAGCCCACCCCGGGGGACTGCGGAATTGAGGAGTTACTGTAGGCAGGGTTGATGGCACCAAGACTGGCAGAGTCTCCATGGTCTCCAGAAGCATCTTCTGAGTTAAAAGAATTGAGAAGAAATGAATTAAAATGAACAAAATACACTAATATTAAGGTGCTCAGTCGTGTCCGACTCTTTGCAACCCCACGGACTGTAGTCTGCCAGGCTCCTCTGCCCATGGGATTTTCCAGGCAAGAATACTGGAGCAGGTTCCAGGTGATCTTCCTGACCCAGGGATTGAACCCGCATCTCCTGTGTCTCCTGCACTGGCAGGAAGATTCTTTACCACTGCACCACCTGGGAAGCCCAATGCAGTTGGTAATTCCAATAATCATCTTTCAGTTCAGTTCAGTCGCTCAGTCGTGTCCGACTCTTTGCGACCCCATGAATCACAGCACACCAGGCCTCCCTGTCCATCACCAACTCCCGGAGTTCACTCACATGTCCATAGAGTCGGTGATGCCATCCAGCCAACTCATTCTCTGTCATCTCCTTCTACTCCCGCCCCCAATTCCTCCCAGCATCAGTCTTTTCCAGTGAGTCAACTCTTCGCATGAGGTGGCTAAAGTATTGGAGCTTCAGCTTTAGCATCAGTCCTTCCAAAGAACACCCAGGATTGATCTCCTTTATAATGGACTGGTTGGATCTCCTTGAAGTCCAAGGGACTCTCAAGAGTCTTCTCCAGCACCACAGTTCAAAAGCATCAATTTTTCAGTGATCAAATTAAATCTTTTTAATACCTAAATAAATGCACAAGATCTACCTAACTCCATCTCAATTTCTAGTACTATATTTTTAAATTAATTTTTGAATAGGCAATACATTCAAATGGCTGAAAATTTGAGAAACACAAAAATGCTTACAGTAAAAAAGCTCCCTCTCAACCCTCTTCTCCAGTCACTAAGCTCTATATTTCAACACTAATCTCACAAATGGTTTCCCCCGAGTTTCACACTTCTATCGTCACTTGCCAGTTTTTAGAATCATTTCATTTTCTTCCAAAATCACCGATGTCTAGGGCTCAACACATAACATCCCCAGACTAGCCTCACTAATAACCTAAATCTTAACTTTTAGAAGGAAATAGGCTAACGAGACACTCCTCTCTCCACCTCCCACCCATTATTTGGTAGGATTTACTCAAAGGATCATCCTTGGACATTATATCTCCATTAGGCTTCCCCAGAAATGGCTAACTTATAAAACACTATCATATTTCAGGCTAAAATCTGTAGCTGCAGGGAAACGACCAAACAGGAATCCTAAGGCCTGCAGTGAAGAGCCTGGGGAGGGGGAGGTGTCACCCTTGTGACAGGCGGGCTCACCGCAGACTAATTACTAGTGTGATTAGTCTTTGTCCTGCATTTTGCTGCTAACTTTAAATCCAGTGGGCGGGGGGGGGGGGGGGGGGGGGGCGGATGGCGGAGGGTCTGACAGTAAAGGGCTAACTCACCAGAAAGTTAGGAAACCCAGTCTGCTGAGACCATCAAATGGCTATTTTTAACCATAAAGCTCTAATCTCAGGGTTTCCAAGAACCCCTTGCAACCGCCAATTAGAAAAACAAAAGCTTTCTTTTTATAGGGAACTGACCCACTTCACCTTAAGTGACAATGAATTGAGGAGTAAATTTACAGAAAAGGAATGGAAATTCTAAAGGAAAAATTTAGAATCAGGAAGGATTAGTCAAAGCATAAAGTCTCATGAAATACTCTATAAGGTGCCAGCTCAGGATTTTCCTGTTCCACTCTTATCTAAAGTGCCTTGAGCAGCCAAAGCACCCCAGAGGTTTTTATACCAGGTCTGCAAGTTAGACTGCCTATATAGAAACCTACTATATAGAAATCAGACTTGCAGCTAATCTTGGCTCATCTCAGAACTGGAAATAAAATTGAGGCAGGTCTCTGTGGTTATAAATCCATTTTCAATTACAGTCTAAGTCTCCAGGTCACCTAAGTCACCTCTTAATGGAGCAGGTCTCCATATTGTTGGCTGGGGGACAGGAGATGGTGACAATTTTTGATGGAACAGAGGATAAGAAGGACAACATGGTAAATTTTTGTTAATAGCTTAAGCCTAATTTCAAACAAAAATGAGTCAATAACACAAAGCTGTAAATTACCATCTGGTATCTTCTGTTCAGGACCCAACACCATGGTGGATGCCTGAGTGCCTGAGTTCTTAGAAAAGGACTCTGGAAAAGAGAGAAGAGAAGGAGAGGAATTAGCAAGAACAAATTAAAACAAGTTCACAATCGGTATTCTGTGACGCTGTATGACTGAACCCTTACTATGGGAAAAGAATAATTGTTCTACTGAATTAGATAACGTTGAAAATAATCACAGTTTTCAGAATATGATTAAGAGATATTTAAGGGAAAAAATGTAATACTAGCAACACTTCGAAACCAAAGTGAAGCAAAAGGTATTTCAGGCAAGTGGGCACATAGTTTTTAGTAAGTATCCACGGGAGATAGTAAAGGACAGGGAAACCTGCCGTGCTGCAGCCAAGGGGTCGCAAAGAATTGGACACGACTTAGCGACTGAACAACACAAAAAAAGCATCCATACAGAGGCTTCCAGGCAATCAATCGTCCAGTCTCCCATCCTTTACCTCCAATTACCCCAAATATTTAAAAGACTGACTTTCCACCATTTTGATGAGCTTTTAAGGACAAAGATCTATAACTCTCTTTGATCTAACTAACAATTTAAGCTCATGTTTCAAGTTTCTGGAGGGTGGGGAGGAAGGGGGAAAGACCTCACCAGCACACTGGTAGAAGAGGGCCACTATTTCCGTCTCACCTTTTCCTGAGAGAGAGACATCAACTTTAAGGTTTCAGGTCTCATTCCCCAACACTTCAACAACTGATAGAAGAATGAATGACCACGCTCCCCTCAAGGAGAGCTGAGGCACCAGGAGAAAAAGGCACCGACAGCAGCCCGCCTACACCTCCCTCCATCAGCAATAAGTAACCTACCAGGAGGGGTGAGGAGTGAGGGCGATTGGGGGTGAGAGGGGGTGTGGTGGTGAGGGGGTATCCCAGATGTCCAGTACTCCCACTGGGTTAAGTTTAACTGGGCTAAGTTTAACAGGGGGTAGAAGGGATATTAGTAAGCCCATTGGGCCACAGATCTATGGCATATTCTCCAGTCAACTCCAACAGGAAGGTTAATTGTTTAAAAATTTTGATCTACTGATTAAGGAATCTACTTCTCAGTTAATTCTAAACTTAGAAATAATGGGAAAGGTAAATAATATTGTTAACTACCTCCCCTTGAATCCCAATAACAACTATCCTACTGAAACTGAGGGAGCCTCCCCTTCTCTATCCTTCACTAGTCTTCTTCCACTCTTGTAGCATTACTGCTCCTGTGTGAACAGTGCTCTGCTTTCTTTTTTAGGTAATCTATCGACATATTCTAGGACTTCCCTGGTAGCTCAGCAGTAAAAAATCCTCATGCCAATGCAGGAGGCTTGGGTTCAAGCCCTGGTAGGGAAGATCCCCTGGAAAGGGAAATGGCAATCCACTCTAGTATCTTGCAAGGAAAACCCCATGGACAGTGAAGCTTGATAGGCTACAGTCCATGGGGGACGCAAACACGACTTAGCGACTAAAACAACAACAAATCAACATACTCTATATCTGTTTTGTCAAATTACAGAATTAAGACCTGACAGGGGTATTAGATTTCATCTATTTTCTGGAGTATACAACATAGCAACATCTAAATCTTGCTAATTTAGAAAATACAAACTTTCAACTCTATGCTTCTGCTGCTGCTAAGTCGCTTCAGTCGTGTCCGACTCTGTGTGACCCCAGAGACGGCAGCCCGCTAGGCTCCCCTGTCCCTGGGATTCTCCAGGCAAGAACACTGGAGTGGGCCGCCATTTCCTTCTCCAATGCATGAAAGTGGAAAGTGAAAATGAAGTCGCTCAGTCGTGTCCGACTCTTAGCGACCCCATGGACTGCAGCCTACCAGGCTCCTCCGTCCATGGGATTTTCCAGGCAAGAGTACTGCAGTGGGTTGCCATTGCCTTCTCCATTCAACACTATAGTCACTCTATAAGGAGACTCTTACAATAAACAGTAGCCATGTCCTTCCTATCAGTTTGGGCTATGAGACGGTTTTGCCAGCAGACCTCAATACCGCTGACTAAATCCCACCAGACCTCAATACCGCTGACTAAATCTCACCCCTCTTTCAGCCAGCACCTCAACTAAATGGGACTTACAGATCTGACCACTCAGCAGCGGTACCACTTGGATTCCAATCACAGCACAGCTCCTAGACCCCACTCAGAACCTTTTTACTTCTACTGAATTCTAAGAAGCCAGGATAACACACAGTAAACTAGAAACCACAAATCCGATCTGGGACTACGGCTCTTACACGGGAAATTGTGGGCTATTGATATGAGATAGCTTCTTTATACTTCAATCAGCTCTGAGAACATTATTATTAAGATTGTCGGGAATTTCCTGGTGGTCCAGTGGTTAGGACTCCCTGCTTTCCCTGCAAAGAGCAAGTTTAATCACTGGTCAGGGAACCAAGATCCCACAAGCCACACAGCACAGGCCCCTCATCCCACACCCCAAAAAAGAGTATTATAATTAGGAGTTCCCTGGTGGCATAGTGGTGAGGATTCTAGCCTTTCACTGCTGTGGCCTGGGATTCAGTTCAATCCCTGAATGGGGAACTGAGATCCTGCAAGCCACACAGCACAGCCAAAAAATAAATCAAATAAATAAACTGGAAAGAAGTGCCAAAAAGTGTTGAGTGGTTATTTTTTAAGGAATATTATTATTAATATTATATTATCATTATTAAGAATAACTCAAGTTTCTAATTGCTGCCCTACTCATGAAGAATCAATAAAATTCGATTACTTTTGTATGATAACTGATACTCGGTTTCAGAAGGCACAGAAGTGTTCAGTACATTTGAGGAAGGTTCGTATCCAAAAGAGGCCTTTAAACCTTGTATCTTTTAAAAAAGCAAACAGTTGAGATAGTAGTGTGTTTTTTCCCAATGTGAAGTGTGAACAGGTGACAGTTAAATAATTTTAAACAGAAATATCTCAAGATAAAAATTTTGATAATTACTATAAGTATTCTAAGTGATTATTCCCATAATTACTTACAGAACTTGTAAAACACAAGAAGTCTGATCTCCTCTGTGAAATCTCTCTTCGAGAAAGAAAGTGGATTGTAGATTCCAACCTGTTTGCTGTTTTTGTTGTTGTTTTTTGCTGCACCATGCAGCGTGCAGGATCTTAGTTCCTGGACCAGGGATTAAACTGGGCCCCAGCAGTGAAAGCACTGAGTCCTAACCAGTGGGACATCAGGGAATTCCCTATTCCAAATTTCTCATCAAAACACCGAGTCAACAAACTATACGCTCCACTGCTTGCAGTGTCTAGAGAACATAACTAGGGACGGAATGGAGAGTCAGTATGCTTGGCGTGCTGCACAGTGTTTAGGTCTCCACAAAAATCCAACACCCATATAGAAGCAGTAAGTTAATAATAAGATCACTTTGCTCTCTATTATGTTAAGAAAAAAATCAAGTGGAGATAACAGCAACAAGAATCAACCCTGCCCCCTGTACTGGGAGCACAGAGCCTTTGCCACTGGACCACCAAGGAAGTCCCCGAACCTATGGATTTTAATAAGGAATACTACTGGCCATTTTTCAAAATGAGAAATGATAACTTCCTCTGTTTTTCCACTCCAGGTCAATAAAGCACCCATTTCTCAGTCTTCCCATCAGGATATCCATCTAATTGATTCCAAAAATCTGCCCCCACGGTGGGTGATAGGAGAGAAAACAACTTAGAAAAGCCATGTGAATTTCTAAATTATAATTGAGGATGTGAAGTTTGGAATTGCTTTTTTAATTTTGACAAAAAATAATCCTATTTTTCTCTCATAAAAATGAAGATATAAAATTGATATATTGAAAAAAAAGACAGGTTGGAAACAGATTACATCTACTTCCTGACAGAATAACAAAGCAAAAAATCCCCTCTGGTGTAAGCTTAACAAAAAGGCCTTGAAACTCTAATCCTCTCTACCCTAGTGGGTAATATTTCAGTAAGCTGAAAGACACACAAGCACACCCAGTTCATAAAGTACAAACAGTGCTGCTACTGTACGAGGTGCTTCACTTACATCAGAGCCTCTCTCTCTCTGGCACAAGATCCAGACTGTGTTACTTTTTTTTTTTTCCATGTTACTGACTTCTTATGTCATAGTAATGATCTGAAAATTGGACACATCTCATTTAGTCTATCAGAGTACCACAATTTCAATTCACCAAGTTTGCTGTTGCCTAGACTTTTGAAAATCCGTTTTATGGTTGAAAGGAAAACCTAACATGGAGAACATCTAATGATTAAGAAAGAAGAGAAAGGTTAGGCAGCAAGAAGAGGAGAGAAGGGGTAAGATACCAGGGGGAAGAGTACAGTTGATAACAACATCAGCTGCCTGGGTGTCAAAGACGATAACAGTGGGGAGAAATGTGGCCAGGCTGTCAAGAAGTACTGAGCTTCGAGACAAAAGTATCACTCATCAACCAGAGACTTCAGAATTAGAAGGGCCCAATTAGTATTTGTTAAATAGGGCTCTTCACTTTCTCTGCTCAGCCCTCTGAGGCTTAGCCAGCTTCCAAACCTTCTTGACTGCTTACATGACAGGGCCACAAATATATAGCTTGGCCTTTGTTCCTCCCAACTCTCACTGTAAGCGTCCCCTGATTTCCTCCCAATCAACTGAAGTTTACAGCAGTATTTCCCTTTGACAGCCCAATCTGGCCTTCTGGGCCTGACACAACTATCTCAGAACACAACTCCAAGCACTGTAAAAATTCCAGAGACAGCTTTACCCTCAAGTAAGAAAATCTATTAAACTAATCTATACCCACTTCTTACCTCAGGAAAAGAAAAAAACATTTTGCCCTTATACTTAAGGTAGCATTTCTCTGGCAAAAGTGAAGAATGATTACCATTAGATTACATTCAACTTATTTATTCCAATGAGAGATACTGGCTCCCTCGATGCAAACTGACCTTAACAATATTAAGTACATATTTTCCTCAAAGTTTCTTTGCTTAAAGCAAAGAAAAATTATCTGTAAAAACAGACAATATATATAAGATTCTCCAGGCCTCCTTCTACTCTTTGGAACCTACTGAAATTTCAATAGTTAACCTGCAGCCTTCCTTCATTACCTAGGAATTTTATAGACACTCTATTATTAGTAATATATGGAACCAAGCAAACAAAAATACCCACACATGACCTACTAGCAATAAGAACAACAACTGCTGCTGCTGCTGCTGCTAAGTCACTTCAGTCGTGTCCGACTCTGTGCGACCCCATAGACGGCAGCCCACCAGGCTCCCCCATCCCTGGGATTCTCCAGGCAGGAACACTGGAGTGGGTTGCCATTTCCTTCTCCAATGTGTGACAGTGAAAAGTGAAAGTGAAGTCGCTCAGTCGTGTCAGACCCTCAGCGACCCCATGGACTGCAGCCTACCAGGCTCCTCCATCCATGGGATTTTCCAGGCAAGAGTATTGGAGTTGGGTGCCACTGCCTTCTCCAAGAACAACAACTGAGAACCCTAATTTCCCAATCTAAGTTTTTACTGGGAACTGATCCTTACATTAAAAAATGTAAGTTACTCTAGTCTTAAAAGTCGAAGAGGAATTAGACAATAAATATATTTTTATCATTCCTGGTCAACTCTTTTAGATTTTATTTTATTTTAATATTGCAATTTATAATTCATATTTATTGCTTTACTATATCCATGATATTCCTGATGATACCTGGAGGGCTCTTCATGTGTCTCCAGGGGCCAAAAAACGTTAATTGTTCAATATACGTTTGTTAAATTATCAAAAGACTAAACGGCATTGGATGGCTGAGACAAGGATCTCAGTCTCCTAACTCCTCATGTTCTGCACATTCAAATGCTCCCTGTCCTCTTTTCCAAAATATTTATTCAAACCAGACTCACATGATAAAGATGACAACAATATTAAAGAAAAAGGCTTCCCTCTCTGCCTCCAGCACTCAACTCTTTAAAGATATCACTCCCTGTCCTTATTAAAGCACAAAGGTTTCACAATGTTCTCCACTTGCACAAAGCCAACATCAAACTTTCAACACTATACAAATACTAAACTGTCTTAATACAAAGCTAGCATACAGGCCAGCATACTTTATGCAGTAAGCCATGTTCTTTTTTTGTAAATCCAAAGCTTCTCATTTAGCGATTAGTTCCCAATTCTGCTACCTATGTAAACAGCAGTTTTCTTGGAAGGGGAGAACTGAAAGACAGAAATGCCTTCTATTAAAGCCTTCCAGATAGTATCAAGAGAACCTCAGAGAAACTTTTAAACTCACAGAAAGAGCCTAAGTCTGTCAGCAGACATTTCTATCTACATACACAATAAGGAGATAGGGGCTAAAGATGTCTTTGATTTCACAGCACTCACCCAAGTTCTTAGAACTAGAAGTCAATTTTTAATAGAAAAGACGCTGCTTTGTAAATACCAGTGTGTAACCTCTAACCATCACTTCATTGAGTCAAAACTGAACCAAGGACTTCCTGGGTGGTCCAGTGGTTAGGAGTTCACTCTCCAATGCAGGGAATGTGGGTTTGATCCCCAGTTGGGTAACTAAGATCTCACGTGCAACGGGGCAACTACTGAGCACATGCCGCAGAGAACTCAGAGCATCTCAGCTGAGACCCGATGTAGCCAAATAAACAATAAACAAAATAAATATTAAAAAAAAAAAAAGAACCAAAGCTGCTTAGCTCTGTGGCATATTCCAAGGGATCACTGCTGATTTCCTAACAGTAGAGTAAGACTTGCGTCAAGCTTCCCCATTCACTAATAAGAAGTGCAGCCAGGCTGCCCAGAATTCCCCGCCCAAGTCCCATAGCCATCCCGGAAACCGGAGGAACCAAGTGTGCTGCAATCATGGTCTTTTTGGTACTGGGGCCAAAAAAAAAAAAAGGTCTGTAGGCCAAGACTGTAAATGAAATATTACTCAAACAGCCAAAGAAGTTTTCATTTACCCAACACAGCTATCATGGTCAGACTGTACTGCATAGCTGGAGTTTCCAACCTGACTTAATGATAAACACCCAGCAGAGTCTATAGTCACAAGACGTGAATGGAAAACAGGCCTAAGGGTTCACTGGCAATAGGCTCAGGGGATTCTGAAATAAGAATAAGTAATAAGGTCAGAATTCTTTTACTGTGGAATCTTTTAGGGGAAAGAAGGCACTTACAGGTAGTATTAATAATAACAAAAGCTCCTACATGCTAGGAACTGTTCTAAGCACTTTTATGTGTTTTAATTATGTATATTAATTCCTTTAATACTCACCACCAACTCTTTAAGATACTATCAATTCCCATTTTAAGTAAGTGGAAACAAAAGAACAAAGAGCCTAAGAATCCTGCTCAAAGGTTTACAGAGCCAAGAAGTGCTGCAAACTAGTTGGGGTTCAGATTCCACAAGAGTCAAGGGAGAAACACAAAGTCCCCTAGTTGCAGCGATATTCACTACAACTATGGCCAGCAAAAGTTTCTGGAAACCTGTCTCCTCTTGCCTCGCATTCCATAGAATTTTTGCTTTTTGCTTTAAAGAGGTATCACATTCCCTTAACTCCATAACACTTTTTTGAAAGCAGTGGACGGTATGAGCATATCTTTACACACAGGAAAACTCACGTCCAGGTTACTCAACTTCTCCTTCAATGATGCTCTTTGGAACAGTCTGATATATGAAGATAATTGGGGAAAACCAATTGAAAACAAAACAAACAAAAAACAAAAACAGAACATCCAAAAGTAAACATAGCTGTAACAGCAGGAACCTATGAAACCGAACAGATGTCCAGCAGCCAGCCGCCCTTCTCACACGCGGAGGGCGACAACGCCCCTACACAAGTTCCTGAGCCTGGAGGCTGCACAAACAGCCCTAAAACCGGTCTACACACCAGGACTCAGCGGTCTGTCCAGGCCCTTCACACGAAGAGGCGCTTCTGGGATGTCGCCTGTGGTAAAATGAATTCTTTCGCTGAAGTGCGGCGGCGGGAGGCCCAGGGAGCGGACGGGGCACCAGGGCTCCGAAGATAAGAAGGAGGCCGAGGGGACCTTGCCCGCGTCCGTCGGCCTCTGCCGCGGCGTGAAGCGGGGTTGGCAGACCTTCGACCACGGGTCCCGGGGCCGCGGCAGGTCCGCCCAGCGGTTCAGCCATTTTCTCTCTAGGTCTCTTTGGGCCCGGCGGGGAAGGGGCGAGGCCCCTGCCAGCTCCGGCGTTCGCGTCCCGCCCCCCGCGCCCGGCGCCCTCCTCTCGCTCTTCCTTCGAAGAATGCGGCTCCACCTGCAACCCGCGTCCAGGCCCTCCCGGCCCGCGCCGCCCCTCGGAGACCCGCCCGGCGCCCCGCACGCCAAGTTCTGGCCGCGGCGCCTGCCCCCAGGCTGGCCCGCGAGCCGCCCGGAGCCCGGGGAACGCGGGGCGCCCGCGTGACCCCTGACCTGGGCCGCTCCCCACCTTACCCGCTCCGCAACAGCCTGACAATCAGTCCCCTCGCCAGCCGCTCCATATCCCTGGAGCCAGCGCCACGCCAGCCTACCCTGACACGCCCCGCGATTGGCCGACAGGATCGCAGCCGCACGTTCCTATTGGCTGGACTCTCCATATTCGGCCAACGCGCGTGGCAGGCTGACTGCGGATCCCGAGTCTCCGCCCACTCCAGGGCTGGCTGGGGGCGGGGCCATGGAGGCCTGGGCGGGAGCTGTGTGCAGCTGAGCTAGCGCTGGATGGAGCTCGCCCAACCCACGCTGTGTTGTGGAGTCTCCCATCCCGCTAGCAACCTGCAGACGGGTAAGTTTCCTACTGTAGTTCGCCGTGGCCTCGTTAGGCCCTGGAAGACAAGATCATTTCTTCTGAGACACGGCTCTATGAGAGTTCCAGCTCCACCCAGCAAAGTATAGCCACCTCTCGCCCCCAGAGCCACATGATAGTATCTGCTGCCCCACCAAGAGCACCCCACACCTGGGAGGAACCGCGAAGCATCAGCTAGTGCAGCCAGTTCGACTGCATCAGGTGCCCTACTCCCGAGTCTCGGCAATGAATTGTTTTCCTCTCTCCTACTCAGCTGCCTCGCTTCTTCTCCCAAACTTTATTTTCCACCTACCCAAAAGCAGTCCCACTCCATTCCCAGTTTCAATCGCACACCCCAGAGTCTTTCTTTGAAAATGACGACCAGGCTAGTGGTGCTTCAGAAGGGAGAAAATAGTCTGACTAACCACCCTAATTTTCTACAATGTCGTTTACAGCTACCAGAAACATTCTTAGACCTCTCTCTCTCCCAGCCCCCACATCGCCCCCATAACCGCTTTCCTTAAAGGTAACCAAGCTTATCTAACCAGGTCACAGACCTAGAGAAGAAAAGCATAAAACCCTCCAATGTCTTTCTTCGTGTAAAAACTGCTAGGAGAAATTTTTATTAGTTGATAAAAGAGTCCAAGAGAAGAGAAAAGGAGAGTAAACTGCAATAAGGAAAACCCAAATAAAGTACAGACAAATTCAGGGACCCAAAAAAACTGATGTGAGCATCATCAGTGATCCGACACAGGCTGGTTTCCATACAGAATTTCTCCTAGAGAGAAAAGAAAATGCACAAATTAGTTCTGAGATTCAATCTGCAACACATATGCAGAGTTTCCGAAAGGCTTGATGAAGTCCCTCCAGACCAGAACCTTTCCTTTGGGAACTTCTACTGCAACTAGAAAATAAAATGGCTGGACCCTCCTTATCGTGTTCCAGGTCTGCTCTTGTGGGTAGATTCCCTGGGCTGTTATATACTTATTGCTGGCTACTTACTTAGCTCACACTGTGGGGCTGCCTCCTTCTTACTCTGCTTCTTCATTGTGCAGGCTCGGTCTGACTTTTCCAGTGCCGCTCCTGTTTCTTGCCTCTATATATGGAGACAAGTGCACCTCCCCTTTGTTAGACAGGCCCCTTACTTTGCTCTGGGCAACACATTGTTAAAGACACTGCAGGGAATTTCAAGAAGCAAACCACACCCTTCAAAACATAATCAAATTTCATCTTTGACCTGCCATGAAAAGGAAAGCATCATATATCTGCCACTCCTGGAAATTAAGGAACAATTAATTGCATGTGAAAACTTTAATTCTAAGATTTCATCTCTGTCTTATTTCATGGGGGCTCGAGGCAAGCCTGTGTGTGCCAGTGGCGGAAAGGGGTGGAGCAAGAGGAATTGCGTTCCTTCCCAGATGCCACCCCCACTTGGAGTGAAGCTGGTTTGGGCACTTGAACCAGGATTGCACTAGGACTCTGCACCCCTGAGACGTAAACTGAAACCACTTAACCCCAAGCCTGACAGTCCATGAGTATTTTCCACATAGGTACGTGCAGTGCCAGTGTAATTATAGGGAGTCTCAGAGTATGGGTGTAAACGCCACCCAGTCCATCCCTTGAGATCTGAAGAACCCGCTGGCATCAGCCCGGTCAATCAGTGATAAAGAGGCGGACAACAAAGCCACACAAACCCGAGACTCAGTGTCTGATGTCAAAGAAAAACAAAACAAAAAAACACCTGAGGCTGCTATATATATGTGTGATATATATATATATCCAGAGAAAGTCAGGATTGCTCAATCTGGGGAAAAAAATAGTGGAGGAACTTGCCTCAGGCAAATATAGATTAGTCAGCCAACTGGAGGCAAAGCTGGAAAGGAGAGGCATTGGAAGGGAGTGAGGAGAATAAGGGGGTTACTGGAAGGAAGAACTGGCTGCCTTCAGGAAGTTTTCTGGCAGTTTTTTGGGAAATCTGCTTAGTACCATAAAAATATTCAATAAGCGTAAAAGATATAAACACCATAGAATGGAAAAGAAAGAAAAGAGCAATCAATTCATATCCATCTTCCATCAAGAGGCTCTGGTTCCTACACAAAATAGCCGTAGCATGACAAGATGAAGATCCCTTCATTCCAGGACCAGAAGTCATCTCATTACAATGTGACCTATCTCTTTGTCCCTGTTCTGCAGCAGACAGGTTTCCTAAGGCAAAACTACCTTTTTGATTGGGTAGGGCTCTTTGTCCCTGTTCTACAGCAGACAAGTTTCCTAAGGCAAAACTGCTTTTTTGATTGGGTAGGGCTAGATTGGGTTGGGCTCAATATTTCCCTCTTCATGGAAAAACAGAAGAAATAAAAAAGAAATATGAAATTACTTGAGAACTAACCTGTTGTAGGAAAAGACCCTGTTTTGGTTTAGGACTTCCAAAATAGGAATGCATTTTACAAGGAGACTCTACCATAGTCCTCCTGTGGCTTTTACTCAGGAACTGCTCCCAACATACACGCTCCAGTCTTACCTGCTAGGTCCCCAATGCACTTATAGTAACTGACAACATTATGGAATTCTTATTATGTCTCAAACGATATATTTGATATGCTATAAACAGGAATTAATCTTCACAATAAATTTGTGAGGCAAGAACTATATCTTTTATTTTGTGTATTAGGAACCTAAGTCTGAGGGAGGGAGAGTAATTTGTTAGTTAAGGAGGTTAACTGATTAAAGTTAATTAAGCGATCAGGAGGTGGCAATAGAAGTAACACATTCCAAAACAAAGGCCAGAAGAAGGGTTTTAATAAAGGATTTGGACAGTAATTTGAAGTAGAGGATTTATTTGGCAAAAACAGAACTATGTTCAGCAACATGGAACTGAACATTATTTTTCATACAAAATTAAAAGCACATTATATTTCCTTCCTGACTACTTGCCAGTACCCATCTCTTCAAGAGAGATAAGCTTCATCTAAATTTTTTCATTTTATTGATGATTGTCATTTATAACTTTATTGCTACTTCTGTCTCCAGTATTCCTTTGGAAAAGGTGTATGGATTCACTACATATTCATATGTATTGTCTATAGATTATAAGATAAAGTCAAGCATGTATTTGCCTATACTTTTTAAGTTAACCTGTCTTTATACTTAGAAATGTCTCTTAATAGTAGGCTTCCCTAGTGGCTCAGATGGTAAAGAATCTGCCTGCAATATAGGAGACCCGTGTTCAATCCCTGGGTGTAGGGAAGATTCCCTGGAGAAGGAAATGACAACCTACTCCAGTATTCTTGCTTGGAGAATTCCATGGATAGAGGAGTGTGGCAGGCTACAGTCCATGGGGTCACAAAGAGTCGGACATGACTGAGTGACTGTAACTCACTCAATTTAACTTTAACAGCAAGTTAGTGTGTTAGATCCAAGAGCCAGCATCCCAACTACCATACCATAATACCTCCATCTTACACAGCTAACACAATATCCTTCCATTCAAATCTCAAGCTCAGAAATGATATCTTTTGTAAAATCCTATTCATGTAAATTCACTGAACATTTCACATTACCACAGTAGCCAGCTGATTTCTGTGTAGATGTTAATCTGTATCCGTATCATGTGTGCTTTTTATTTGAATAGGAGACTTTTCCTTCCATGCTCACCACTCATCCACTCTCCCGCTATTCTTTTTCGTGCTTTTGTAGCCCCTGAACAACTGCCGGATGTTAACTCCTCCCGTGCATATTTGCTCAGTCACTTAGTAGTGTCCGACTGTTTGGGACCCTATGGACTATAGCCTGCCAAGCTTTCCTGTCCATGGAATTTTCCAGGCCAGAATACTGGAGTGGGTTGCCATTTCCTTTTCCAGGGGATCTTTCCGACCCAGGGATGGAAACCACATCTCCTGTGTCTCTTGCATTGACAGGCAGGTTCTTTACCATTGAGCCACCCAGGAAGCCCCTTCCTAAGTCCTCCCACAACTCCCTTTTCGTTGGAGGACAGAGGGAACAAAAAGCACCCATCAAACTGAGATGGCATCTTGAGACAGGAAAGCAAGACAGGCAGTTCCCTATAATCATGTTTCCGTTTATTATATGATAACTTACTCACAGGCTGGGATTGGGCGAACAGTGATCCAGAAACCTTTAAAACTACATTCCACACCACAATGTCCATTGGGACAAATTTACTGTTAAACTAGAGTATGGGGGTAGGTGCTCAAAACAGGACCTGCATTCCCAAGGCAAGATTTATGAATGGGTAACTAGTCTCATGGGAATACCTCAGCAAAGGCTGCATTGTTTGAGGATCAACAGAGCATAGGGGCCACCTGATCCTAACGATTATTAAACAGTACCTATTAACTACAAAACACCTGACAACAGAGAAGTGATTCACAGCACAGTACAGTCCTGGGTTGGGTCAGTGAAAGACGAAAGGAACTGACGCCATCTTGGGCATGATGGCGTCAGTTATGTTAATAGTCATATCTTCCTTACCTGGAAAACCCATTATTGCTGTTTTTGTTTTTATTGTCACTATTATTGTGTATGTGTTAGGTCGCTTTAGTCCTGTCCAACTCTTTGTGACCCTATAGAGTGTAGCTTGCCAGTCTCCTCTGTCCATGGGATTTTCCAGGCAAGAATACTGGAATGGATTGTCATGCCCTCCTCCAGGGGATCTTCCTAATCCAGGGATGGAAGCGACATATCTTCTGTCTCCTGCATTGGTAGGTGGATTCTTTACCACTAGTGCCACCTGGGAAGCCCATTACTATTATTCCATTAAGATATCCCCCTCTGTTGAAGCATTCCCTGATGCCCTCCTCCAGGCAGCATTAGCCCTATATTCTGTCTGCTACCCAAACACTTCTTACCCTACTCTAGCACTAACTCATTCTGAATATATTTATTGAAAATCAACTACATACCAGGCAGGATATGGGTGGTACAGATACAGTACAGTAAGATAAGCACAGCTCCTTATGGATTAATGTTTTTGTGCTTTCTTCTCCCACTAAAATGTAAGCTTCTCAATAGGGGCAATTATTTTATCTTGTACACCTGGTGCTAACAAAGGCCAGCTATATAGGAGGTGTTCCATAAATGTATCATCCCATTGTTTAAATATGTTATGGCTATCTGGCAATGAAGATGAATAATTATACTATATCTGTTTATATTTATGTATCTATTTCCAAAATGGAGTTTTTTGTGTGTGTACTCAATTGCTAAATCATGTCCAACTCTTTGAGATCCTATAGACCGTAGCCTGCCAGGTTCCTCTGTCCATGGGATTTTCCAAACAAGAATACTAGAGTGGGTTGCCATTTCCTCCTCCAGGAGATCTTCCCAATCCAGGTATCGAACCCCTGTCTCCTGCATTGGCTGGCAGATTCTTTACCACTGAGCCTCCTGGGAAGAGAGATAAAATGAAGTCTTTATCCTAAAAATATTTCTCCTTGGGATGACACTGGAATGCACAGGAAGTGTCCCCTTTGAGAATGAAGAACTTAATACTTCTGTTTGGAATGAGAATGCTACTGGCCTCAAGAGTCACGTCTTACCCCTTTCTTAGGCAGACTGATCCATGTGGGAAGGTGAAGATTCGCGCCTCTCACCCCAACCAGGGGCAGCTCTGATGATCTACTCAGCCTTTATCCTACATCACAGCTCAACTTCTGTGCAGGCTGCTTCCTTCCCTTCCCTTGGTGTCTATCCCAAGATCACTTCCTAATAACAGACTGCCTCTATCTCGAAGTTAGCTTCCCTTCTTTTTATTTATTTATTTTCTTCAATTAGTGATAATCGTGCCTTGGATAAACCTCATTGGTTACAATACTGCCACTGCGAAAAGCTTGGCTGTGCTTCTGAGGACTTCCTGTATCCAGAAATTAGCGTATCTGCAAAAGTGGTCTGCACGCCTCTACTTCCTTAACACTCATTTTTCCCATCCTTTTGTAATTCTCCCCTGGAAATTACGTTCTCACTAGCTAAATGAGATCATTGCCAAGTAGGGTCAGAAGGCACTAACTCTACAACTCTCTCCATCTTTGAAATGTGATACCATTCCTCTTATTACGCTTTCTTTGGCTTCCATCGCACTGTGCTGTTTGAGTTGTTCTGTTTGAATTGTCTTTCTCTGCTACCTTCACTGGGACTTTTCTTCCTCCTACTTCTTACATGTAGGCATTCCTTAGGTTCACTCCTTTGTCCTCTTCTAATTCTAAGCAATCTCTCCGGAGTTTCAGTGTACTAACATTGGGGACCCCCTCAGCATTAGAGACACTCATGGGCAGTGAGAGTAAGAACAGCCTCTTGAGGGTAAAATAGACCTGGATACCAGCTCAAGCCAACTGAGAAATCGTGGGTAAATTATTAGAACTTTGTTTCATCTCTTTGTCTTCACAGGATGCCCCCTATATGTTTTGCTCCCCAAATGCACCAACGCTGTCTTTTACCTCCCTGCCTTTTCACGAATTGTGCCTGTGCTGTAGCATTCTGGCTCTGCCCGTCCTCTGGCTAACTCCTGCTCACCATTCACGTCTCACTTTACTTTCTAAAAAAATATTTTTATTTTTCTATTTGTTTTATTTTTAGCTGTGCTGGGTCTTCGTTGCTGCACGGCCCTTTCTCTAGTTGTGGAGAGTGGGGGCTACCCTCGAGCTGCGGTGCACAGGCTTCTCATTGCTGTGGCTTCTCTTGTCGCAGAGTACAGCCTCTAGGGTTTGTGGTTCCTGGGATCCAGTGCTCAGCAGTTGTGGTCCATGGCCTTAGTTGCTCCGAGGCATGTGGGATCTTCCCGGACGAGGGATCAAACCCATGCCTCCTGCATTGGCAGGCAGATTCTTTACCACTGAGCCATCAGGACAGCCCATTTACTCTTTTTGTGTGTTTGTTTGCATGGGTCTTCATTACTGTGCATGGGCTTTCTCTAGCTGCATTGAGCAGAGGCTACTCTTCATTGCAGTGCATGGGTTTCTCATTGTGGTAGCTTCTCTTGTTGCGGAGCACAGACTCTAGGCCCACAGTCTTCAGTAGTTGCATCACATGGGCTCAGTAGTTGCGGCTCTCTGGCTCTAGAGCTCGGTCTCAGAAGTTGTGCTACACGGACTTAGTTGCTCAGCAACATGTAGAATCTTCCTGGACCAGGGCTCAAACCTGTGTCCCCAGCATTGGCAGGTGGATTATTATTCACTGTACCACTAGGGAAGTTCCTGATGTCTCACTTTAGATATTCCTTCCTCTAGCGGGGATTTCCGTAGTGGTCCAGTGGCTAGGCCTCTATGCTCCCAACGCAGGGAACCCAGGTTCCATCTCTAGTCAGGGAACTAGTTTCTACATGCCACAGCTAAAGATCCCACATGCTGCAACTAAGACTTGGCACAGCCAAATAAATAAATAGATATTCCTTCCTCCAAAATGGCCTCTGTAATTCCAGTCTCTGAGTGAAGTGTGTCTTCTATGTCACCCTTCACTGTATTGTTCCCTTTCCCGTAGCATTAGCCCATGGAGTTGCTTTGGCTATTTCTTTATCTATAATCCACTCTCACTGCCTTAGGGAAGACTCCAAGGCTGGCAGCATTGCTTCAAAGCCCCAGAAGCATTTCACCTTCCTGAGGATGACTCCCAAGGGTTAGTCTCTGTAGCCTCCTCCCCCAAGCTACAGCCGCCTCTGTCTCTTTCCCTGGACATCCAGCTGGAGAGTCAACGTTGCTGCATCCCAAACTGTCCTCCTCTCTCTTCACACCATCTTGTTCCAACAATTTCCCTGTATTTGCAGCTTCTGGAATTTTGACAATGAAAAGCTCTCTTGATTCCTCATCATCTCTCTCATCACACGATGCTCATGACTGTAGCCTATTTGCCCAAGTCAGTGTTCCTGTCTTTCTATTTCAGCTGTCACCTTCCTGCTTAGGCCTTCACTGCTCTGACCTCAATGACCTCATATCCTCCTGGTCAATCTGATATTTCTCTTCCCCACTTAGAAACTACCAAAGGCTCCCTACTGCCTACAGAGTAAAGGAGAAGGAAGGGGAAGGGAGCACAGATTGACTGAGTGCCATGTAGAAGATGTTTTGCCCACATTATCAAATTTAAATAAAGAATAGACTTTTCATTTGGCATTCAAGGTTTCCCATGCCATGGTTCCAACCTTCTTTCCACCCCATCTCTCACCGCATCTCACTGTGCAAATCTTTCATTCCAGTTGAATATCATATTCTCTCCATCCCGAACACACCCTGGACTTGCCTGACCCTGCACCTTGACTCCTGTTGTTACTTCCACCTGTGCTTCTAGTACTGAAATCGTGTCCATTTTTCAAGATATAACTCAAATGCCACCCACTCTTTAAACCCTTTCCTGACTCTCATGGGATGTGAACTTTAGCTTGGATTTGACTTTACACGTATGTGACTTGTAACAATGCTTTACAAACTCAGTCTCAATACATTATTGGATTATGAAATCAATTTAGTGTGTCAGAATTTGTAAAAAAAAAATGGAATGGGAAATATCAGAGAATGTCACAAGCACTGAAGTCGGTATTATTTTGTGAAACTATGTGTGTTTGTACTGGGTTGTTGTAATTTTTCTTACTGTAGCAGTCAAAAAAAGTGGAGAAACACCACTGTGATCCGTATGCATTATTTCAGCAGCTGATTACAAACTCCTTGATGAAAGAACAGACTGAGCAAACTCTACCCTTGCATTCAGTAAGAGCGAACCCTCCACTCTGAGCCCCACTCATTCCAGGGAGCTGTCCTAGGGATTAAAAGACTCAAGGTGAAGAGCAAGGTCCTATCTCTAAGAGAGCTTCTCTTCTATTAAGAGAGACAAAAAAAAAGGGGGGGATGTTCCCTGGTGGTCCAGTGGTTAGGGCTTGGTGCTTTCACTGCCAAAGGTGTGGGTTCAATTCTTGGTTGGGAAGCTAAGATCCCACAAGCCACACAACGTGGTTAAAAAAAATTTTTTTTTTTTAAATTTTTCAGAATAGAGAAACAAAAAAGAAATTCAGAAAGAAAGTCTATAGTTACTTAAGTAGCTGAGAAGCCATAGAATAGGCCTTGGATTTAGAGCCAAAGACCTACTTACAGTTAGCTGTTTGTTATTGGGTAAATTGCCTGATTTTTCTGAGCTTCAGTCTAGCCAACCAAAAGAATAATCTATACCCAACCTCACATACTTGTGCTAAAATTAAGTGATACATATATACAAGATTATTTTGTAAGCTATAGAAATGTTCAAAAGTTTTAGGTAAAAACCTGCATGTGCCATTTAGTAAACAAGTGAAAATTGATGTAATATAAATTATACAGCTAAATAGGCGTTAGATTTTTTTTTTTTGGCTGTACCTTGAGTTTTGCAGAAATCTTAGTGTCCCGACCAGGGATCCCACCCAGGCCCCAGCAGTGACAGCACTGAGTCCTAACCACTGCACCACCAGCAAATTCCCTTGTTTTGGTTTCTGCTTACTCATGAGAGAAACCCAATTCAGACCATGCTCAAAGAGAAGTGAATCACACACATAACCCAATGGTACAGTGAATTTGAACAGGGCTTCATCTGGGGACTCAGATAATATCAACCAAGCCACCATCCACTCCTCTCTTTCTTTCTAATCCCCTCTCACTCTGGGCTCTACTTCAGTCCCAGCATGGTTTATTCTCAGACAGGTTCTGCCTGTATGGTGGAAGGGCAGCCACCATCTGCTGTGGGCTGATGGAATCCTCACCACTAGCAGATAGATATCTTTTCCCTTATCGTTCCAGCAAAACACAAGGAGGGCTCTGTCTGACACTTAACTTGGGTTATGAGCCACATCTTAAACCAAAAATAGTGCTCAGGGGTGCCTAGGACATAAGCTGACCCTTGGAGTTAGAGGGTGAGTCACCCAGAGTAAAAAGAGGTTGTGGAGGAGTCTTCTCAAGAGGTAGGGTCAGAGGTTCAGAATGACCAAGTTTCCAAAGCTGAATAGGTTTAGTTTAGAGAGACAGCTCAGTCTCTTCTATTTAATGTTAACAAACAACATTAGAATGAGGACACGCAAACACACGTTTGTTCCATTTCATTTCATTCCTATAACACAGCATTGAGGATCTACTCTGTGCCAGATACTGTTCTGGACACTGGAAAATAGCAGTGGTTAAGACATACAGGGACTTCCCTGGTGGTTCAGTGGTTAAGACTTTGTCTTCCAATGTAGGCTGTGTGGGTTCAATCCCTGGTCGGGGAGCTAAGATCCCACACGCCGTAGGGCCAAAAAAAACAAAACATAAAACAGGAGCAGAGGGAAGAGAGGGCAGCAGAGGATGAAATGGTTAGGTAGCATCACTGGACATGAATTTGAGCAAACTCTGGGAGATACTGGAGGACAGAGGAGCCTGGTGTGCTACCAGGCTCACAAAGAGTGGGACAGGACTTAGTGACTGAACAACAACAAAAGCAGAAGCCATACTGTGACAAATTCAATAAAGACTTTAAAAATGGTCCACATCAAAAAAAATCTTTAAACAAACAAAAAAGACACAGAAAATTCCTGCTCTCAGGGAACTTACATTCTGGGACATGTGTAAAGATAATAAGTCAGTTAGTATATGTCAGACAGTGATAAATTCTATTTCAGAAATAAATTTAAAGAGCACAGTAAGAAGCAGTAAGAGCCAGAGGTGGGAGATAAGGACTATTTTAGAGGGACTGGTTAGGGAAGACCTCACTTTGAAGGATAAACCTGACTGAAGTGAAAGAGCAAGTCGCAGGAGTGACTATCTGCAGGGGAACTTCCAGGCAGAGGGAAAAGAGTGTGAAGACCCTGAGACAGAGCCACTGACTACCGCCTGAGCAATGCATGTACATTTAGTAACATGTATATTTGCACATATATGTGAACATATTAGTCCTTTATTTTCCTACATTAGAACATTTGACAGTGATATACTGAGAGTGATGTTAAACTGTGAAATCCTTGGGGTCTTTCTAATATTGATTCAGCTATGTGCTGCTGCTGCTAAGTCTATGTGAGACACCAACGATTCTGGCTGAATGTGCAGAGGTGCCTGTCCTTGAGAGTACCTTGGAACAAGAGCTTCCATTTTCCCACAGAAACCAAAGGCAGGAGAAGCTCAGTGAGTGGGGCAGGTGGAGTAATGAGCCATGTGCCGCAGTGAGTATCAAGGCTGATGGTAGAGATCCCGGGTGACCCTGCCAAAGCTGGGTGGGGAGACTTTCCCTCCAGGAGTGTCCTTACCTCTGTCCTTTTGCTCTAATTGCTGTGGACGTGCCAGGGAGCACAAAGTGGCTCCTGAGGGTGGTTCCTACTGATGCTGGGTAAAGGTCCCCAATTCAGAATCAAAGACTAACACAAAGTAAAACTTCCTCTGATCTTGAGCCTTGGCAAGGGTTATGTTGCCCAGAAGAGGAAAAGTCTGGGGTGGGGCATGTGTGTGATGGGTAGAAGGGAGTGGAAGAAGTCAGAAGGCAAGAGACCTGCCCTCCCTAATTGTTCGGTAATCGTTTCCCTGAACTTGAACCCCCATCACCCACCAGGCTCTGCTCTTCTCCCAGAAAGGCTCTTCTCCTTGAACTGCAGTGACTTCTGACATGCTTGGTGTTAATACTTTACTGTTCATTGGTCCACATCTTCTTTATTGTCATAAAGATATGTCCTTTGCTTCTCTGCTTATATTAATTTTCACAGAGTGTGAATTCTTAGACTGTGTTCATGAGCAATATGTTCTAAATTTATTTCAGTGTCTACCTTAATTGCTCATTGCAAGGAGGCCCCAATAAAGGCTTTTTGATGATTTTGACTGCCAAGATTACACTAGAAATCAAAGGTTACTTCTTATAATTTGGGGATACTGCTCCTCTCTTACAAATCTTCTCTCACAACTTGATTTCAAGCTGGGCTTGCCTGAAACCTTTTAGTTTGAAGATAGGAGAACTGGCTCTTCCTTAAATTCACCAAAAACTTCTATGTGACTCTATATGCTTCACTTTCACAGTCTTCTAGTCCAAGTCAAAAAAAAAAAAATCTCACAAGGTTTGAAGGTTGGGGAGAGAGACAAAATAAGAAAGTAGATGTAGAAGGACTTTAGGACATTACTGGAGGAGAATGGATATATATATACATATATATATATATGTGTGTGTGTATATATGTATAGCTGAGTATGTCGGAGAAGGCAATGGCAAGCCACTCCAATACTATTGCCTAGAAAATCCCATGGATGGAGGAGCCTGGTAGGCTGCAGTCCGTGGGATCGCTAAGGGTCGGACATGACTGAGCGACTTCACTTTCACTTTTCACTTTCCACTTTCACACATTGGAGAAGGAAATGGCAACCCACTCCAGTGTTCTTGCCTGGAGAATCCCAGGGACGGGGGAGCCTGGTGGGCTTCCGTCTATGGGGTCACACAGAGTCGGACACGACTGAAGTGACTTAGCAGCAGCAGCTGAGTATGTATATATGTGTATGTATATATATATATATATATATATATAAAACTAAGTCCCTTTGTCGTTCACCTCAAACTATCACAACACTGTTAATCAGCTATGTGAAAGTCACTCAATCCTGTCTGCCTCTGAGTCCCCATGGACTATATAGTCCATGAATTCTTCAAGCTAGAATACTGAAGTGGGTAGCCTTTCCCTTCTCCAGAGGATCTTCCCAAACCAGAGAGAGAACCCAGGTCTCTTGCATTGCAGGCAGATTCTTTACCAGCTGAGTCACATGGAAAGCCTTAATTGGCTATATCCCAATACAAAACAAAAAGTTTTTTAAAAAGTCACAGGACATAGGATCCTGTCTCAAGTCTACACATCCTTTCTTTCAGGGCCCGTCCTCTGAAACACTTCTTTCTCCCCACAAGCCTAATTCTTCGTCCAGGAATCTTGGGTTCCTAGTCCTGGTGTGAAGGATGAAGAAGGTGCCACCCAGTGTAAGTCCGTGTATCATCTTTTGCAGGGATGCCTCTTAATGTCTCCTTTTACCTCAGCTTTGCCACTTCTTCTTTACAGGCTTTCAAAAAGCTAGTTTTCTAGACCTGGATCCTCACTTATGTTTCCATTCTGTTGTTTCTAAGAGGAAGACTCAGAGGGAGGAGGTAAGCTGCCTAGAGTGTCAGAGACTTCACACTAGAGAGAAATGTGGTGAAGAATCAAATGGTGAGCGCTAAAAGTTTCAGAAGACAGAAAAAGCACAGGCAAAATAAACTCTAGGTGAGTAAAAGACCTAAAGTTGTAAAACAAAACCTTCAAAATTATCTGAAAAAAAAAAGAGAATATACTCATGATCTAATTTCTTAAATCAAATTGTAAAAAATGGGCAATTTTGATAAAATTTATAACAAATGTAAAACCTCCTACATAAAAGACATCTTAAGGTTAAAATATAAGTGACAGGGAAATGGGGAGAAGTTATCTGCAACATACAAGTATATTAGAAAAAGATGGATACATGTAAAGGATTCCTACAAACCAGCAACAACAACAATAATAAAAACAATAAACAACCCAATAGAAAAATGGACAAAGGTATGAACAGATAATTTCCAGAAGAAGAACTCCAAGTAATCAATAATATATAAAAAAACCTACTCTACCTCTCTAGCAATCGGGAAAATGCAAAATCAACAATGAGATTCATTTCACATCTATTGGATTCACAATAACCTAAAAGTCTGACCATTTTAAGTGTTGGTAATGATGTGAAGACGGAGAAGGCAATGGCAAGCCACTCCAGTACTCTTGCCTAGAAAATCCCATGGACGGAGGAGCCTGGTAGGCTGCAGTCCGTGGGGTCGCTAAGGGTCGGACACGACTGAGCGACTTCACTTTCACTTTTCACTTTCACACACTGGAGAAGGAAATGGCAACCCACTCCAGTGTTCTTGCCTGGAGAATCCCAGGGAAGGGGGAGCCTGGTGGGCTTCCGTCTATGGGGTTGCACAGAGTCGGACACGACTGAAGTGACTTAGCAGCAGCAGCAATGATGTGAAGAAACTAGGAGTCTCATATCCTGTAAAACAGACACAGTCACTTTGGAGAGCAACTTGACAATACATATTTACTGAAGTTGAAAATGCACATATCTGTGAAACCAGAAAATCTGCTGCCTTTCAGCAGTATTTTTCAATCCATTAGTAGGTCATGAATAAATTTATTGGATACATTCAGCATTTTACAAAAAAGGAATAGAACAGAAAATAGAATGCATGTAGCAAAAGTAGGTATCATCTCATTAAACATTTATTTCATACATGAGCAGGGTATTGATATAAAAGATGTTTCTCACTATGAGTTACAGTTAAACAGAAAAACATTCTGAAAACACTGTTTAAGAGGACAAGAAGACATGTTAGAGCCTGTTTCCTGTAATGTAGAACTTGTAATAATGAAACATTGAAGACGAAGTACATGTCTATTGGCAGCAAATAAACAAATTGGAGTCTGTTCATGTGATGGAACACCACACAGCAGCTACAATAAATGGACTTGGTCTATGTGGATAAATTTTGAAAACAGAATTAAGGGAAACAAAACAAAAATGTCACACTAAACGAATTATATGAATTTTACAAACATTTAAAAATACTATATAGTATATATCCACAAGTATATATGTATACACACACACACACACACACACCACAAGTAGTATATAGTACATGTATTTTTTTAAAGCATTAGAAGTAGATCAATATAAAAGGGATACCTAAAGGAAGGAAAAGAAGTGGGACTTGGGAGGAAAAAACAGATATGATACCATTTATTCATTTTGGGTGGTGGATATACTGATGAATATTATAATATTCTTTGTTCTTTTCCTTCAAAAACTTTTAACACGTAAGAAAAAATAAATGGAATTATGAAGTTTTTAATCTTGCTCTGAGTATCATAAAGTTGCATTAACCACTGGTTATTAAAATTCTTTCATCCTGCGATTCTTTTTTCCAGTGCTTGAAGAAGAATAATCTGCCCCACATCAGGCTGTCAAACTCAATAAATTAGTATCTAGAGGTGGTAAATCACCGTGTCTATTATCTGTACTAGTGTTGTCAAAACATTGTCTCCCTGTCCACTGATGCTGAATAGAATTACAGAGACAGAGTTTGGAGTTTGGAGACAGTGCTCCCTTCTTCTGATGATAGGAAGAGGTTTTTTATCCTCATGAAGGTCTTGGTTCTTTTTTTTTTTCTTTTGGCAAAGTTTCAAAATGGCCACAGCTGGCATCCGGCAACTCAGCAGCTGGGGTCTGGTGTCACTAAAGCTACGAGCTCATGACCTTTTTTGAAATGTAGAATGTTACAAAGAGAGTACTGGGGAGAGAAGAAAGCCTGGTGCAGAGTACAACTCATGTATTAAAGAGAGCAATTAGCTTTGTTTAGCTTTTTGAAGGACAAGTCCAGCTACAAATGTTTGTTAGTAGTAATAGCTCAAAAATAACCAGATTGTTTAACTCTTGCAGGCCTCTTGGGTTGGTATTATGGAGTCCCATACCAGAGTCACACCAAGGGCACAGAAGCAAAGCCCAGTACTAAGGTCCCTGGAACTAACTGAGCCCCATTGTAACCATTGCCAAAACCCCACCTGCTTTTTACAGGTCAGCTTCCTGATCTTAAATTAGGCAAAAATACCCACTCCTGTACTCACCCTATAGCACCCTAACCAATCACCTAATGCTACCCTTCCAGCAGCAATTTTCTCTGTTTTGAAACTATAAAAATTGGCTACTAACCCACGAAAAGGGTTGGCTCTCCCTTGATCTGGCTTGCTGTTCTAACAGTATCTCCTAGAAATGAACTCTGTTCTCCCTTGGGTTAGCTCTCCCTTGAGCTGACCCACTGTTCTAACAGCACGCCATCGGCTCTTCCTGGCCTGTCAGGAGGTCGGCCTGCAGTGCTTGCAGCGCCCACATTATCTCTGCTCTTTGTTCTTAATAAACTCAGTCCTTTCTGCGATACTCTATGTCTGGAAATTCTTTTCCAACTCGAGTTTGGACTGCCGCAACAGGTATGTGGTGCCAAAGGCCACTCACTCATTTCTGAGTGAGGCCACTCACTCACTCATTTTGCTGTAACACTAGCAAAAGAGATTTTTCTTTCCCTGAAGTTTCGGTCTTTGGTCTTCAAATAATCTATTCCCTCTTCTCAGAAAGTCCTTCCTCCATTGTCTGCCAGTCAATCTCTAATTTATCCTCCACTGTGTAGTTCAAATCTCTCTTCACGGTGAGACCAGAGGACAAGACCTATCTTTGGCTGTTGATATAAGACCATACCACACACCTTCCCAGGCCTCTCCTGGATACTCTCAGAGTCGCCCCGCCCCCAATCCCCAATGCAGGAAAGTCTGAGTTGGGCACTGTATCGGATATCTTTGTGCAACAGGAGTTAAGCATTTTGGGACATGGAGATTAACAGCTGGAATGAAAAGGGTGGGGGTCAGAGGCTAATGGTATTACAATATAGTTTTCAAAACTATTCTATAAATATATATGGTGGTGGTTTAGTTACTAAGTCATGTCTGCTTCTTGTAACTCCATGGACTGTATCCTGCCAGGCTTATCTGTCCACGGGATTTCCCAGGTAGGAACGCTGGAATGGGTTGCCATTTCCTTCTTCAGGGGATCTTCCCAACCCAGGGATTGAACCTGGGTCTCCTGCTTGGCAGGTGAATTCTTTACCAACTGAGCCACCTAGGAAGTCCCATAAATATATATAAACATATAAAATTTAGTAGATGCCCTTCTTTTCTCTCCTTCCCTTCATCAACCCCTAGGAATGAGCTTCTCCTGTTCCCCAAAAAAGATAGGCTTCATGGATGACCTTGTCACCACCAGAATTTAGCAATTTACTACTCCTTCCTTTAACTTTCATTGTACCTTGATGTTTCTCTGTTACAGCATCTATTACATGAGAACATAATTATTTTTGAATGTCAATAATCCCTACTAATCCTGAGCTTTCTTAGAAAAATTCTTATTCTCTTTTTTGGGGGCTGGGACTTTGCTGCTTTGCATAAGTTTTCCCTAGTTGCGGTGAGTGGAGGCTGCTCGCTAGTTACAGTGCATGGGCTTCTCACTGAAGTGGCTTCTTTATTGCAGAGCATGGGCTCTAGCACATGTGGACTCAGTAGTTGCAGTTTATAGGATTGAGGGCTTAGTTTCCCCATGGCATGTGGAATCTTCCCAGACCAGGGATTGGATGCATGTACTCTACATTGCCAGGTGGATTCTCAACCATTGGACCACAAAGGAAGTCCTGTTGTTTCTATTTCTTTCTGTTGCTTTCAAACACTTATTAGCAACAACATCTAAAACTTAAAACTGTGAGGTCCTAACCCCAGGATAATTGTAGAGCTCAGCGGAGTTGCTTCTGAAAGAAGGGACACAGACAGCCTTCTGGAGACTGACAATTTGCTTTATTTTCCAGGCGTGGAGACAGGCCGAGCGAGGCCGGCCCTTCGCCGTTGCCTCTGGTGAGGACCTTCTCCTCTGGCAACCTCTTCCTCAGTTTCTCAACAATAATTCATTAAATCTGTGTTAAATTGTTTACATTTTTTACTACGCTGGGTCTGTGGACATGGAACAACAGACTGGTTCCAAATTGGGAAAGGAGTATATCAAGGCTGTATATTGTCACCATGCTTATTTAACTTTTATGCAGAGTACATCATGAGAAATGCCAAGCTGGATGAAGCACAAGCTGCAATCAAGATTGCTGGGAGAAATATCAATAACCTCAGATATGCAGATGACACCACCCTTATGGCAGAAAGTGAAGGGGAACTGAAGAGCCTCTTGATGAAAGTAAAAGAGGAGAGTGAAAAAGTTGGCTTAAAACTCAGCATTCAGAAAACTAAGATCATGGCATCTGGTCCCATCACTTCATGGGAAATAGATGGGGAAACAGTGGAAACAGTGTCAGGCTTTATTTTATTGTGCTCCAAAATCACTGCAGATGGTGACTGCAGACATGAAATTAAAAGATACTTGCTCCCTGGGAAAAAAAGTTATGACCAACCTAGACAGCATATTAAAAAGCAGAGACATTACTTTGCTGACAAAGGTCAATCTAGTCAAAGCTATGGTTTTTCCAGTAGTCATGTGTGGATGTGCAAGTTGGACTATAAATAAAGCTCCAAAGAATTGATGCTTTCGAACTGCAGTGTTGGAGAAGACTCTTGAGAGTGCCTTGGACTACAAGGAGATCCAACCAGTCCATCCTAAAGGAAGTCAGTCCTGAATATTCATTGGAAGTACTGATGCTGAAGTTCCAAAATTTATTCTATCCGATGGGAAGAGCTGACTCATTGGAAAAGACCCTGATGCTGGGAAAGATTGAAGGCAGGAGGAGAAGTGGATGATAGAGAATGAGATGGTTGAATGGCATCATCAACTTGATGGACATGAGTTTGAGCAAGCTCCAAGGTTGGTGATGGACAGAGAGGCCTGGTGTGCTGCAGTCCATGGGGTCACAAAGTTGGATATGACTGAGCAAATGAACTGAGCTGGGTCTTTGCTGCTTCTTGCATGCTTTCTCTACTTGCAGCAAGTGGGGGCTACTCTCTTGTTGCAGAGCACAGGAGCACAGTCTCTAGGCATGCAGGCTTTGGCAGTTGTAGCTCAAGGGCACTAGAGCACAAGATCAGCGAGGGCCTAGTTGCTCTGTGGCATGTGGGATCTGCCCAGACCAGGGATTGAACCGGCGTCCCTTGCCTTGCAAGGCAGATTCTTAACCATTGGAAGACCAGGGAAGGCCCCCTGAGGAATCAATCTGAGAGGAAAAATATTACCTTATATTCAGGTACTTGTTCAGTTGCTAAGTCATGTCCAACTCTTTGCGACCCCATCGGTTGCAGTGTGCCAGACTTCCCTATCCTTCACTATCTCCCCAAGTTTGCTCAAACTCATGTACATTGAATAAGTCATGTCATCCAGCCATCTCATCTTCTGTTGTTCCCTTCTCCTCTTGCCCTTAATCTTTCCCAGCATTGGGGTCATTTTCAATGAGTCAGCTCTTCCCATCAGGTGGTCAAAGTATTGGAGTTTCAGCTTCAGCATCAGTCCTTCCAATGAATATTTAGGGTTGAGTTCCTTTAGGATTGACTGGTTTGATCTCCGTGCTGTCCACGGGACTCTCAAGAGTCTTCTCCAACACCACAGTTCAAACGCAGCAGTTCTTCAATGCTCAGTCTTCTTTATGATCCAACTCTCCCATCAACACATGACTACTGGAAAAACCATAGCTTTGACTACACAACCCTTTGTTCACAAAGTAATGTCTCTGCTTTTGAATACGCTGTCTAGGTTTGTCATAGCTTTTCTTCCAAGGAGCAAACACCTTTTAAATTCACGGCTGCAGTCACTGTCTGAAGTGATTTTGGATCCTAAGAAAATAAAATGTTACTGTTCCCACTTTTTCCTCATCTATTTGCCATGAAGTAATGGGACAAAGTGTCATGATCTTAGTTTTTTTGAATGCTGAGTTTGAAGCCAGCTTTTTCACTCTCCTCTTTCACCTTCATCAAGAGGCTCATTAGTTAAGGTATCTATTCATTTAATATTTAATGAGCAATGCTTGTGTGCAAGGCACTGTGCTAGGAACTGGAAATATAGTGAGTTTAGAATCTCACAGGGAGGAATCATTAAGTGTATAATGCCACCACTAATTAATTATGATTATTTAAGCACTATGAAGGATAAGTTTAGTCAGCTACAAGATGAATAACTGGGGAACCTAAGTCTGTGGGGTTAAAAGTCTCCTATAATCATGCTGCTTATGTACAATGCAGCAGTAATTCATGTACCTAATTGGTCTGGGTTTAAATTTTAACTCAAACACAGTAGGTGATTTAACCTCTCTTTCCTTATTTATAAGGGGCTTCCCTGGTGGCTCAATGGTAAACAATCTGCCTGCCAATGCAGGAAACAAGGATTCTATCCCTAGGTTGGGAGGATCCCCTGGAGAAGGAAATGGCAACCCACTTCAGTACTCTTGCCTGAGAAATCCCATGGATGAGGATCCTGGTGGGCTATAGTTCATTGGGTGAGAAAAGAATCGGACACAACTTAGCAACTAACAACAACAACAATAGTATCTACCTTTTGAAGTTATAGTGAGGATTAAATGAATTTATACACCAAGAACAAATATGACACACAGTACCTACCCAATAAATGTTACCTTTTGTTACCATTTCAGCTGAAATCTGAAAGACAAGCCAAGAGGAAAAAGGAAGGAAGAAATGCTAAGCAGAGAGCTACATTTGCAAATCCTAAATGAAATTAGTCCTGAATATTCATGGAAGGACTGATGCTGAAGCCCCAATCCTTTGGCCACCTGATGCAAAGAATTGACTCATTGGGAAAGACCCTGATGCTGGGAAAGACTGAAGGTGGTAGGAGAAGAGGACGACAGAGGATGAGATGGTTGGATGGCATCACTGACTTGATGGACATGAGTTTGAGCAAGCTCCAGGAGTTGGTGATGGGCTGGGAAGCCTGGCGTGCTGCAGTCCATGGGGTTGCAAAGTCGGACACCACTGAGGGACTGAACTGACTGAACTGACATGTGCAAAAGCCCAGAGACATAAAGTTGTCTGGCCTATTCTAGAACTGAAAGGTCAATGGTTCTTAGCATAGAAAGCTAAGGGGAAAGAGATACCATGAGATATGAGATGAGGCTGAGATCAGTAATGCAAGACCTTGTAGGCCAGGTTAAGGAGTCTGAACTTTATCCTCGGAGTCAGAGGAAACTTGAAAGGTTTTACAAAAGGGTGCAACAATCTTAGATTTGCAACTTCAAAAGCATTCTCTGGTTACAGCATGGAGAACTAATTGGAAGCAGGCCAAAATAGATGAAAGGGAAGCCGGTAAGGAGGCTACTCTGGCGATTTAGATTACAGGCTTGTCACTTAGACTAGGGTAGTGGCACAGAAGAGAGAAGGAAGCTGGATGACTGAAGAAAGAGAAGACAGAGCTGACAAGACTTAGTGTGTGCATGTTAAGGTGGGGGGCATGGAGGGAAAGGCACTATATAGTAAATAAATATTTGAGGAAGGAATGAATTCCTGTGTGCGCCCATCATATTGTTTTACCACATGAAACACCTTTTCTCTAGTCCATCCTTCCAGGCAAAATTCCTTCTCATTTCCTCCACAAACCTGTCTCTGATTGATCTTAGCCCCATCTTTCTGGGATATTCTAGAATTTTAGAGCTGAACAATTTATTATTTTTTTTTTTTTGTCACAACACACGGCATGCAGAACTTCTGTGACAGGGATCAAATACATGCCCCCTGCATTGAAAGTGCAGAGTCTTAACCACTGGACCACCAGGGAAGTCCTAGAGCTGAACATTCTTGAGAAATACATTGAGGGCTGTTGAGAGGATTTAGGAATTGTTTGAAGATGGAAAGACTAATCCATCCCCATCTTGCAGAAATATACTCATTTATAGAAATTTTCCTCTGATTACATGAGTGGTTCAAGCATAAACAACCTATGCGACTATAAAGCTCTGTGACCCATAAAGCAATACACATTATGGGAACATTCACAACCATCTTCTTCTTGGGTCTTCAAAGAAGTCTTATAAAAATAGGTACCATTGTAGAGGAAATAAACTTATAACTAAAGTGACATGTCCAAGGTCACACATGCACTAAAGGAAACGGCAGGGCTCAGATTTGAACCTAGACCCCTGGTCCAAATGGGATGGACTTTCTACTACATTGCCAACCCTCCCATGGTAGATGAATATTCATATGTACTCAGGGGGATTATTAACTCTTGGAAGCAACTGAATGCCACTGTTAGGGGAACCACTGACCAAAACAGCTCAGTCAATGGCCACTGTGGCCACTGACCTTCAATACCCCCTGAAAGGAGTTCAGGGTGGAGACCAGGAATGAGGCACTCTGTGCTGTGAGAAAACTGGCAGAACAGACCTTGAGATAACTACTTTCAGAAGATTTTATGAGCCCAAGTTCTTGCATCTTCTATATCTAGAAAGGCACAGAGACTGTTAACAGTGACATCTGCTTTGGCCATTGAGGAGGAAAATGTTAATACATTCGAAAGTCAAAATAGAGTAACTGGTTCAGACATTCAGGGTAAAATTAGATGACCATTGTGGATTTCAGACACGTTCCTGTATTGATGAGGACTCAAATTTTCTGAGCTATGTCAGAGTAGCTTAGAATGGCATTCAGTTCAGTTGCTCAGTCATGTCCGACTCTTTGCAACCCCATGAATCACAGCACGCCAGGCCTCCCTGTCCATCACCAACTCCCAGAGTTCATTCAAACTCATGTCCATCGAGTCGGTGATGCCATCCAGCCATCTCATTCTCTGTCGTCCCCTTCTCCTCCTGCCCCCAATCCCTCCCAGCATCAGAGTGTTTTCCAATGAGTCAACTCTTCACATGAGGTGGCCAAAGCACTGGAGTTTCAGCTTTAGCATCAGTCCTTCCAATGAACACCCAGGACTGATCTCCTTTAGAATGGACTGGTTGGATCTAGCCATTCTCAAATCAGTGTCCACTAACAGCTACAATCTCATGGTTTCAAGGTATCTGTCAGGCAAGTGTAATCTCCTCGGTTCTGTCTCGTCTTAACAAAAATTTGAAGCGACAAGACATTAAAGCCCTTGGCGCATTACAGCTCTTGGACAGAACGTGTTATAGCTCTTGGTTCTTGAACAGACCGTGTTATAGCTCTTAGACAGATGAGTGTTACAGCTCCGTGTTACAGCTCAGTTTTATTTAGAAAATAGCAAGAAAATACATCCTCAAGGTGTGAGGGCATGCCGACCCAAAGACACGAAGAGAAGAGAGGACCCTGGCCCTTTGGCTCCTCTTTTTATATGTTTTTTTTCCTCCCCCCGGGCATGCCCTATGTAACTTGGGCTAACCAGGAGTGCTGTTTGTTCTACCTGAGGTCCTCACTCCAGTCCTCGGACCTTCCTTTGACCTTGCTTTGTTCTGTTTTCACGGGCTTTTCCCTTCCTTGTCTTTTAGCCACCCCCATTTTGGACTGCTGTTTCCTATTCTAACTACCTAACAGTATCCTCTCGTAACTATTAAATATTTTAGAGAATAAAATTGTTTTAGATCAGATATTAATCAAAAAGGGGAGACACAAGTAATGGCCAATAGCTCCTGTTGCTGCTAAGTCACTTCAGTCGTGTCCGACTTTGTGCGACCCCATAGATGGCAACCCACCAGGCTCCGCCATCCCTGGTATTCTCCAGGCAAGAACACTGGAGTGGGTTGCCATTTCCTTCTCCAATATGTGAAAGTGAAGTCGCTCAGTCACGTCCGACTAGTAGCGACCCCATGGACTGTAGCCCACCAGGCTCCTCTGTCCATGGGATTTTCTAGGCAAGAGTACTGGAGTGGCTTGCCACTGCCTTCTCTGAATAGCTCCTGTTATATATATGCTAATACTACATCAGGAGTTAAAACTTAGATAAAATTAGACAACTGGCAGGACTTCCCTGGTGGCATAGTGGATAGGAGTCCACCTGCCAATGATCCCTGGTCCAGGAAGATTCCATATGCCTCAGAGCTACTGGGCCTGTGTGCCACAGCTAGAGCCCATGCTCCACAACAAGAGAGGCCACTGTAACGAAAAGCCCGTGAACCACAACGAAGAGTGGCCCCCACTTGCCGCAACTAGAGAGAGCATGCACGCAGCAACAAACACCCAGTGCAACCAAAAATAAATAAATAAAAATTAAAAAATAAACAACTGGCTATCTGGTTCCAAGTATTCCTTGAAGTGCAAGTCCAGACTGAGTTTCAGGCTTATTCTCCTAAATTCCTAAGGGATTGAGATCTTAACCGTACTAAACTCAGATCCAGGACTTAGAACTCAGAAATACTTCCAATTCGGTGACTGTTCTCCAGATTGAGGTAGGACTAAGCCTCCTTTTAGCAGGAAATGGCCAGAGCCATTATCACCCAGTTTCCTAAATTAAAACTCAGCAGGACTCCCTAGGGTTCCAGAATACAAAACCTTTCTGTGTCCCCTGTTTCTTGTTTGTAGGATATAAACTTCATTCAGACTCCTGGACCTTCCCTGAGCTTCAAAGGGCAAATCCACACAGTTGCTAATCAGGGAAGAGAGGCAATGTAAAAACCAGGGAGGAATAGTCGAATGAATAGTGGTACAGCCTTGGGGCAAGGTCCTGGTTCCTTCTGAAGGAATGTGCGTAACAACACCTCTGAGTTCTTCTGCAGAACTGGAGCCCCTACCCAGGCAGAGGATGGTAATGTCCATCCTCTGAGCACAAGATTTCTGAAGCACTGCCTTGTTAACTGCACCACCAATAATCAAAGGAAAAGTCACACAACTTACAGCCCTCACCCCAAATTTTGCCTTCCTTTGCTTGACCCAGCGATGACCATCCTGTTAGACCTCATGCTTGGCCACTGTCTGCTTCAACTGTTTACATGGTTCATTTCTGACAGGGTCCAACTGTTTCAGGCTCAACTGCTATTATTAGGATGAATGCTAATTTCAGGCACAGAATAACTTGATTTAGATCAAGTGGCAAGAGATTTCTACTAGGCAGGGCTATGCCCACTCTCAGCAGGAAGTAGTTACAGAACAAAGAGACCTGTGCCCCAGTTCCCAAAGAGTATCTTGAGAATGAAGTCTCAGCAGGGGGTTGTTAGGGGAACCACTGACCTGATCAGGAAGGATAGTAACCACTTGCATGAGTTATCTTACAACAGGAGGTCCTGGTAAGGAAGTGGAACCACAAGCTACTACCAACCAGAGGAATTCGGGAAAGGTGAAAGAGAGGAGATGCCAGTCTGTATGATTTCGGCAAGGCAGCAGTGGGTGATGGTGTCAAATGAAATCTTAATTCCTTGCCCAGGAACTGAACCTGAGTAGCCTGGATGAAAATCTGGACTCCTAGTCACCAGACCAGCAAGGGCTTGAGGTAGAGCTATTTTTCCCTGGAACTTTGCCCCCAGTGAAAAAATGTATTTCTCACAGAGGCAAAAACTAAAAGCAGGTACAAAGGTTATTTTTAGAGATATAGCTCAACCACAAGTGGGAGAACACAGAAACAGTTTGTTAAGAGAGAAGCAAGGCAGAGATGCATACAAGGAAAGAAAGGGGGTGGGGTGTCTCGCTGAATGAGGAGTGCAGTGAAGAGGCGGTTAAGTCATTTATGCAGGCCAGTTCTTCCAGGTCGTTGTTTACCTTTAGCCAATCACCTGGTTTCTTTTTCCACATCGGACCTGCCTTAGGACCCTCCCCACTATGAGTGCGCAGGTTTTTTCCGGGATAGATTACAGTGCAGGAGCCTATGGGATCACGTATTAGCATCACATATTATGGAGTGGCGCCCACACCCTACTTTTGACCCCCCAAGGAGACTTTCTGCACAGGTGAAATGCCTCCTTTGCCCCAAGGATGGGAGGTGTGTGATTACCTCTACTAGTCTTTTAACAGGGTTTAGTCCCACTCTGTCCCTGCCATAAAAATGCCTAATGTCTGGTTATTTACCCTCCCTGCCATAAAAATGCCTAATGTTTGGTTATTTACCCTATTCCTGTTGCTGAGATCTCAAAATACAGACAGGAGTCCGGTCATAAATATGCAGTCCTAGAGCCCATTTGTCTTTTGCTTCAGGAAATGTATAGGTGGCTGGTGATGAATGGTGCTCATCCCAGGAAGCGTCAACAGGACCCCAACTATAAACGCCTAGACTGAAGCCCATCCATTTCCTGCCTCACATATGTCCTACCAACCTCCCCAAATCCTTCTCACAGGAATCCATCTTGGTTGGGTGATGCATGTGCCACCAGAAAGGACCCTTAGAATAATTTGCCAGAGACAACCAGAAAACTAACTCCATCATCATAAAACCTGAGGCTGAGCCAAGTGGCAGAGCAGTTCTGGGTTCCCTTACCCTGCTGCTCTCTGTCCAGACGCCCCTACCTAATAAGGTCTCTTGCTTTGTCAGCATATGTATCTCCTCATACAATTCATTTCCAATTATTACATGAAAACCCACTCTCTGGCACTAGCTGGGGTTTCCCCTTCCTGCAACATCATTTCTGGCAATCCCTCCCAGTTTCAGGTATTCATGAACGTAGTCAAACATGTTTATTGGGCAACTACTAATGCCGGAGACCCGGGTTCCATCCCCGGGTCGGGAAGCTCCTCTGGTGAAGGAAATGGCAACCCACTCCAGTACTCTTGCCTGGAAAATCGCATGGACGGAGGAGACTGGTAGGCTACAGTCCAAGGGATCGCAAAGAGTCGGACACAACTGAGCGACTTCACTTCAGGCAACAGGCATGACACCTAGCGGTGGCGGTACAGTACAACAGTAACTAAGGCCAGAAGGTGCTTGCCCTCAGGCTGGCTCAGGCAGCTGGTCAAAAGACACAAATGTATAAACGATGTGGTTAAATGCTATAAAGAAAATACATGGGGGGTAATGGGAGGAAATGCATGTCCTTCGGGTCAGAGACAGCCTCTCACAAAAGTGACATTAAGCTTGAGACCCAAGCTTGGTCTTCAGGAGGCACTTAATGAAAGACATTATTCCCACAGACCTACTTTGAAAAACGCCCACAAAAGGGAACTGCGAAGGTGGTTCACGCAGGGGCCGCTCCCAGACCGCCAACCTTAGCGGCCAGACCTTGACTGGCACTAGCGGGCGCCGGGGGTCCTCCCAGGACCTAGGAGGAGCCGTGCCCAGAGGCCCTGCCTAACTGACCTCTGGCACCTGCCGTGCCAAAGCCCCAAAGCCTGGCGGCACACGGAGAGAAAACAAGGGCGGCGGTGCCAGGAAACCTGGAGGCCCTAGAGCTTCTCAAGGGGTCACCAGACCCTCAAAGAGCGAGCTTCGCAGAACCACACCCCAACCAAGGGCAGGTACTCCCTCGCTCCCTCTGGGAGAGCCGGGTTCCGGCGCCTCTAAACCAGGAAGTGCTGGCGACATCCAACCCCGGACCTCCTTCCGGTCTCAGCCTTCGCGTCCACCGCTCGGCGCGGGGGCTCGCGGGGCGACGCGCGGGGCGAGCGGTCTGTGGTTACCAATGAGCGCTCAGGAAAGGCGCATGCGTCGTCGAAGGAGCGCAACGTACGGGAACTTTGACCTGAAGACGACTTTCCCCTGTCTGCCCCTCCCTCGCTGCGAAGATGGCGCTCTCCAGAGTGTGTTGGGCTCGGGCTGCTTTGTGGGGTTCGGCGGTGCCCCCTGGACTATATGTCGTCCGGAGGCTGCAGTTTGTTCGCTCTGGCCTGACCTGGGGGGCCCCTCGGTGAGGGACTTGGAGAGAGAAAAACATTTTTGACGTTCAGGCCCTGCCAGTGTCTCAGTATTGTTTGCATGCTGTCTTAATTCTCAGGGCTCCACGCCCGGGCTCCTGGATTTTTATTCTTCCGCTAAGAAGTCGCACCCGTATCCCTGCTAGAGACCTGGCTTCCTGACCCTCTCAGTTCTCAGCGCCGCGTGTTGTCTGAATTCTCCACGTATCCTGAGCCTCCCTTTTTTGGCTCAAGATTTTACTGCTGTTTACCTGGATCTCGCCTCTCTGGCTTTAGCCTGCTGCTCAAATTGTCCCTCAGGCCTTCTGCTTTCCCCGGCTCACCACCACCCCCGACATTCATTCTTGTCTGGCCTCTTATCTGCCTTATCTGTTTTTTCTCAGTCTAATTGCTTATCTCTCCGTGATCTCAAGATCTTCCTTGGATTTCAGAAGTTTCAGGTCTTAGCATACATTCTCTGAAGCCTGTGTTTTACATTTACGGACCCCTGCGGAGAAGCGGCTTCCAGGGCTGGTTCCCAGATACTCTCTTTCATCTTCCTTGTAGGTCTTCAAAGCTTCATCTTTCTCCAAAGGCAGATGTGAAGAGCTTGATCTCTTATGTGGTGACCAAGACAAAAGTGATTAATGGGAAATACCATCGTTTCTTGGGTCGTAATTTCCCCCGCTTCTATGTCCTGTATACAATCTTCATGAAAGGTAAAGACAAAACTAAAATAAAAATCCATTGGATCAGCTCTTGGGCAGTGTCAGAATAAGTAAGATCATTTCTGGCTCTGCATGGGGGTGTGAGCTGGTGTGTCTTGTGTTTCATAAATGCTCGAGCGTTAAACTACTTCTTACAAGTTTAGAGCTTCTTGAGGATGTTTCTAGAAGGATAATATGAGAAACAACTTCTCACAACACCTAGGAGGAATATAGGTATTTCTGCACTTTGCTTAACCACACATCTGCCTATAGTAGAAATTATTTGTCATGCACAAGGCAGAGATCCATAGCTGCACAGACCTGCCCTGTGCTTTTATCAGTTCACTTGGCTTGTAAGAAAATGTGGTTTAATGTTTGTCACAGATCTCTCCTGGGTGGCATGTTGTGAAAAGAGCACTGTATGTACTTGGTTTCTGAATGTTTCAGTTAAAATCAGAGCTCTGCTAGTTTCTAAGAGATGGTATAATGTCAAGCATCCACTCTGAAGCAGGACTGCCTGGGTTCAAATCCCAGCTTGTCACTAGCTGTGTGATTGGGCTTGTTACCTAACCTCTCTGTTCTTTGGTTTTCTCATCTGTAAAATGAGGGTAGTAATAGAACCTACCCATCGACTGCACGGTTATGAAGATTAAATAAATTCTTACATCTCCTTAGGACCTGATTCATAGTAAGTACTCAGTAAGTGTAGCTGTAACTATTATACTCTGTACTTCTATTGTAATACCAATTATAGTTAACTTTCTACATTGTCAGCTCTGAATATTATCATAATTACTACTAGCTTCATGGACTTGTAAAAGCTGTACAGTGGAGATAAGAGTCGCTGCTTTGTCTGCTCCCCAGTTTATAATAGAATCAAATGAAAAAGTCTGAAAGCATTTTGGTTGTTTGTTTTTAAGCCTTATATTGTGGAAATTTTTAAACATACACAGAAGTGGAGTAATATAATGAACTTTCATATTCTCAACCTCACTTCGACAATTATTGACTCCTGGCCACCAGTCTTATTTCATAAATACATTGGCTTTCTACTGTATTACTTTGAAACTAACCTAGATATTATACCATTTCATTCCTAAATAGGAAAGCATTTTTAAAAACTAAAGTCCTGGATCAGTGTAAGGATTATCTTGGAATGGAGAGAAATCTTAGAAGTGTGTTGAATTCTGGTAATTATAAAAGTGTTCTAGAGAGGAAATAAGTTAATATCTGGTTGAGAAATACACAGGATCAATTGGGCAAGACTTACTGAGGTTAAAGATCATTGAAGTTTTATTTTAAAAAGGGAGTCAGTAATGAACGAGAAGAGGGAGACCATTCCCAGGTAGATCACAGGACACCAGCTTGGCAGAGAGAGGTGATACTCTGGGGGCAGAGGTTGGTAGGGGGCAGACGTTGTTAGGAGGCAAAAGGATAAGGAACGAAATATAGGTCAGTCTCACAAGAGTTTCAGGTGACCTAGTTTAAAGCTTTGATTTAGAGTAGTGTTAGGGAGGGAAGGACAAGTGTGTCTTGTGGGTGAACGTGGAGCAAAAAAGTCTGTGGTAATCAAATTGGGATAACGTCACACTCTGTCCTCTCCTTTAATGAGGCAGGATTGCAGATGTTTTGGGCCGATGCCAAAAAGGCTAGAAGAATAAAGACAAATATGTGGAAGCATAATATAAAGTTTCATCAACTTTCATACCGGGAGATGGAGCATTTGAGACAGGTATGCACCAAGGACAGATATCCAGAAGTTCATGGTGAGATAATTAAAGTTAACTGAGATGTCAAGTTTTTTCTTTCCTATTTTCTTCATTGCTCACCAAGCTGTTGCCCCTTGCCAGAAGATCAGATCATTTGGCAGAATCAGTTCATTTATGACCACCGTGCTGCCCCCCACTCCCACTCCAAACACAGCTCCATAGAGTTTTTGGCACACTTTCTGGATAAAAGTTGTAAACAGTAAAATCCAATTTGTTTCTGAACATTGAAAAATCTGCACGGAAGGATCCAAAAGATAGCAGGAAAGTAGTATTTGGTGATGACTTGTTGGTAGATTTGAAGCTGAGAATAACAATCTAGGACCCATTCTCTAGATCAGGAAGAATTTACTGAGGGATTTGGTCTAATGTCAGGCACTGTACTAGACAGTGTTTGGAATACAAAAGTGAACAGACAGATCAGGGCTTTTGTCCTTAAGGAACTTATCAACCAGAGGCAGATAGAAATAACCTTGATCTTTATCTGGGCTAAAATAGAAGTTTACTGCATAGTGGGGTGGAGGGATTGTCCATTGTATCAAACACTTGGGTTAAAACTGCATCTGTGTTTATTTCTGCTTAGTTTCGTCGAGACGTCACCAAGTGTCTTTTCCTAGGTATTCTTTCCATTCCACCCTTTGCCAACTACCTGGTCTTCTTGCTAATGTGAGTACAGAGTTCTGTCTCCCCAGCATGTTGAAGATATGTAGATTTTTTTTTAATTGAGCTTTCCATTTCAGAATCTAGGCTGTTCTGTTCCAGTTTTCTCATTAGGCCGAAGTTCATAAAAGCTACCTGGGTTACTGGAACGGCTGTAGGAGTAGGTGTCCTGGCCTCTTGGCTCTTGCTGTGTGATGTGAAATAAGATAATGATCTTTTCCATCATCCCTAGAGGCACAACCCACTCCCTGAGAGGCATAGCAACTTAGGACATTTTTTTTTCCCTTGTGGAGAAAAATGCATTTCTTATTCTGATAATATCAATCTTTATTACTTTACCTTATATCCAAAGACGACAGTTTTAAACTATGACCTTACATGCTATGTTAGTTATCTATTGCTGCATAACAACCTCAAAGCTTAAAAGCTTGAAACAGCATTTTCATAATTTTATGGGGCAGGAATTTGGGCAGGGCTTAGGTAGGTAAATGATTTTTCTCACATGTGGGGTTGACAGAGGTCCCTCAGTAACACCTAACTGGTGAATGGACTAGTCAGGATAGTCTAAGGTCACTCTTAGGCCTGGTGCTTTAGCAGAGATGGCTTTGGAAGACAGGGACTGTCAACTCAGGTGCCTACCTGTGGCCTCTGTAGTGTGGTGGCTTCAGGATAGTGGGACTTCTGACATGGCAGCTCAGGGCTCCAAGAATGACTGTTGCAGCAAATAAGAATCTGCATGACCTTTTATAACCTAGCCTTGAAAGTCACAAAGACTGACTTCTGCTCTGTTCTCTTAGTTGATGCAGTCACTTGTATTTTAAAAACCAGGGACATTAGACTTCACTTCACAATGAGAAGAGTGCCAGTTAAAACCACCACATTTGTAGAGAAATGAATTAAAGATATTCCATTTTGTATACACATAGGGACAGTGAACAGTCTGAAGTTGTCAGCATCACAAACAGTGTCCAGCTGAGGCTCTGTCCAAAATATGTTCTTCACATGCTTTGGCTCAAAAGGAGTCATTTATCTGATTGCTGTGTGCAAGGCTAGTCCCTTGCACTATTTCCTTTTACATAAACTTCAGTAATATTGCTTGAAATCAGGCTTCAATGTATCTTTAAACCTTGATCTGACTCTCATTTTCCGGAAAAGAACAGTAAGGTAGGGAAAAAGTGTTTTCATCTCTTCCTCCTAGCATTCATGTCTGCTAAATGCTCTTAGCTCACTTTGAAAGATGCTAGTTTCAGCAAGTGACTTTGTGATTCCTTTTCTTTTCAGGTATCTGTTTCCCAGGCAACTGCTGATCCAACATTTCTGGACCCCAAAGCAACAAATTGATTTCTTAGATATCTATCATGCTCTCCGGAAGCAGTCCCACCCAGAAATCCTTTGTTATTTAGAAAAAGTTGCCCCTCTTATTTCTGATGCAGGACTCCAGTGGCATATGACAGAGTTGTGTGCCAAGGTATTCCTCCAGTTAAGCCTTCCTGCAAACCAAGAATCTTATTAGATGCAATGTGCACTAAAACTAGGTAAAAGGGCTAGTCAGGACCTTCCTAACATCTCCCCATCTCTTCCCTCTCCCAAGATGCAACATGGTACCCATCCAGCAGTACATGATATCCTGGCTCTGAGAGAGTGTTTCGCTAACCATCCTCTGGGCATGGACCAGCTCCGTGCTTTGCAGATGGTGAGCACTTTGAGGCTTTCTCTCTTCCACGGCCTCACCTCGCTCCAGGTCTTACAGTAACACCAGGTTGACTTTCTCCCCCTGTATTGTTGTGTCACAGAAAGCCTTGAGTCGAGCCATGCTTCTTACACCTTATCTGCCTTCTGTCTTATTGAGACACCGTTTAAAGACTCACAGCACTGTAATCCACCAACTGGACAAGGCTTTGGCAAAGCTGGGGGTTGGCCAGCTGACCGCTCAGGAGGTGAAGTCGGTAAGTGCTTTATTGCAATATCAACCCACAGTCCTTGGTGGGCTCTCAGGGGCTGGGAGTTTCCAGGGAGCTCCTGTCTCTCGTTACATCAGAGTCCAGGCTCTTCATTCTCTCATTTCATTTCTACATCTTTTTTCTTGATTGAACTTAACTCATGGGAAGGAACTCCGCACAGTAATTTTGGTTGATGTGTCTTTTCTTCTGTCCTTCAAAAATCAAGAACACTACATTTTAGATCTACTGATTTAGATTATATAGGCCTTTCCACTTCTCATCTTGTCCATCAGAGTTCATATTGCTATAGTGAAAGGTTTCCTGTAGGGTTGAGGTTTTAACTTATTTAGAGGGGATTTTGGATTCTTTGTGGGTTCACACTTCCTTGGCATATTTGCCCTGTGATAGTTAAGGATTGTTTTCTCTTCTGAGTGGTATATAGGCTTGTTATCTTCGTGGCCTGAATTCCACCCATATTGCTGAAGAGAGGTGTCGAACTTGGCTGGGAGAATGGCTACAGATTTCCTGCAGCCTGAAAGGTAAGACAAATCCCTACGGTTAATGCAACAAAAAGCCAAGTCATTTTTGTATTCTAAGGTAATTTGGGAGTTCGTTATTAAATAGTGTGAGACCCTTATCTAACTTGTGTGTCTGATTGAAAGGGCGCAGTCACTTGCCTACAGGCAGCTAATGAAGTGGACTGTGCAAGACTCGAGGGAGGACTGGGCACTGTGGGAGTCTGAGCATGCAGCAGGTGTCTCAACCCTGGCGCCATTGATGGCTTTGTTGTGGGGGCTGTGCTGTGCACTCTAGGACAACATAGCGATATCCCTGGCCTCTGTCCACTAGATGCCAGTAGCATCCCTGACCCAGTGCTGACAACAAAAATGTCTCCAGACGTTGCCATGTGTCTTGGGGAGGGAGTACGGAGCAGAATTGTTCCAGGACAGAAGTACTAGTCCAAAGGCATTCAGATTCAAAACAAAGACACTCCTCTAGCTAAATGAAAAGTATCCACGGATGGGTGTTAGCCCTTTGGGTCTCCTGTTTGGAACCTTTACCTAGTTATTTTCTAAGCCTCTGAATGTCAGGGTAGGCCTCCTAATCTCCTTGTGGCTGAGAAATGTCCCTTGAGGACCAGCTTCTACAAGAAAAATCCTAAGGGTGACAGTGGTGTTAAGTACCATTACCATTAATGAATTTTCTGCTGCCATCACATGAGAATCAAGTAAATACAGATATACTTGAAAGAAGGCAAACCTGCAGGGACTGGAACCAAGCAGTGTCTCACCTCCCTGCACTTGGCTTCCCGCCTCTGGTATCACGCTCTGCACATGGTAGCTGGAAGGCGAACTGTTCCCTGGCCAAACCATTCACGGTGATGGTGTTTTCAGAAACTGAGCTGTCCCTCTTGCTACACAACGTGGTCCTGCTTTCCATCAACTACACCGGGTCAAGGCGCTGAGTGGACACGAAGTGGCTGGCGTCGTCCTGCAGTCACAGCCCAGCAGCGTGGGACTGAACAGCACTTGTCAGCAAAGTCTGTGTGCGCTGTTAGGTGTGGCAGACAGAGGAACCTGTGCCATGGGCTCCACGGCGTGGTGCCCACGTGGGAGCTGGAACTGAAAGAAACCCTCTTGGTGCAGTGGCCCATAAGAGGTGCCATCCGACTTGCTCAGAATTTGCTGGAGCTGGCAGTAGCCTCTCTACTAGTCTTAACTGTGGTGTTTTAAGTTCAGATTCTGGGAGGCTGAGCTTTTGCCCCAGGAGGGAATCCTCATTTTGCCTAGGACTTACTTGCTGCTCTTATCTTCATAGCTGTTTTTGTTCAAGACAGGTCCTGGCTGGTGAGGGGAGGAGCACTGCTTTATGTTGGAGCCTTTACATCCACGCATGTACTTGGATGTTTGATATGACCAAAAATAGGGATTTGTTGCTTCTGTTGTTCCCTTCACTGGGACTGGAATAACCACTTCCTGTTTTTTTCAAATCCTTGAGCACTTTTTTTTTTTTCTCTTTCCTGTAAGTGAATAACTTACGGGAACATTCTAATGGAAAAGATAAAAGGAAATACAAGTGCTTCTTGACTTTCTCCACAAGTGTTTACAGCCTTCATTTCCCTTGTCTTAATTTCTGGGCTGTACTACAGCCCCTGTGGATCTTAAAACTCTTTGCTACCTCCACTGTGTTGCAGCGATCCATCTCTAACTGACAGTGGCTGCCTTCTTTGGTCCATGGATCAGTCCTGTTAAGGTACTAATCACTGCCCAGCCCGAGGTCTACACTGAGATAGTAAGTTGGGTTCAGCTTTTCTCTGTGTATATCAGTGACCTGTAGTAACTTATTGTAAATGCATGAAGCACTGTTTTTAAACTCAAGTAAAGACTGCCTGAAACCAGTTGCTGGAAATTACTTACACATCCCCCAGTTACTAATGCTCCTTTTACAGGACTGATTGACATAACCTAATGGAGAGATAATTGGTTGGAATAGACCCTTCTGATGGGATGGAAATAACAAGGTGATGTGAAGTTGATGCTCTTGCTGGATTTTAAGACAGTAAACAGGAATATATATACACACACACACACATACATATAAAGTCACGGAATTGAAAAGTGGGTCCCAAGAGTAGGGATTGAGTCAGAAAAGCTCCAACAGGGCAGATCGAGACTTGCTTCAGCTGAAGAGGTGCCTAAGGGCACATGATGCAAGTGAAGCACTTGATGCTCCAGAGAATGTTCTATTTTTCCATCGTAAAACATCCCTATTGTTAACATTAATCCTTAACTGACCTAATTGGTTTTATATATAGTACTAGAGAACCATCTTTTCTCTCACAAGTAACTGAATTGTGGTCTGCTAAGATAAAGAAAACACCATTCTTTTGAATATTTCTTTAATATTACATTTAAATATTTTCTTTAAATACAGCATTATCACAATGTAAAGGACCTAAAAGGCAAAAAAAAAAAAAAAAAAAATTTTTTTTTTTTTCAGAGAACCAGACAAGCTTTGGATTCACATTGAAAATACTACCTGTGTAGAGTATGTGAGAAAGGAAATTGGAAAATATTGAGTTGTAATGATTTATCTAGATTTCTTTTATCCCACCTAGTCTAAGCAGGACTGAAGCTCTGCTTTTGTGGTCAGCAGCCTAGCCTTAGCAACCACGCGCTGTAATTCTGTCTGTCCAGCTCAGGTAGCACCAGAAACGAGATGGACTAGGTTGCATAAAAGGCCCTTTGCTTGACAAGATTGTTAATGTTAATATTTAGCATTTAAAAGGTTGGGACAGGTGAGTCAGAACTGTAGTTAATGAAGGGAGGGATTTATTATCTTGGGGGTTGGCAATGAGTTTAATTAGTTTGAGATTCTTGGTCTCATCCCAAATGTCTTATTAAACAGGTGAATCCACTTCCTAGCTTAGGCTGGAGCCCTCCTGAGGAGGGAAGATACAGCACTCACCCTCCTCTTCCGACACAAACTTCTAGAAAGATTCATCTTCCCAGTTAAATTCCCAGCTAAACTTCAGTCTTATATCTGAGGGGACCAGTCTAAGGTGGCGGAGTGTAGCTTAGTTGAGGATAGCACCTATTTCACAGGTGCTTAGGACTCTCAACTCCGTTTTGTGAGCCTAGAGGAGAGAAATAAGGGCCTATGGCTTATTAATTTACCTCCAAATATAAAACCAGCAAAACAGGAATGAACAGGAGAGGCAGAATAAGTTAAAGGATGTATCCATGTTGAATATAAGGCCTTTCAGGCTCAGTTTAGGTTTGATAGATGAAATGCTACTGTGATATACATAAAGGTTGCTTTCAGACACTGGGGCCTTAAGATCTCACAAGAAAAGGCTTTATAAGCAAGATAAGTAGGAACAGTTACCTCCTCCACCAGAAAAAAAAAAAAGGTTTGTACTTTGTCTTTTCCTGGTTAATAAACCATACCAGTAATGAAGCATGGTGTGAAGGATGCTAGAGTGTTTTGCTCCCTGCTGCCTCCCTTTTCAAACAGAGGCAAAGAGCCATTAAAAAAAAAATGAATTAAAACAGAGGCAGTGATAACTTTGCTAGTGAAAAGAATTCAGTGTTCAGTGGAGCACATCCTGGAACATAAACTGGACCTAAGAGAACAGGAACCATGTCCCCCCTAACAAAGGTACAAACAGAATCTGAGTTCCACTCTATAGACCTAAAAAGGTTACAGTTAGAACTTGACTTCTTAGAACCTGGGAGCTGCAGGAAACATTTAGGAACTGGTTTGGCTTCCAATCTATCTATATCAAGATGAAGGGAGCCAATAAGCATTTGCAGTTCTTGGGAACAGTATGTGAATATAGTATAAGAACTCTAACCCTGTATATCCAAGAGGGACCAGAAAGGTAGACCAAAAAAAGGGAAAAAACAACAAAGGTAACACAAACTCCAGTTGGTGAACTTGCACATCCTACATTCCTTTAAAGCTTAATTTTTTTTGGGGGGGTGGGGAACAGGACAGGGAAAAACCTAGGTGAAAAAGCAAGCATGGCACAAATAAAGTCATCTTTCCACACAGCAGCCTGTTCCTGCTGCCTCCTTTGGACATAGGTTAATGCTCCATATAGGCCTCCCATGGGATGTGTGAGCCCCAGATTAAAGCTGCCTGATGGAGCTGCGGTTAGACACATTGGGAAGACTGGCTCTTGATGCCACATTCCCAGCCAATCTAGCTCTTTCCCTTCAAAGGCAAAAGGACAAAGCGGGGGCGGGAGGAAAGACAAGTTTAACTCTAGTACCTAAAATGTGTGAAATAAACACTTCAAGTTAAGACCAGGAATCCCCAGTGTGGGGAACAGGTCAGAAAACAAAAATGTCAAATATTAACTTATTTACCAAATAAGGGGGGTCGGGGAAGGCAGGTTCAATTTTTATAGATCTTAGAGGTTTTGTACAGAAGCAGAGACACTTTCATCCCCTCCTCTCTAGACTAACCAGCTGACAGATTCCAACTGTATTACTACGATACACCAAAGTGGGGTATCAGAGTAACTGCTGAGGAAGGTGAGTTTAACCCTGCCTGGAGCTCAGCAGAGAGGAAGGGGCTTTGTCATGCTGTTCAAATTGTCGTGTTCTGGTCCCTACATGAATAGCTGCTTGAATTACCCAACTCCTCCTGTGAGATCCTAGTTCTTTGTTCCAAAGGCCCAGAAAGCTCAAGATGCAGCCTCCTCTGCCCCAAGACTCTGTCCCCTGATCAAGCTGGGGCTGGTCTCCTTGGTTCTGTTGGCCCTTTAAAAAATACTTGTATAAACAATCCTTTCCCACCCTTCCCCAAAGACCCCAATAAAATAACATAGGAGCAGCAGCTGCTTCTACAGTTTTGTTTTTGAAATGGTGTTAGATAAAATAAGGGAATAAATAGAGAACGGGTACGAGGCAGTCTCCACCCCTGCGTCACACTGCCAGAGGGAGCTCCAGGGCAGGCTCCTCCGGGGGCCTGTCCTCACTCTGCGGTGCACTCTTCTCCACTGCACAGCCCTCGTCACTGTCCGCGCACACGGGGAGGCTCGAGGGGGACCAGGACGGGCGAAAGTCTTCGCTCTCAGGCTCCTCGGGGTTACAATCTTCGGGCACTAGTGCTTCTAGAGTGGATGTTTTCCCCACCTCTGATTTACAGAGGGCAGCTGGGTCTGTGGGGCCACAAGCCACCAGTGAGGTAACAGGGAGAGAGAAGACATTCAGATCCTTCTCCTTGGGGAAGGAGGGTGGGACTTCTTCCGTCCCAGGCTCTCCTTTCACCCCCAGGACTGGCCTCTGCTCCACCTGGTAGTAGACCAGGGGCCCACTGTTCAAGTAGGATGGGTTGTTCACGGCCGAGGCGGTTGGGTGGTCCGAGTTCTCGGCAAAACACAGCACGGAGGAGCCCGGGGGCAGCTGAGCCTGGATGAGAATGGGGGCAGTGAGGCCCGGGCACAGCTCTTCCGGGACAGCCAGGGGCTCCTCCAGGATGCACACGCCCAGGCTCTCGATGCCGGAGTCCAGGCTGGCACTGGAGCCACTGGAGTCCTCCTCCGCCTTGAGCCGCTCCAGTTCCTCCGCGCTCTGCAGGTGCATCACTGCAGTCTCATTCTCGGCAATGAACTCCTGGAAGTCCTGTGTTTCCGCACCCTGTGCTGCTGCCAGGCTGCAGCTGGTGGTGGGAGAAGGCTCCTCATCTGGGGCTGGCGGGCGGCTCACCTGCCGCTTGCTCTCCAGTTCCAGCTTCATGATGGTGTGGAGGTAATGAGTCCGGACCCGGATTGGATTGAATTCAATGCGCCCAGCCATGTTGCCACAGCCATCCCGGGAGCAGCCACATGGAAAGGACATGCGATCCACCTGAGGAGACAAGGTGGTTGAGGCCAGATGAGATAGGAGACGTTAGCTGGCGGACACAGGGAGTCAGAGTGTGAGGTCTTCTTAGAAGAGAAACAGCGGATTCAAAACATACCTCTTGGGAGAGAAGGAATACATGTATACAATGGATACATGTATATGTATGGCTGAGTTTCTTAGCTGTTAACCTGAAACTATCACAACATTGCTAACTGGCTATACCCCAATACAAAATAAAAAGTTTAAAAACCTTAAAAAAAAAAAATAACCTGCCCCGTGAGCTACCACACCACCTGCCTTTTAATCCCAGTTCAGCCACTAGTTAGTAAGTGTGACCTCAAGAAGAGTCATCTCTTTCTAAGGCTTTGTCTCTTCTGAACAAAAAACAAAGATCATGTCAAAGAGCCCTTCCAGTTAGAAGTCCAGAGAGAACTCTCTGAAAGCTGACAATTCTCAGAGAAACGAAATGCAGGGACCCCTGAGACTCTTCCATAACTTACCTACTTTATTAAGAAAACAAAAGGCCAGGGCCCAAGCCTGTTCTTTGAAAACAGGGATGGGAAAGGTCGTAGAAGACCTAGCCAGTCTAAGGCAATACATTCTTGGGAAACTAGGCCAAAGTGCCTCTGTTTGCTAAGACGCTAGAGTGATGGTTCAAAGAAAATAATGGCCCATTTTCCCTCCTTGCTTCATTTTTCCCTGATGGTTGGCCAGCTTGGTTTGCAAGCAGTCATCAAGACAATTAACTGACACACCAGGGATATCTGCAAAAATACGCTCTCTACCGCCTCCTCTCCCCGTTGAACTCTCCAGATGAAAAACCCCACACATACCAAAAATAAAACTAAAAATGTGAACAGACAGTAAGTATGTACAAATACACAGTGTCTTCCTATGATAGCAACTTCCAGAATCTCTATTCCAGTTTTTGGGAACAGTCCATTTCTTAGAACTATCCTCAGCTCTGTGTGTAACACACCAATTCGTTATGGCACTTAGTCTGAAAAGCATTATCTGTTCAGACCTGTTATAATTATCTGATACCAACCTGAAAATAAAAGGTTACGATAAATTCTACCCCAAGGACTCAGGACTGATAGCCTCAGTATACAGGTTCCAGATAAGTATTCTTTGCCATTTTCCACTTGAGATTTGTCTTCCAAACTGTCTCATGTCAGTGGCTCTCTGGGAAATGATGCTATCTTTTAGGATGCTGTGGATTTCAGCCCAAATCTGATCCTGAGTTACAGATTCTGAGGACTATTCTGATTTTTACAAAACTGGACTAGAGGTACCATGAGGAAGTGTTTGTAGGATAAAATCTAAAGCCTACCTCAGTTCTTTGCTTCTGTTTATCTCAAGGAATCAGTCAGTATTTAAGGACAGCTACTAAATGTGAAACTTACTAACCCCGTTCCTCCGGGTGCTGACAACTGCTTCTTATCATCTCTGAGGTGAGAGACACAGAAAAGACACATCCCTATCTCCACAGCCTAAGAATCCTGCCACGCTTGTTTTCTTTGTTGGTGGAAGGCTGTAGAATGGGGAGTGCGACCCTCTACACAGGGACCCCACACCAGTCACTGGCACCCACACCAGACAACACCCCTGACTCTAGGGTGCCAGGGGTCACAGGTCACCTGCAGTCAGGTCACTATGCCACCATGGTCACTATGCCACCACAAGTCAGGGAGGACTGACCTGGCATTTAATCCCAGCCTGGCTGCAGGCACACGCTTCTGGGTCACAATACAATCGACAGTCACAGCCACACTCTTCCCGTGACAGGCGGATGGCTCGAAGTTCTTGCTTCTCTTCAGCATCGATGCGGTGGACCCCAGAAGCCCGCAACAGAGCACGTCGCCGCTTGGTGGGCAGAGGCTGCAGGAAGAAGTAATCATCCACCTCCACATTTTCCACATCAATATCTTCATCTGAAACATCATCCAGCGTCAGGCCGTCGGCCTCCACCGACTCCACCGTCCCGTTCTTGGTCAGCTGCCAAGAGACAGGAAGGAAGGTCAGGTGCCAGGGCAGGATCAGCAGGAGCCTCCTCACCGGGCACAACTAGAGCAGGTCAGGCCAAGTGAACCTGTTGCCATGATGCAGAAGTCCACGCAGCCTGTCCCGGCGCACATGTGGCTCCTGAGCACGGCAAACAGGGCTAGTGCAACCAACAAACTGAACTTTAACCTTTGCCTCATTTTAATTAAGTATAATGGCACCCCACTCCAATACTCTTGCCTTGAAAATCCCATGGATGGTGGAGCCTGGTAGGCTGCAGTCCATGGGGTCACTAAGAGTTGGACATGACTGAGTGACTTCCCTTTCACTTTTCACTTTCATGCATTGGATGGGGAAATGGCGACCCACTCCAGTGTTCTTGCCTGGAGAATCCCAGGGACAGGGGAGCCTGGTGGGCTGCCGTCTATGGGGTCGCACAGTGTCGGACACAACTGAAGCGACTTAGCAGCAGCAGCAGCCACTAGCATGGCAAGTGCCTACCACAGTGGATAAAGTCAGTCCAGAAAATCAGTCAAGAGCAGGAGGACAGGAAGTCTACGTAGCGCCTACACCAGCCTGTCAACACAAGGGACATCACCTTTCTGGCTCAGTTTCTCCAAATCTGTCTCACCTTCCCTCCCCAGAAGATAATTTTCCCCCAGTTATACCCTCCATTTCCAGCCTTGTGCCCCTTAGCTTCAGCTAACCTGCCATCTAATACATGGACAAAGAGAAGGCACTTCAATGGATGGATATTCCTTGGATGTAAACAGCCTTGCAAAACACCTGTTAGTTTGCACTCCGAAGAACCCAAAACCACAATTCTAGGAAGAGTACGTTAAAGTGTAGTACAAGGCTACCTATCATGTCTTTGTCAATGAACCTGAATCCTCACAGTCTGAATAATCACCTGATCATACACAGAAGAGCTTCATTTTATGGGGAGGAGAAAAAAGTTATCAATGGCTATCAAGAAAGCCCTCACTTCCCATGGCCTAAAATATATTCTTTTTCCTTTGTTTTTGGCCATGCTGCATGGCTTCAGGAATCTTAGTTCCTGGACCAGGGATTGAACCTGGGCCCTCAGCAGTGAAAGTGCTGAGGTCCTAACCAGTGGACCAGCAGGGAATTCCCTCTTTCTCCCTTCTAATCCTTTTTATTTAGTTTCAAAGGAAAGCTGCATGTGAGGTAGGTGGCAAATGTAATACTGCGTTGCGTGTACTCTCTGCAGGAAGGAATCTGGGTTCTCCGGCTAAGCAGGACAAAGAGGCAGGAAGGGCGATCTGAGTGGAAGGACAGGCTGAAGACAATTTGTGGCTGAATGAGTTCTGAAAACCCATTCGAGAGTTCAGGTAAAGAAAATGAGGTCTCACGATCCCCAGGGCTCTGGAAGCTACTGGCAGGATGAAAGCTACTGGTGGGATTGGCTCATTTCATCAGCCAGTCAGAAGAATGCTGGTAAAGGAATAACTCCTGGGAGAGATGTGATGCAACAGACCAGGCTAATAAGCTACAAACCTGTTCTGTTTGTTTGTTTGCGGGGAGAGGAATTAGAGAAATAAAGTGGTGCTTCCAGGGAACCCCATATCTATTATTTCTGTTGCAGGCAGGCCTTCCTGCAGACCTGAGCATTGCTCCTGCCCATTTCACCAGGGCTGGCCTCCTTCGAAGCACCCCCCTCCCCTCCTTGATACCCTATCAAAGGAAAGAGATTAGAAATGCAATAGATAGATAGGAGAATTTAATACAGCCTAATAGAAGAACACGTCAAATCAGTGAGAAAGATTCTAGTCATTAAATGGTATTGGGACAACTGTCTATTCTTTTGGGAAAAAAAAATTAAGTTAGATTCTCAATTCATATTATTTGTTAATAATGAATTCCATATGGATAAAAGGCCAAAGAAATAAAAATGTTAGAAAAATTACAGGTACTAATACTGATGCAAAGCACCAGAGTTTTTGTTTTTCTTGATGGAAGTCCAAAGGGAAAACAAATATTAGATGGCATATGGGAGATGCAAAATGTATTATTTTTGAGAACAACTGCTTCTTCTATAAAGTGCTAAAGATAGGAAGGATTTCTAAGAAAAGAGTAAACTGGTCCAAAGTAAGGGTGTTCTCTTGACACAGAAGGAAAGGGAAGAAAGCCTTCGTGGCAAATGATGACAAGTTTATTTGCTCAGCTGTTGCTATAGCAGCAGGAAGGTGATAGGTCAGTGATGGAATTCCTCAGACAGAAGACAGGGAAGGCTGAATGTCACTGTAGTTAGAAAAACAGGTGTAAGGTTTGAGGCGTGGACTGCGGGCAGCAGACACAGAGCTCTCAAAGGGACAGAGCACTGAGATCTAGTTCATACACAACCTCTGTCATTGGTTCTCCAACCTTCCTGCATTGTGTATCTCATCAGGATTTCACCCATGACCCTGGAAATAATGCAGCCACCTGTTTTAACATGGGTCTGCATACTTTGAGCCCACAAGAAACTTGGCCAGGCCTGAAGCAGTGTTCTCCAAGCTTGGAACTAGGAACTCTGGGGGCAATATTTTGCAGACTGGTGGAAACCACTGCTGTGGAGTGCCAGGTGGTGCAAAGAGCAAATGTGGAGCTATTAAACAGAAATCTGAGGTGGGTCTTCCAGCCCTGCTCTCCTCCTAAACTTGAGCAGCATCAGACTGCAGGCCCAGTACTATACAAATCAAAATAACTATTTGGTAAGGCTATTGTTTCTACCTGAAAACCTATCATCTATCTAGAAGCAACGGGAGGTACAGAATTGGCAGCATCTTTTCAAAGGACCCAAAAGATACAACACCTGTTCTGTGCATCAAGCCAATGGACAATCATTGGGTCCAGGGGTGGCAGACCTGAATGTCTTCAGGTAGTCATTCAAATTTTAAACACTGATAGATGGGGGAAGGGTAGGGAAGTCTAGGGAGTCTCTGCTAGACTCCCCACTACAGACAAGAATAGTGTCTCAAACTGAGATTTGATTCCAAATCTGAGATTCTTCATTAGAAAGATGTGGAATCTCTACATACCAAAGGCAACAGTCCAAAACCAAACCAATAAACAAGAAAAACACAATAGACCTAGATGGTTTTCTGCTTTTTCTTGACACAGGGGAAGTACCAGACCCCAGACCCCTTAGATACCTTCATCTTCTTGGCATGGAGTTTCTCCTCCTTCAAGTGTTCACGAAGAATCTCCCGATGGTTCACCTCCTGCTCCTGAGCAAACTCACAGAGTGTGTAGCTGCGTACAGAGTTATGGCGCTGGGCCATGCCCAGAGAGCTGCCGCCCTGGCTGGGCACGCTGGTAAAACCCTGGCGCCGAGCAAAGTAGTACACAGTCACCTGGTCAAATCGCACATTTTTCCTCCGCAGCTGCTTCTGCCGCTTCAAGATGGATGTGGCTGAGAAAGGAGCATAGAAAGTTTTATTAACCTAGAGAGGGCCTGTTGGAGGACCTCATTCTTTCTCATCCATCTAGGCTCTCAACTCTTTTCTAAAGGTGCTCCTTGTACCTTGAGACCTTCCAAATCTTCAAACCTTAAATGAACAGTTGGAAAGGACCTTGACCATCATCAGGTCCATACCACTGCCTCCTGGCTGACTTCTGCCAAACAGATGACCACAAAATCTATTTTTAGAGATCAGTTAGGAAGAGAACTGTAGGTAATCTTTTCGGGATATAACAATCTACACAACTTCACTGTCCAATACAGCAGCTGCTAGCCACATGTGACAACTTAATTAAAATGAAATAAAAACTTAAAATTCAGGTCCTCAGTTACACTAATCACACTTTAAGCACTCAATAGCCACATATGGCTAATGCCTACCATACTGGACAATACAGATACAGAACACTCTATCATAACAAAAAATTCTTTTGGACCGCATTTTTTTGTTTTGGCCATACCACACAGGTTGTGTAGTGTGTTTGGCCTACATGGGTTGTAGGTCAGTTTCCTGACCAGGGATTGAGTCTGGGTCACAGCAGTCAAAGTGCCAAATCCTAACCACTAGATCAGCAGGGAACTCTCCCTGGACAGTGCTGATCTATAGCAGTAGATGGCAAACTTCTTTTGTAAAGGTCCAGGTAGTAAATATTTTAGGTTTTGCAGGCCACAAGGTCTCTGTTGCAACTACTCAACTCTGCTGTTGTAGCATGAAAGCCACCAAAGACACTGGGTATTGTGGCTGTGTTCCAAAAAAACTTTATTTAAAAACATGGGCAGTGGGCCAGATTTAGCCCACAGATAACCCCTGATTTATAGAATCAGAAGTTCCTTCCAAGAAACTAACTGAGCTGTAAGAATTAAGAAGCGTTGAGATGCCCCAGTTGCCTTATCAGGCAGTAAGCATTTACTTCTTGCTAGAGCGACAATTTCGTGCAACTATATGGGATTCTGGTGGGAAAGGGTAAACTCCTGGACTCCTCCTCCTTCATTTTAATTCGACCCATTCTGGGAACCCAAAAACCACAGCCCAAGTAAAATCAGCTAGAATAAATCCCACTTAAGTCTATGATATTAGAGCAATGAGGTCCTCCAAAGAGCATGATTGAGCTAAGAGTGGGAGAGATTACAACTAAGGACAAATCCCCAAGCTGGACAGAAGCTGTCGTGAGAGCTGCAAAGGGCTCCAATGCTTGGGGGACTTAGGTGCAGGCTGGGAGGGAGTGGCTCACTCACGTGTGAAGCTGGCAGTTGTAGGAGGATTGAGGCTGTCGCAGCTGTCAGCGCTGTCACTGCTGGAGATCTCATCATCGGAGTTGGAAACTGATGAGCCCACATCAACATCATCAAACTTCCTCTTGAGACCCGAGCCCGTGAAGGCATCCATTGGTTTCAAAGAGGTTTCCTTGGGGGAGCCCACCACGTTGGCCCCAAAGCCCCTGCTCACCAGCAGGTAGCCAGGTGCATTAGGATTCTGCCCAGAGGAGAAGAGGAATCAGCACTCCAGTCCTGAGACAGACCACTCCCAAGTCTATACACACAGCTCTCCAAGGGCAGAAAGCAGGCCCCTGAGTCACTAGCACGGATATCTGCTCTCTTGAGACAAGGTCATATCTTTACTTATTCCAGTCAGCACCCTCCAACTTCTGTTTCTCCCTAGCCCCTCCAGCCTCAATCACTCCTAGAATAATGAGATGAGTAACAGCAGCACCTTTCCCAGTGGAGTGAAGGCCTTTGGTTCCAAGCCAGCTGGGCTCAAGGCTTCATTAGCCCTGGGATAACAGTAGTGCTCTCTGCTCGCCCAGGAGAGCTCTCCACGGGGCCCGCAGGAGGGACTGGGGATCAAAGGCAGAATTAGGCTATGCCTCAACCTATACTAGATCCAATTATTTTTCTGGAAATATAGCCTGGCATTTCCCAAAGTGTATCCACTAAATAAACTAACTCCACAGATATTAATTAATGGAGGCCTGGGGTGTGTGTGTGGGATGGGGGTGCGTGTCAGTGTGCCTCAGTTTCCTCCTCAACAACAATTGAATTTTTATAGTATCTGAAAATTGGAGAGAGGAGTGGGGTGAAGGGCTTCCCTGGTGCCCCCAGGTAAAGAATTTCAGATGGTAAAGAATTCGCTTGTAATGCCCAGGTTCAGTCCTGGGTCGGAAAGATATCCTGGAGAAGGGAATGGCAACCCACTCCAGTACTCTTGCTGGGAGAATTCCGTGGACATAGAAGCCCCTGGTGGGCTCCAGTCCATCACAACTGAGCGACTAACATAAACACACATCCCCCACCCCTCAACACACACGATATTAATATATTAATAGCTTTTACATGGAAATAAGACTGTTGTGTCAAAATACTTAAGAAAACTGCTTTTATGAAGACCTTTTAGAGACTTTTAATATGTTAAAGAACCTGGTGAAGGGTAAGAGGAAACAGAACGCAGGGCTTCCCCACATCTGTAATCCTTTGTTTCTAGAGTATCTTACAGGGCAAAGGACTTGGAACACACTTTGGGAAATACAGCTGTAGGCTTTCAATTTCAAAGTACACTGACAGTCAGGGAAATCCAGATCTTCACAAATGTAAAGTGTCTCACCAGGCTCCTGAAAAAGACAAATTAGATTCTAAAGAATGGCTGAAGGGGGGTTGGGGTGGTATGGGGGGAAGGAATGGACTGAAGATTAGAAACTGCACTGGCTTCAAAACCCAGACCCTTTCCCAATTGCCTACTGCTCCATAAAACCGGGCTCGGTTGACCTACCATCATCCTCTCTGCAAGGAAGATTTCCCTTTACAATCCTTGCCCTCTATAAAGAAACTGGCAAGGGCATGACAAATAGCAAAGAAGTGACGATTTACTCTGGTTACATTATTACGGCAGGCAGTGTTTTCAACCTGCTGCCACACAACCAAGGAGTCTGGGTCAGTCCATTTCCCAGGAACAAACCTTGCTCCTCCATCTTTGGACTTGAGTTCCTGAGGATATGAATCTGCTCAACAGAAACACTGTCAGAGCCGGGGCCATGTGTGATGATGCGAAAGCTCCTGCTCTGCCTCAGTAATGCCAGAATCTCCCCAGACTATGATCTCACTAGTTGCTAATTATGCAGCAGGAATAACAACACTGCCCAGAAAGCCAGGGCTGCATGACTGCAGAGCAGCTCCCCAGAATATATTGTGGTGTCAAGAGGTGCCTGCTACAGTGCTGATTTTCTAGACTGTGTTTTGGAAGCAATTTGCCTGCTCTTGGTTCAGCTCCACAGTCAACCAGACCTAATAAGTACTTTAGGTATTTCTTAATTTACCTAGCCAGATCTCATAAAAATTCAAGTCACAAGATGCACCTAAGAAATCTGTCCTCATAGGTCTCAGACCAGCACATTCCTGAAATAAACTGGCCAGAAAGAAAAAAAAAAAAAATCAAGTACTAGATACAAATTGTAATTAAATTTTAAAATGAGCCCAAAGTATCATTTTTGTTCTTCAGGTTACTGATCTTAGGAGATCACATTCTTAGGACATGATCTTGGGTCACATTCCCAGGATGTGGGTAAGAATGGAGAGAGCCATGGACTTTTAAAGTTAAGATTTCAGCTGGGCTTAAAGATGCCTATTAACTAACAAATCTCATTCCATTCTATTATTGGAGGAGGTGAGACCCTTGCTATGGAGTACTTATGGGGGAAGAATAAAAAAAGAAAAACAATGTTGACCACTGAACTCAACATTTCCTCTCCACCAAAAAATCTTATTGACCACATAAAAAAGCTGACTTAAGCTCAAAATCCTTCTTAGAAAGGACTGAAGTCCAGCTTCAGTTTTAACTGAGAACCGGTTAATACCGCCACTAGGAAAGTGCCTTGTTCCTAAGCCTGAAGGTACTCATCAGTTCAGTTCAGTTCAGTCGCTCAGTTGTGTCCGACTCTTTGCAACCCTATGGACTGCAGTATGCCAGGCCTCCCTGTCCATCACCAACTCCCAGAGTTTACTCAAACTCATGTCCATTGAGTAATAGATTTGTTTTTAAAAGAAGTTTTTAAACAAGTCTTCTTTACTTATATTTTTTTGGCAGCATCCTGTGGCATGTGGGATCTTAGTTTCCCAACCAGGGATTGAACCAATGCCCCCTGCGTTGCAAGGTGGAGTCTTAGCCACCGGACCACCAGGGAAGCAAATGTGCACTCCTGTCCTCTGTTCTGGTGTCCCTTTCCTTCCAGTAGTGTGGGCTCCTTCTGAATGTTTCTCCTTAAGCCCTGCATGTGATTGCATCTGGTCCAAGATGGTGTTTTAACATAATCCTCCACCGTCTGAACCCAGGTGCCCCCAGGGAATCTTTTCTCTTCAGGTCACTTTTTGTGCACTCTGGGTGGCCAGGATTGCTGGCTGCTTTCTCTATTCTTTTTTTTCTTTTTCTACGTCTTCCTCACTCCCATTTCTGGAAAAGAGGTTTCTGGGAAATGACAGGAGGAAGCTAGTAAGAAAGAAGAAAAAAAGATGCAAAACCTGGGAGAAAAATATTTTCCTTAAAATGTCTGAGAATCATCTGAATGGCTATATATGTAAGTAATGTGCATACTGACTGAGCTCTTTATACCCCACCCAGGATGTTAACATCACTTTTTCTGCCATTAACCCATTCTTATCAAAAAAAGAAAAAGAAAAAAAATCCAAAAATTCTGTCCTGATAACCAATATAACTTAAAATTTCAACCCAGTTTTCCTTGTCCAGCTCTCTGGAGTGAACTTGACTTGTGAGATAAAGACGTCCACTGGGCACCAAGAAACCTCCCATCCACTTCCACTGTGGCCTGAAGAAATCCTTCTCTGAAATAGCAACAACAACAATGGGTTCCACATTTCAATTTATCAATTCAACTTCCTTTCAAACCACAGTGAGAAATCAGTCATCCCCACCTCTCTCAACTGTTTATTCTTTGGCAGAGGATCAATGCCTATGTTCAAGAAAAACACTTACACTCCAAGCACTTAACCCATACCGAAATAATCAAGATGAGACTGGAAATGCAGGTCATAACTGACAGTTAACTGTCAAAATGACCAACTCAAAGAATAAATGCTTTTGGAGAAAATAATGCAAACCTCTATAAAAGATTTTGTGCCATTAAAATGAAAGGTCAGCTGACACTTTCTAGCTGCATGCCTTATTGCCTTAAGTATTTCTGCTAGTTGAACATTTCCCAAAGGTATACAAAATAATTCAGGTCCACAGTATATAGAACAGATTAGGCTAGAACCAAATAAAACAGATTTATAGCATATATGTATTTTAGTATCAAGCTTAATTTAAGCCTTTTCAGGCCTGTGAGGATTCCTATAACTGCCCTCAAACCCAAAAACCCAGCATATGTGAGACTAGCAAGAAAGGAAATGCCCCTCCCCTAATCCTGTGGATGCAGAATGTATTGATTGACAGAGTTTAGGTAATGAAATCTCTCTCCTAAGAGTCCAAAATAAGACGAGGTACCTCTCACATCCCATTTCTACTCGACTGGAACCCAACCTTCTGCTAAATGTCAAGGGCCGAAAATCTCTAGTAAGATGTCAGTGCTACCATGTGTAGCTGGATTAGAGGAAGGAAAGCTTGCTGCTAAGTGTTAGGATCAAACTAAATAAGATGACCAGTCCTGTTTCTCCTTCTACACAATATTGTGAGCTGCTCCTCAAATACTATGAATCTTGTGGCTCCATGTGTCCTTGTGATAACCAGGGTCATGAACTAACAAGGTGCTCAAGTGAAAACATTTTGTTTAAACTAGGTATTTCCAGGAAGCTTTCCCCCTTCCAACCCTCACTCTCTGATTTCATCTCTTCACTGACACAAGGTTAGAGTCTCGCATTCCATGTCTAAACTCCCATCCTATGAAGGACACGAGATCTTTGTGGGAGAACTGGAACACGATGCTGCAGGACCCATGAACTCTCAAGGATATCCAGTCATTTATAACTCTGGCACACAACAACATCCTCCTGGCTCTGGACATTCGCAAATTGGAAAGTCGGTAAAGGAAATGGAAAATCTGAATTAACTATGGATTTACCTTGAACTGAAAACTGCAAGACATGGGGACACTGTGTCTCTTGGGGATAACTTCTAACGTTTCATACTGAAGAACCGTGTATGTGTCACATTGCCACTCTAGCTCCCTTTAAAAGGATGAATCAAGACCGTGGCACTAAAAGGAATGGATGGCAGTCGGCTGCGTGTTTGGGCCTGTGAAAAAAGATCCAACTAGCAACTAGGGCAACTGATGCTTTCGTTTTCCCATACAACGCCACAAAAAAATGGGAGACCTCAGGAACCTGGGTTGAAAGGACATGTCAAGTCACCAGTTCCCCTTCATGGACACCCCCGCTGAACCCTTCAGCGCTGGGGCACATTTTCACTCTGACTCCTGCTAACCTTCCTGCTCACTCCAAGCGTCTGCAGCCGCTACCCAGCTTCCCATCCTTTCCTGACTGCTACCCACAAATTCCCAACCACTCCTCCCACATTTTCTTCTTTTTCCCCCCTCCCCTTCCTTCACTTCCCTCCACCCTACATCATCTCCACTCCATTCCGAACTCAACCCGCAATCCGAATTCCTGCCGGCTTCTAAGCCGCTCGTCGGTCTCCCTGAAACTGCCCCCGCAGTTCGGGCCCGCGTCCTCCGTGCCCCTCGCTCCCACGCCTCTCCCGACTCTTTCCCTTCCCGGCGGCGCTCTAGCTCCCCGCCCCCCGACCGCTGCCGTCCGTGCCTCCCTCATTTCTGACCCCTCCATCCGCGCGGCTTTGGGTTGACCACTCCTCCACAGTCGCCCGGGGGCCGATCCCGAGAAAGGACGAGGAGGCACCCTCCGCCCCCCACCCCTAGGCCCATTACCGGCTCCGCCGCAGCTGCCTCCTCCCGTGATGGTCTCTGCCGCCCCCGCTGCCGCCGCCCTAGCCCAACTGGAAGGAGGGAGAAGAGAGCGAGTCCCGGGGCCGCACAGACGGTCTGGGAGTTCCCAGGGCGGCAGGGCGGGGACGGTCGACGGGTGGGCAGGTCGGCCGGCAGGCGGCAGAGGGCGGGCGGCTCCGACAACTCGGGCGCCCCCCGGCAGCAGCCGCCCAGAACCGCTCCGGCTCCGGCTAACAATAGGCTCCGACCGCAGCGCTCTGGCTCTTATAGGCGCCGGCACGTCCGCACCGAGCCCCGGGGCAGGCTGGGAAATGGAGTCTACGTGCTAGTCCTACGCCCAGCGGCATGCCGGGAGTTGGAGGCGGCTACCTGCGCAGAGCCGAAACTCGCCGGCAAACAGACTCAGGAGGTGGAGATTCCGCTGCAGCCTGGGAAAGCGAGTTTGACGCTGCTGCAGCCTTTGGAAGAGGATGAGGGGAGACCCTCAGCTCCAGATCTTCGATGACTAAACAGATTCTCGTCTAAAACTCCCCCTTGCCTTTCATCAGGCCCACACTTCCAGGTCTAAGGAACGTAATCCCCCTTATCCTCGCTCAGGGGATCTAAGTCTTAAGCAGCGCGACGTGCTGCAGCCTGCCCAGGGTATAAAGAAAGTAGAAGCAATGCAGAGTAATCTTCATTGTGTATTGATGGATTGTTTTCTTTCCAAATTTTCTTACCTGATTTCTGATCTTCACAATTTTGCAACTCATTTTTAAAACCGAGAACGAAGACTCAGAAATCGGAATGTTGTACGTCAGTTGCCAAGGACACCGTCTTGGTCTTGTCTCACTCAGAATGGAAGAACAGGTCTCTCCTGTGACCTGTAAGGCCCTGTAAGATATAGGTGAATCCTCTCGCCTCACCAGCCACCATCCTGTATGTCAGCTTGTCTCTTACATTTCCCCTCCCTTTCTCTGTTTTAACTGCCCTGGCCCACTAGATTCCTTGCAACAGGACAATCACGCTCTCATCTCAGGGTCTTTTCCCTTAAAACACTCTTTCACCAGCTAGACCCATACTTACTTCACTTAATATTTGCTCAAACGTCCCTTTATCAGAGACACTTCCTTAACCATATTTCTAAAATGGGGCTTCCCCGAAGTATCTATCCCCTTGCCCTATATTTCTTAAGCATTTACCATTTGACATATATTTATCCTTCAGTCTTTTATCAATTGAGTAAATTCCATGAGAGTAAGAAGTTGTATTGTTTACTGTATCCTCAGCACCACGTACAATGCATGGTATTTGGCATTTAGGAGCTTTATATTTATCAAATGGATGGATGGCAGGATTTAAACTCTGGTTAGGCTGGTTCCAAAGCATGGTGCACTTACATTGCCACCAAGAACTATGAGCCAGATCTACTGGGTACCAAGCCATCTCAGTTTTAGAATTGAGAGGTTAAGTGACTTGGAAAAATGCCAAGAATTCCAGTTCTCTCCCCTAGGTGACTCAGAGAGACCAAGATACAATACTGCAAAATGAAAAAAAGCAGATCACAAAAAAGCAATCCTTAGAGTACTGATCATCCACCTATCTGCTAAAGTTAGGCATGATACAACATATAACCAAGAGCATGAGAGCTGGAGCCAGATGGCCTGACTACAAGCCCCAACTCCTCTTACTAATGGTGTGACCCTTGGCAAGGTGGGTAACTTCCCTGTGCCTTGTCTTCCTCATCTGCAAAATGGGGATAAAAGTGTGTATCTCATAGGATTTTGTGGAGGTTAAATAGTGGTATAAACTATTGACAACACAGTGTGATATAAATGTTCATATGATTCTGTTTTTCCTGGACACACAGGAATCAAAAAGGTAGAGAAGACCCCAGAATGTTTAGAGTCAGTGGGATGAGTAACAAAAAATAGCCCGAAGGCCATGTTGGGTAGGCTAAAAGTGCTTCATATACCAACACATCTAGAATCTGAGCAGTCAGTCAGGAAAATTTGTCAGAGTACCATCAGCCTCAATACCCAAGCTTTCTTGGTTAATGACACCAAATTAGAAGACAGCCAAAGCAAAGTTAGCACATCCTTTGAGAAGACAGCAGAATCCAATTTGCCAGTAAGCTGTAGATCAGTCATAAAGACCATCTGGATTGTTAGAACAAACATCACAACCACTTCTCACAGAGCCACTTATTCACCATATTTCATTGTCTTGATAGATTCACTAGGTAAGTTATTACAATGGTGCCAGTTCACTCATAATAATTGTGATTCTGCTTCCAGCCCAAGCAGGACCAATGGAGGTCAAATGACTAGGAGTGCAGTAGAGTAGAAATTATAAGGAAAAATAAAAAAGAAATGCTAATATTAATATGTAAATTATAACAATGAACATGACATCTAATTCTAAATGTGACTGTTTTGTTCCAGACCATGCATAATTCATGGCTGGGTGGGTTTTAGGGGCAAAAATCTCAAGTAGGAAGGAAAGACAGATGATCAAGAACAACAGACAAAGACAAAAACCAAAGGTCAAATTTTATATCCTGGTCAGTGTTTATATGACTCTCTTTCGGTCATATCTGCATGTAGAGGTGATCTTGCTTTCAATAGGATCCTAAATTTATTAAGCAAGGGAATAAAACTCCAACGAGATATAACTGTTTTATACTTATTATCCTTTGTAATCTCCTTAACAACCCTATGAATTAAGAATTATCTCCTCTTTAAGATGAGAAAGTTGGGGTTTAAGAGATTGTTTTGTCCAAGGTCACATCCAGGAAGAGCAAGATTTGAGATTTGAACAAGGATTCATCTGACACCAAAGTATACATTTTATCAACCACTCTTTACCAAACAAAAGATAAAAGAGTACACTCTCCTGGGAGGCTGAAAATGAATAGATCAGAGGATACTATGTGCTGAGATGCTTAGAGAAAAAGAGTTAAGATAAAAATCCAAGCCACTGTTATTTGTTTTTCAATAGGAAATCTGTAGATTTAGCCCTGAGGCTGTATGTTACTTTACTAATTTACATTTAATTAGAATCCAGATCCAGAGAGACAGGCACCTTTGTGACTAATTCCACACTAACCAAAAGAGATCAGTAGAGCAAATCTGGGAGAAAGACAGGGCCCTAGCAAGTGAAAAGCACAAACAAGAAGCAGCTGTATGTTTTATCAAGGAAGGTTTCAAAAAAGACATTCACAAATTGATCTACATAAGTGTATAATACATACAAAAACCTATTAAGAAAGCAAAATAACAACCATTTTTGAGGAGCTAGAGTGCAAGGATGAATTTAGAGAAGTCAAGCTTAATAAACCTAAAAAAGGTGAATGAAAGGCTGAAGCAAAGTTATACAGATGTCTAAGGAAAGATATTAATTAAACCTTAAATGAAAAATTAGACATTAGAATTCAGAAAGAGGGAATTCACTGGCAATTCAGTGATTTAAAAAAAAAGAACTCAAACACAGCAGTCTGCAGTAATTAAAATGAGGAATGTGTACCTCACCTTACGCAAATACATGAAAACATAGATTCACAGAATAGAATAAACCTAGGTTATTACTCACATCCCCAAAGATACCACGTAATACAAAATAGTACTGCTTGGGTGTGGTACACATTCCTCAATCACTGCAGATTGAGGGCTTCCCTGGTGGCTCAGACGGTATAGAATCTGCCTGCAATGCAGGAGACCCGGGTTTGATCCCTAGGTTGGGAAGAGCCCCTAGAGGGCATACGGCAACCCACTCCAATATTCTTGCCTGGGGAATCCCATGGACAGAGGAGTCTGGCAGGCTACGGTCCATGGGGTTGTAAAGAGTTGGACATGATTGAGCAACTAAGCACAGCACAGCACATAGTAAGTAATACATTAGTATTTTTTAAATACCAAGTTCTCTTATAATTGATATTAATCCAACTGAAAATTGTAATTCATATGCAACTTTTTTAAGTTGGCTGTGCTGGGTCTTCAGTACTGCTCTGGCTTTTCTCTAATTGTGAGAGGTTACTCTCTAGTTGCAGTGCACAGGCTTCTCATTGGGGCTTCTCGTGCTATGGAGCACAAGCTGTAGGGAGAGTGGGCTTAGCAGTTGCATCTCCCCAGCTCTGGAGCACAGGCTTTAGTTGTGGTGCAAGGGCTTAGTTGCTCCACAGCATGTGGGATCTTCCCAGATCAGGGCTCGAACCCCCATCTCCTACATTGGTAGGCAGATTCTATACCACTGGGCCACCAGGGAAGCCCATAAACAACTTTTACACCTCTGAATTTAAGAATGCAAATGTTAGATTTAGTGGCAATTTCCAAATTAATTTGTTGAACAGGCCAGTATTCACAAAGGAAAATATAGAAGAAATCTGGAAGTGAAGAGGAAAGATGAAGAAAAAGGAAGGAAGTAGAAATAGATGGGAGTTTAAGGTCAAAGGTAAAATAAAAGGTCATTAAAAGAAGCAAGGTGGAGAAATAAAGTATTAATAAAACAGACAACAAGTACTGATGCCATTAACCTCACATCACACACAGCACCTTTCTTCCTCATTTAAGTCTTGGAGTTTGTATAATGAAACAAAAATTTAATCACAAATAAAAATATTTTAGCAGGAAAAACCTTAGCTCACAACTGAGAAAATATGAGCAGTTTTTAGGAGAAGCAGAAGAATGAAATAGGACTATTTTATATATCAGTAAAAAGATACAGCTAGATGGGAGCAATTGTGCCATTCCTGGTGAGGCTGGAGTTTTCGTAACAGACCAGCAGAGGCCATAACAGATCAGATTGCCATAGAGGAACCATCCATAGTCAAGAAAGCCGACTGAAAATTTAGAAAAATGATACAAAGGCTCAGTTTGAGCTCTTGGGTCCCAAGTTACCTGGAATTATTAGGTATTGGCCAGAGAAAAAAGCTTCAGTGGAGAAGGAAAAACTCAGTCCTGACTTCAAATATCTGCATCTGAAATTTGTGTTACTTTCAAAACTAAATGCTGAAGCTTCGGCCAATACTTCATGGAAGTTTGAAGATAGCCCAAATCTCTGCAGCAACCCTATACAAAAGACTTTCTCAGAACACTTGGGGATACAAAGGGTTTTCAGAACTCTTTCATTAGGCCTAAATGAGACATGGCTAGTTCCATTATGCCAAGCCTTCTCCACTTGCCAAGCTTCCCCTTGCTCCTCCAAATCACAGTGGTCAGATCATGCTCTGTCCCTCATAGCATATCCAGTGCCTGACTGTGCCAGACTTCCAGGAATCACGTCCACCCTGTCATGAAGAACTCACTGTCTCACGTCTCTCAGACTCCAGTTGTCTTGTATTTGTCCTATTGTAATCTCTTTCCAGACAAAATGACAACCTCCATTTCCACTCCCTTTAAATGGCTTCTTAAATAAATCATTTATGTGGACAAACATTCATATCATTGGGGCATAATATGGGATCTCATTACTTAGTAGTCACATTTTATGTCATGACTGGCATTCAATCCTTAAGAATTCTGCAATGATCCTTTTACTTTCCAATGTCTCCCTTTTAATTATCAAGTCTTTATACGATAGATTCTTCTAGATGGAACCAATTACACTTCAAAGGAACAGTACAGACAATGCTAAGTCAAATAGGATGCTACTACAGTTCTCGGGAGGATCTAAAATCTAACCCTTCTCCTTCTTATATAGCCTCACTCTAATGGAAATATTAAACCATCTTCTTTATTTTAAATACCAACTGTCACATGGTTAAAGAGGTAAAATCCAGCCAACTTTATTTCTTGGAAGGTATCTTAGAAATAAATGCAAAAAATTATTAGAATATATGCTTAAATTGACTTAGCCTAAATGCCATTCATAGGGAATGGCCATTTTTCAAAAGAATGATGTCAAACTATAAATTTCAATATAGAAAGATGGTCAAGACGTGTTAAACACAAAAAAGAAAACTGCAGACCAATAATACTACGTGAGGCCATCTGCGTGTGTGTGTGTGTGTGTGTGTGTGTGTGTGAGAGAGAGAGAGAAACTTTTTGCAATGACTACCTCTATACAGTGGGACTAGGACATAAGGAGAAAAAGTTATACCTTATTATAAGTTATAATAGTTATTATAAGTAGAAAAAGTTATTTCTTTATTGTTGAATTTATCACTTTGTGTATTACTGTCATTATGAAAAAGCTAGTTTAAATTTTTCATTTAATTGAAAAGATCGATAGTGAAGAAATGAAATTTTTTAAAGGAAACTGAATAATTACAATGTTCTATCACTATACCAATTCTTACCAATTATACAGCATTGGTACTGTAAATATTTTTTTGGAGCTAAAGAAAGCGTAAGAGATGTTCTAGTTAATTTGAGGATCTATGATTACAAACATATAAATTCATCTTTATATAAATCTGAGAACTACTTTTAAAAAAATCCTCTAACTCCAAGTAAAAATTAGCAAATATAAAATTTATAGTAAATATATTAATAGAATTCTGTGTATCATTTACAGTAAACAAGAGTCACAGATTCAGATTTAGAAAGGACCTTAAAAGTCCAACCCTCTCAGCCTAACATTCAGAGGATTGGAATAAATAAATAAAAATAAAAATTAGCAGCCTGCTGGGGAGACAGCTGACTCCCTTGAGGCTGAGAACCAGTCTTAGGAACATAAAACAATTAGAAATGTTCCCCACCCCCCCCCAAAGAAAAATAAACATCTAGTAATCAGTCACTAAAAAAGTATTTTGGCCTAATACGTCAAACTGTCCAGGTCAATTTTAAATAAAGTCATTTGACTTACTTTTCCAATTTCAAAATTTCCATTTCTTTCAAATCAAAAGAAATCAAGACCATTTTGCAGGTTGATTTTAATGAACAACAAAAAAAATCTCTGTATAAAAACATTTAAACTTTATCAAATGCTTAAAAATACACACACACAGATCCAAATCCAATACAGAATCTTTTGAACATTATCGTTTTTCACCTCATCATAACATGTAGAGGGATTTCTGGATAAAACTTTACATGTGAAAAAATGACCCACAGTCTTACACATGCACACACACAAGCGCACACAATTACAATCAGAAGAACTAAAGTATATGGTAAGAATGTGAATGGGATGGGAATGAATTGTAAAGCTTATATAAAAGAACGCTACATGAGTAAAAGAACTTCCTATCCCAAGACAAGATGCAGAGAGGGGAAAGAGAAAGCAGAGGTTAGTCTAACTCATTAATAAATAGTTTGAGGTCATTCAAGAATAGTGAATTTGGGGAATAACAGATAATCCCTGGTTTTCACTGCCTTAAATTGTGTGAATCTGACAACTAATGATGCTTTGAAAGTGTCTGTGTTTTCATTTTTTGTAGCTCTTGATTGGTTCATCATTATTTAGGTGTGGTTTGTCCCTTTGGGTGTTAATTCGTCAGTTCTTGCTCACTGTTACGTGTGATTCCAGAAGAGCCACAGTAAGAAATGATGGCGTGCACAGAGTGCTGAGGGTGGCAGTCACGGACAGCAGTGAGTAAGGGTCAGCCTGCCTGGGTCTGCACGGTGTCTACTAGCTGCCCGTTACTCAGCAAGCTCCTTAGCCACTCTGTGTCTCCATCTCCTTATCTTCAACTAGGGATCATTATTACCTACTTCATACAGGGCTATTAAGAGGATTTAAACAAGATAATCCATTTAAAGAATTTATCACACCGCCTGGCACAACTAAATGTGCAATAAAGGTTAGGCAAAATTACTATTTGTCATCGAATTATGGGAGAACTAAAAGAAGAATTAAAAGAAGGATTTTGTTCTTTCTCCACATTTCTCTTTTTTGATGAAGTTTTCACAGGCAAAAAAGATTGAGGATCTAGTCTTATGAATACAGATGTTTGTTTTTGTTAGAAAAAAAATTACATGGGCTGCATACCACAAAATTTAACATCTTTCCATTAAACATCACACAATTCTCATCATCATTATGCCCTACACACACACACCCTAAATGATGTGGAGTTTCTATTGATATTCAACAACAATAGAATCCAGAAATGTTAACTAAGAAACAGTTGCAGAAATACATGTCAGGCAGAAATCCATGTGTGCCCCAGCATAGATGACTGGGGTTCTGCCTCTGCCTCCTCCACATAGTCAGACAGGTCAGGTTTCTGCAGCTGTTCAAATCTCCATCTGTGATTCCCTTCAAGAGAAGACTTTCCCATAGGTGAAGGAAGCAGCAGTCACATCTACTTCAGTATGATATGATAGCTATCATTGGTTTCTGCTGTAAGAAAAAGAAAAAAGAATCTTTAGTCACCTCCAAAACACAGAAGGAAAAAAATATATGTGCTAAGGTTCTTTAGAGAAAGAAAAAACAGGAGGACAAAGTATAGTATACTTATTAATTATCACAGAATACATGTAATAAACATACACTAGAAAAACAACATTTTGCCTCAATTCATCACTTGTCCATGGAAGGTAAAAGATGATGGCAGAAAGTCACACTTTGTCTACTCTGACAATGGCAAGAAGCCAATTCATACAAAGAAGCAATCTCCAATAATGTCACATTCTTTATCTCAGATATGGTGGTTAATATTTTCCCTCTCTCCTCAAAGAATTACTTTTTAAAAAAACTCTCAGACTCCTTCGAAAAAGGCATTTATCGTACTTTTTATTACCTTTCATTGTGTCCAGAATAAAACAGGCTTCTTCCTGAAAGTTCTGTATCATCTGAAAAAAGCATGAAATTTTGCTGATCATTAAAAACCTTGGTTTGCTGTATTTATTTTGCCTATGTGGCTTTTTATTTATTAGACATAAATGAAAAACAATCCTTTGTTTTATTTTCTCTCCTGTTTAGTTTTCAAAAGCTTTAAAAGCTAAACACTCTGAAACAGCTTTCTTAAAGTTCGAGAATGCATTTTCCTGGGTTAACCCCAGGACCTTCCAAGAGGCACATAGATCCAGACAGGCCCATATGTGAGGAATTAAACATCTGTATCTGTTCTCTCTTAAAACCACCTGAGAACCTCTTGTTTTCCTTTCTCACTTACCTTTTCAGACTCCTTTTCCCCATTTTATAAAGTAAAGGCAAGAGTTTCATGCTCCTGAAATCTTATGGAGATGCAATGCCCTAGGCTATAAAAGCCTTCAGCATGCAAAAGTGTAATTGCAAATGAGAACTAGAATGACTGGGTGATATAGTCGTGGACACATGAAGTTTTCAATTCTTTCCTTTCACCAGACTTGAAGAGTGACCTAACCACAAATTGTCAAATGACAGATGATTCAAAATAATTTTTGATACCATCACTTTTAATTTCTGGCACATAACCCAGAAGTTAAAATTAAAAAAATCTAGCAATGTTATTATAGCAAACTTCATCCATTCCTATCTATCAATTTATGTGAATCAGATTCCACAGTACTTCTTATCTAGGGGAAAAAAACAGGATGGAATTGATGTTGAACTCTATTTCATTCTAGCAATCAATAGGCAGTATGTATTAATGAATTAATTGTGTCTGGGAGAAAGGGTAAGGAATCAGTTAATCTTATCCATCTCATTAATATATGCACTTTCATTGTATTGTGTTTATTTATTTATTTTTGGCCAAGTTACATGACTTGTGGTTCCTGGACCAGGGATTGAACCAGCCCTTGGCAGTGAAAGCCCAGAATCCTAACCATGAGGTCACCAGGGAACTTCCCAGATGTACTTTTAATAAATTTTTTCTTAATGTTTAACAATTACTTATCAAAATATCAAATACATTTATGTTGTTTTAATCAATTGTATAATTATGGTGATAATTCTATCCAGAACAAATAATTTTAAATTTTTACTGAAACAAGTTTTTGTTTCAAAGAAATATGGTAGGAAAAACTAATAAAAGACATTCAAGCATAAAAGCAGACTATGGTAAGATGAAATTCTATGGGGGAAGTGAATGAAAATATCAGCTTAAGAAAACAAATGATATAAATATACTGTTAAAAAGTATATTCATGTAGTTTTTTAAACAGATGACAGTGGTATTAAATTACTCTTATATTCAGGTTACATGAAACATAGTTAGAAAAGTGAAGCAATCATTTCCTTCTTATATGTCCTATAATACGCCCCAAAATGGGTACATTTTTTGTCACTATTTAAACTTAAAACAAAAACTTTTAAGTCAACCTAAAAATGTGCAAGGGGATATACAGTTTTTAAAAAATTATCTTAGGAGGTAAACAAACAAAAATGAAAACGTCTTGTCTTGGAAAACAGAGCATGCTGCCCCCACGGAACAGCTCCTGCTCCCGTCGTTTGCCCAGACAGATCACTGTCATCTGGCGATTCAGCTGTGCTAACAACCTACCTCATCACTAATGAGCACATGGATGCCTGTTGGCCCCTGCTTGTAGATCTGGCTGATCTGGCAAGGGGAGATGCTGAAAAGCTGAGCAATTTTTTCTGTCAGTTCAACAGCTGTCAATTCTTCTAGGTAGATGGCATGGTAAACTGCAAAAGGGAGAAAGCAAAGATAGTCAGCAGAGTTTCTCTGCTCTTAAAGGCAATCTGACCACTACGAATGCCCACTTTTTCTAAAGGACGCAGAAGCAGACTGCCTGAATGGAAATCCCAGCTCAATCACTTGCTAGCTGTGCGACCTGGGGCAAGTTACTTAACATCCCTAAGCCTCATTTTCCTCATCTAAATGTTGGGGAAGAACAATAAAATCTATTGCAATGAGGAGACACCAGTCGTAAAAATTAAAACCTGTAAAAATGCTGAGAATAGTGCCTGGTGTATATTAGGAACTCAATAACATTACAGCAATTACCATTAGTTCGAGCAAATACTGACTCTGCTGCCTGATAAATTCCCATCACACATGCTCATAAGTCATCTCTTCGTTTTTCTTCACATCTTTCCTGGCCTGTCCAGAACGACCTACCGAAGAAAGTACCATTTGAGTCTCCATCCTCATGCTTCTGCTGATTCTGCTGCTGTTGCTGCTGCTCCCTTAGCTGCAAGGATTCCTGACAAACATAAATGGTTAGCCTTGGGCGCACCATCCTAAGGAGGAGAGAAAAAAAAAATGTTAGTCACATTTCTCATGGTGAGCACATTTTACGGAAGAACCTTTGTGTCTACGTTAATACTATAGAGCACAGGTTGAAAACTGGCAGCCCTTGGACCAGTGCAGCTCATTTGCTATGAATTATTACTCCTCACTGGGGGGTGTGTGTGTGTCTAACTGAACTCATTCCAACAGAAGGCATCATTTACCTCTGAATGTTTGGTTTTCCTTGAAAAATCCAAGGTCCTCATTCTACAAAACAAAACCCAATCAGCTGTCCCACAGGCATGGTGCGCATGCATTCTTCAGTACACCCTAGACTTGACTGTCACTCATTTACACGTGGCCTCGGTAGTCATTGGACTTCCCTGGTGGCTCAGACGGTGAGGTGTCTGTCTACAATGTGGGAGACCTGGGTTCGATCGCTGGGTCAGGAAGATTCCCTGGAGAAGGAAACGGCAACCCACTCCAGTACTCTTGCCTAGAAAATCCCATGGACGGAGGAGCTTGGTGCAGGCTACTGTCCATGGGGTTGCAAAGAGTCCAGCATGACTGAGCGACTTCACTTTCACTTTCGCTTTCTGTAGTCATTGAGTTTGTAACCTCTGATGTAAAGGTTAGAAGGATTCAGTATGTGTAAGCCACTGTTTTGTAAGGTTCAAGGATATACCTTTTACTTAAGAGCACCAATGCCACAGACTAGAAAATCTCATTTTCCTCATTACTGTCTCCTAGTCAGCTTTAGCCTTTCTTCTGTTCTTTCTTCATAGACAACCACACTGAATTACCTCTTGCTCTGACCATCCTATTCCTTCCTACTTCTAAATGCTCTGTAGATAATACATTTAAAAATGAACAATCCATTCTTTTTTGCCTAGTAATCAACCCTTGAATTTCAACTCTTTGCTTAAAAGTTTCCCACTTGATTAATATCTCTAATAATAAACAAAAATACTTCATAATCTTATTTCATTATTTAGTCACTGATTTGGTTCTATGGCAAATAGAACCCATCAATATTACTACTACCTAAATTGTAAATCCCAAACAGAGACTTGAAATTAAGCAGACATTAATTACTCTGCTTAATTACTCTCAGGCATTACTCTTACTCTGTATTAAGCAGACATTTCATGAATTCCTGCCGAAACCTAAGAATGATCTCTTGTAAAACTGAGTTCAGGACCTTTGTACCTGCTGTTTCTTTTCCATAGAACCTTTTCCCTCATGACTCCAAAGCTTCCATCCTTCTCATAACTCAGTTTAAATATCCCCTCTGCAGAAAGATCTTCCCTGACTATATTCTGAGTACTCTACAAGCTACAACTTTGTTTTTGTTTGTTTTTCTTTAAAACACTCTTTCTCTCTCTCCAGAAAGCCCATCAATGTAACACCAAAGCCTAATGGCTCATAATAGGGACAATGAATATTTAATTAAATGAAAAAAACTACCTGGAAATGAAAAATGAAATATCGTGAGGAATTTCTGAGATCAAGTATAGGAAAAGATAATTTTCATCTTTATTTGGCACATAGCTGGCATTCAAGTAGAATGTTTTGACAAGATGTATTTAGCTGCACAAAGTGTATTGTGAAGAGTCCCTGAATCCAAATCCATTTGGAATCCAACCCCACTGATATTTTAACACTAATTACATACCGGCCTTTTAATGCATTAAAAAGTCTGATTCCATCTGCAGGGCCACAGATTTGAATCACATCATCCCTAGTTAGTTTCAATAAATCTGCTCCTGGAATAAATATAAGAAAATGGGTGATAAAGACAAAGATTCTCTTTGTTAATGACTTTTAAAATGGACTCTTACAAGGACACCTCATAACCAGTAAGCTACAGTCATAATTTTTTGCATGGAACATAAAGCCTTCCATGACCTGGCCTCTGCATCCTCTCCCTTCTCAATTCCGACCCAATTAACTTACTCACCCAACCCTATGCTTTCATCATACTGATCATGCCTAATAAGTAAGTTGTTCCTCCTGCCTAAAATATTCTTCTGCTGTCTGACTAACAGACTCCTCCTCAGCCCTCAAGATTTACCTCATGCATCACACATGTTCCCTAACTCCAGACGCTTCTCCAAATGCTTCACTTTGTCTACATTTATTTAATGCATCACAACTATTTGTATTCTTTCTTTCAGGGTTTTATTTTGATTTGGATTTTCTTTGATACTAGATGGTAACTGAACAGGAACTATGCCTTATCTATTTATAGGGCTCAGCTGGTAAAGAATCTGCCTGCAATTCGGGAGACCTGGGTTCGATCCCTGGGTTGGGAAGATCCCCTGGAGAAGGGAAAGGCTACCCACTCCAGTGTTCTAGCCTGGAGAGTTCCATGGGCTGTATAGTCCATGGGGTGGCAAAGAGTTGGCCACGACTGAGTGACTTTCACTTTCACCTTCACCATACATGGTACACAGAAGATGCTAAATAAAAGTGGAAAGTGCAAAGAAAATAGAGTAATATCAGGGGGGAAATTTCAGACTACCTGCAATGCTCCTTGATAAAATACTGTATGGATAATATATTTTAAAGGTATTGTATAGAATAAATATTTTAAAATTAAAATGAGTTTAAGAGGGTTTTCTTTTTGAGTATTTCACAGCACAGTTGCAGCTGGTGAGAAAATCTGAAGAGTTCAATGAAATTCATTTAATCAGAAAAATGTGTTAAGATCCACCCCTCCTTCCCTCCCACAATACACACACACAAAATAACACAGGAATATCAGGAGTTCCTAGAGTATAAAAGAAATACCATGCTGGCAAAACAAAGGACAAGCAAATTTAACCTGAGAAGTTTGTAAAAAGCCTCGTGAACGTGGAGAAACGGTTTCGATGCAACCACTGCTGAGCCTCCTGAGGTGTGGTTGTTGGCAAGAGGTTCTGAAAAAGGCGAAGTATTTTTTTTTGGTAACTAAACAGACTCAACTTTAAAAAGGTAAACATTACAACATCCAAATACACCCTCATTCTGACGGAGTTTGCTTGGAAGCTATTTATACATCAGGTCTTCTTTCTCTAACCATGCAAGATATCCATAAAATTCCATCTTTATCCACCCCACTACACCGGAAGTTCCTTAAATAAAGCACAGTATCTGGTTCTTAGTCAAAATTTAACATTTGCTTAGTGAAAGAATGAATAATACTCTCTAACAGTTGAGAACTTCTACTGAATCACACAGTCCCCACAGTATTATTAGACGTCACCAGTAACTGGTGTTCAGCTTTGGACTTACATCCGTGACTGGAGGGGGTGGCTCTGGCTGGTGGTTTGGTGAGCCATTTCTAAAGAAACATTAAAATGAAAGGATGAGTCCATGAAACGCAGTAGGGTTTGTCGTCTCACTCTGCATCACTGTAAGTCTTAAAGCTAGAGATTTAAAGGAATGTGTACTATCTCATAAAACATTCTTAAGTCTTGGACCCAACATTTCTATTATCCATTATTTTAGCATAAAGACTTTGGGGTGGGGAGCAGTAGAAACTATGTAATTTTTTATTATTGAAGAAATTGAAAAAAAAAATCCAGTAAGTTGGGACTGATTAAATTATGGCATAAACAATACTAACACAAAACTTATTAGATTATAAACTAAAAATATCAAAATATAAAAGTAATCAATATATTACTACTATGTGAAACATATAAATATACACAAATAGACACAAGAAAAATTAAAATAAAAAGTATACAATAAAATGGGATCACATACTTTTATAATAAAAAACACAATAATTATTTTTTAAAAAGCTTCAAAAATTAGTGCTAATTTGTGATCCAAGGGCTATCTCCACACCCTTGAATTTTCCCTACACTTCTTTTTGCTCAGTAGTTTGTCCCTCGTCCCTAATGCTTCCTTCTTTTATGGGAGAAAAATTAGAGCCTAATATTGAACTACATGACATAGAGAAAATTTTAGAACTCTTAAGTTTTGCATAATATTTTAAATTCCTTATAAGTATAATCCATAGGGTGGTAACAGACTTTTCCTTCCAAAAATATCTTTTTCTATTTTAAAATTTTGGCCTTTGCTGCAAAATTCAAATTTAGTAATCAACTTATCTTAGGGCCTTAGTTATCCATCTCCTCCTTCTGCAGCTGCTATCTAGTTTTCTTCTTAATTGTTAGTTACATTTTGAATATTTTAGCTAACTATCCCCCCTTTCTTTTTTGGCTGTGCTGCACAGCCTGCAGGATCCTAGTTCCCTGCCAGGGACTGAACCCGTGCCCCCTGCAGTGGAAGTGTGGAGTCCCAACCACTGGACTACCAGGGAATTCTCTAAGCTACCTTTATTAAATACTTTCAGAAGCAGCATGGACACAGAGCCTAAATAAACTCAAAAGCAAACATTACAATAAAACTAGTCACACATTTCACAACCTATTTCAAATTTCAATATGGCCTATGTAGAAAATGTGTTGAATGCTGGGACTATAAGACAACTTTTTTTTAACTGGAATAGGCATCTATGCCAACTTTCAATTATCTCTGATAATAAAGACAGTAAGGCAAGATTAAATAAATCCCATAGATAATTCCAAAATTTCATTTGAGCTCTCACCTTTACCTTCTTCCCCCAATTATCAAAGATTTATAATAAATTAGGTGTTAGGACCATTTTTTAATAAGTAACCAAACAGATTTTAGTGTCTGTACAACTGTGTTTCAGTTCCCAATGACCATGCTGTAATCAGGAAGTGAAATAACCTCAAGATACGCAGTAAGAAGAAAAAGAAGGGAAAAGTCCAGAAAAATCAGTCCTCAAATCACTAAACACTGACCATAGTGCTATTTTCTAAGAGTGGAGAAAAGGGAATTCCCTGGAGGTCCAGAGGCCTGGGTTCAATCTCTGGTTGAAGAACTAAAATCCTGTAAGTCTTGTGACCAAAAAATAAACAAAATAATGGGGTCGGGGGGAAAGGCTACACAAAACTTAGTCTCTTTTGAAGATAATCCAAACCCCAGTTAATATATAAGTCCATCAAAAACTGACCAAATAGAATTTCTTACTGATTAATAAAGATTTTGCTTATGGAGACACAATGAAATAATATATTTTTAGGACAAACACAAGCCAATTCCACTTTCGAGACTTACCCTTCACCAAGAGAAAAACTGCTATGGGAACTGTTGAAGCCAGGTGATGGGGAATTATTGACATATGTGATCTCAGGCCACGGAGAACACTAAAAGCAAAGGACAATTTAGATACAAAAAGTACATGACTCTAGAGTTCCACCAAAACACTGTTACTTAAATAGCCCATCTTTTTTTTTGGATTCCCAGGTGGTACAGTGGTAAAGAATCTACCTATCAACGCAGGAGACACAAGAGAGCGCAGGTTCAATTCCTGGGTTGGGAAGATACTCTGGAGGAGGAAATGGCAACCCACTCCAGTATTCTTGCCTGGAATATTCCATGGACAGAGGAGCCTGGCGGGTTACAGTACATGGGGTTGAAAAGAGTTGGATGTGACTAAGCACGTACACACACACACACAGGTGATTTACAATGTGATATTAGTTTCAGGTGTACAGCAAAGTGAATCAGTTATCAGTTCAGTTCAGTTCAGTAGCTCAGTCGTGTCCGACTCTTTGCGACCCCATGAAGTGATGGGACCAGATGCCATGATCTTCGTTTTCTGAATGTTGAGCTTCAAGCCAAACTTTTCACTCTCCTCTTTCATCAAGAGGCCTTTGAGTTCCTCTTCACTTTCTGCCATAAGGGTAATGTCATCTGCATATCTGAGGTTATTGATATTTCTCCTGGCAATCTTGATTCCAGCTTGTGCTTCCTCCAGCCCAGCGTTCCTCATGATGTACTCTGCATATAAGTTAAATAAGCAGGGTGACAATATACAGCATTGACGTACCCCTTTTCCTATTTGGAACCAGTCTGTTGTTCCATGTACAGTTCTGACTGTTGCTTCCTGACCTGCATACAGGTTTCTCAAGAGGCAGGTCAGGTGGTCTGGGATTCCCATCTCTTTCAGAATGTTCCACAGTTTATTGTGATCCACACAGTCAAAGGCTTTGGCATAGTCAATGAAGCAGAAAGAGATGTTTTTCTGGAACTCTCTTGCTTTCTCCATGATCCAGCGGATATTGGCAATTTGATCTCTGGTGCCTCTGCCTTCTCTAAAACCTGCTTGAACATCTGGAAGTTCACGGTTCACATATTGCTGAAGCCTGGCTTGGAGAATTTTGAGCATGACTTTACTAGAGTGAATCAGTTATACATATACCATATATCTACTCGTTTTTTTAGATTCTTTTCCCATATAGGCCATTAAGGAGTATTGAGTAAGTTCCCTGTGCTATGCAGCAGGTCCTTATCAGTTATCTATTTTATATACAGTAGTATGTGTATGTCTGGAGAAGGGCATGGCAACCCACTCTGATATTCTTGCCTGGAGAATCCCCACGGACAGTGGAGACTGGTGGGCTACAGTCCATGGGTCACAAAAGAGTCAGACACGACTAAGCAACTAAGTACAGCACAGCATAGTGTGTAAATGTCAATCCCAGTCTCCCAATTTATCCTTTCCTTCCTGATCCTGATCCCCTGGTAACCATAAGTTTGTTTTCTACATCTGTAACTCTATTTCTGTTTTGTAGATAACTTCATTTGTCAAATAGCACACCTTTTTATTTTTTGGCCGTACTGTGCGGCATATAGGATCTTAGTTCTCTAATCAGGTATTGAACCTGTGTCCCCGGAATTGGGAGCATGGAGTCTTAACCACTGAACTGGCAGAGGAGTCCCTCAAAAAGCACATCTTGATTAGTAAATCTTAATTCCTCATAAGTCCTCACAACTAAGAGGATAAAGAAGTTTTGATCATACTAGAAGTGATGTTTCTTCTATTTTTTTAATTGAAATATAACTGACATTATTTATAATATTAGTATACAACAGAATGATAATATGTATACAGTTGACCCTTGAGCAATATAGGTGTTAGGGGCACCATCTCCTTTTCCACAGTCAGAAATCTGGGTGTAACTTGACAGGCAGGCCTCTGTATCTGCACCCCTGTATTCAACTGCAAACCATGTAGTACTGTAGTCCACAACTGTGTGCGTATTCAGTCATGTTTGACTCTTCACAACCCGATGGACTGTAGCCCGCCAGGCTCCTCTGCCCATGGAATCTTCTAGGCAAGAATACTGGAGCGGGGAGTCATTTCCTCCTCCAGGGGAATCTTCCCAACTCAGGGATCGAACCCAAGTCTCTTGCGTCAGCAGGCAGATTCTTTACTACTATGTCACCAGGGAATCCTTAGTATTAATACATATTTAGCAGTGAAAAAAAAATCTATGTATAGATAGACCCATGCAGTTCAAACCTGTATTATTCAAGGGTCAATAGTATGTTACAAAATAATTGGCTATTTCTTTTAAGAGTAAAAAATATTGATTGAAACTGTCACCCAAGGAAATCCTTTTACCTCTGTGAGTATAGTTGTCTCATAGGAAGGTTGATATTTCTCCTTCTCATGAGGTGTTCGTTTCTCCATTTTCTCCCTATCTGTTTTTTGTTTTCTGTCTGCACCTTTGGGCTGAAAGGAGAAATACTCCATTTTAAACTCAAGTACTCACCCTTCGATTCAACATTACTTCTACAAACTTAGAATAATCACTTGGGAAACAAAAAGGTATATACAATGAGGTAAAGACAAGATCCATCATTAAATCTAAGTCTGAAAATGGGATATTTAAATGTGTAATGGAATTGAAGGCGAGTAAGAGATCTATAGGTTCAGACGTGGAAAAATCTCTAAAGCACATAGTTAAGTTATGAAAAAAGCAAGCTTCAAAACAATTCATACAATACAATTCTGTTTATGCTTCAAAGAAAGGAAAATACGTGTATATCTATGTACACGGTGTAGATAAGAGCACAGAAGTGAATTAGAATACATACGAAATTATTGACACTGGTTACCTCTGGGGAGAGGTTGGGGGGGTCAGGGTAAGAGTGGTGAAGGGGGACTTCATGTCATGCTCCAAATACTTTCATGTTAATGAATCTTGCAATGAGAAGATATTTATCCATATGATATCCCTATAATCCCTTTTCCAAGTTCCCCTTCTCCCACCATCCTTATTTAAACTTCTTTACTGGGCAGCTCAGTACTTATTTCAGTAACTCTAATTTAGGCTGGGCTTTCATAGTTTTTGAAAAGAGACAAGCTGACTTTCTCACTTGGTGACTAATGTTGCAAATGAAAGACAAGAAAAAAAAGTCCAAGGACCAGCGCAAAGCCCAGGAATACCTTGAAGACTTTGATCTGGCAGCTGGCTGAGTGTAAGTGCTCAGTATACTCCCCGTTCTCATTCTCCTTGAAGGTATCAATTTGTACTCGAAATGGCACTCCCTTCTCACCACCATGTTTCCTCATGGTGAACTCTGTGCTAATACAATGCACCTGAAAAGAATATACCATCCAGCCAGGTTTCAGTACTATTAGGAGCCAAACCAGTCAGCAACATTTTAGGGCAACAGCAAAACCTTTAAACACCTACAAAACACCTTATACTCTCTTTCTGATCATGAAGAATTTATACTCTCATGAGGAAATGAGGGAAACTTCAATGATTTACAAATGCAAACAAAGTAAATGTACAGGTCTAATGTTAACAAAAAGCTGCTCTGAGGAATTTATTAATTATTTCAGAAAAGACAGAGTTAACATAAAAGAGAAATGGTTTCTGTCAATGAAGCTTTCCTGAAATTTATGGTAGGTTTTAGAAAACAGAGGCACCATCCATGCTGGGAGAATAGTAAATATGAAAGCTCATGAGCAATAAGAAGAAAACTGTTTGCTAGGCTACTGCATAAAGTCCAAGATCTTGACAAATTTTCACAGTGGAGCCCTGGTTTACCAAATACTAGCCTGGGTAAGTTATTAACTTATCTAAGAATCAAGGAATATTCTTATTCCACAGGATTCTTGTTGAGAAGCACTCAATAAACTCCTGGCTATCATTATTACAAATAAGAGTTTTCAGGGAGTCTACCCAAAGGTCATAATCAGATACGCAAATCAAATTCTAATTATGAAGATGTTCAAAATAACTTACTTGGTAGTACTAAAAAATGAGGACAATCTCAATGCTAGACAACTGTTAGGTAAGTTTATCTCAAGAATAAAATATTATGCAGGCATTAGCAAGTATTTTTGAGAGAAACAAATAAACAAATTGGGGAAATTAGAAGAGCAACTCAGAAACTCCTCTTTGCTTTCACATGTTGTGAAGTCTGCACTTGTTTAGAAGTTTGCAGGTTGCAACCCTGGAAAGATTTCAAATTCAATATGTTTTTATCCTTTAAGGACCAAACTGGTGGTAAGGTACCCTTTTCAAAACTGGAGCTCTGTCCACAGTGTCTTACCTGAATCCTTTTCAAAACTGGAGCCCTGCCCACAGCATCTTACCTGAATAAACACAGACGTCCTTTTCGCAGGGTCCCACAGGAACTCCACTGTGTTTAGTTGGTTTGGGTTAGCCCTAGGATCGATTATACCCACAGACATTGGGATATCTGAGAAATAAATGGTAATCGTTGAACAATTCTGGGTGCTACTGGGTTTAAATAAGAAAGCACCGATTCTTCTATCATTGGTCCTGAATTACCACGATTTTTGTGTATCATACCCTAAACCTCTATTTTTATTTTTTTGCCAAAAAAGAGTTCAATTAGAGCTAAAATTGACCTAAGTACTTTCCTTCTAAGCATCTTTCTTCCACTTTAAAAAGTTTTAAAAATAAGACAGTTTATGAGTAGTCTCCTTTTAATTCGCCAGAATTCTACTTAAAGATAAATTTAGTCTATGCACTGGCTCTAGTGTCATGAAAAATTTAATTTACAATTTGCTTCACTTACAGTTTTAAGGACAGTGTTACTGGAAGAGAAAAACTAAGGGGATTGTTACAGAAGGATAAAGCAGAGTGTCCTAATAAAGACAGAAATCACTGCATCACAAATATAAGTGGGTAAATTTAACATAAGAGTTGATGCTGACTCATGAAGTTATCAAAGAATCCTATAATAGAATGACACAAGTTACACTCAAGAGGGGAGGAAACTGAATGGACTGTAGACCTTTACTTTCTGTTCCATATGGCATGTATTTAAATATTATTCCCTGACTGCTATTAATAATTCAAATGGAGGGATAAGGCCAGCTAATATTTGTTATTGTAACTGTGCTGCAACTTCTCTACTGTTTTAATATCAATGATTCAAACAAGAAAGCATTAAGTAGGTCCCACTCCACACTATTAGCTGTGTTGGATTTATCCTAAAGTCAGTTTATCAAATGGATATCAAGATATCTGTAGGATAGCCAGTGTTTTCTCAGATAAAATTAGTAATACTTAGGTCTGTTAAGCAACTATGTTTACCAATAGGAAATAATAACCAATAAGAGATCAAGGACAGACGCCAGAACTAAAAGTATATTCACGAAGAGAGGCTAACACCGCAGAGTTTGGATGCATATGTGTGTGTGTGTATGTCTGTGTATGTGTGTGTATCCATCTTCTTTATCCATTTAATTGTTGATGGACACTGAGGTTGTGCACACATCTTGGCAACTGTAAATAATGCTGCTATGAATGCTGTGGTCCCTGTATCTTTTTGAATTGGTGTTTTTGCTTCTTTTGGATATATATCCAGGAGTGGAAATGTTAGGTCATATGATAGTTCTATTTTGAGCTTTCTGAGAAACCTCCATACTGTTTTCCACAGTGGCTGCTGCTGCTGCTGCTAAGTCGCTTCAGTCGTGTCCGACTCTGTGTGACCTCATAGACGGCAGCCGACCAGGCTCCGCCGTCCCTAGGATTCTCCAGGCAAAAACACTGGAGTGGGTTGCCATTTCCTTCTCCAATGTGTGAAAGTGAAAAGTGAAAGTGAAGTCGCTTAGTCGTGTCAGACTAGTAGCGACCCCAAGGACTGCAGCCTACGAGGCTCCTCTCTCCATGCGATTTTCTAGGCAAGAGTACTGGAGTGGCTTGACATTGCCTTCTCCACCACAGTGGCTCAGTTCAGTTCAGTTAGGTCGCTCAGTCGTGTCCGACTCTCCGCGACCCCATGAATCACAGCACGCCAGGCCTCCCTATCCATCACCAACTCCCGGAGTTCACTCAAACTCATGTCCACAGAGTCGGTGATGCCATCCAGCCATCTCATTCTCGGTCGTCCCCTTCTCCTCCCGCCCCCAACCCTTCCCAGCATCAGAGTCTTTTCCAGTGAGTCAACTCGTCGCATGAGGTGGCCAAAGTATTGCAGTTTCAGCTTTAGCATCAGTCCTTCCAATGAACACCCAGGATCGATCTCCCTTAGAATGGACTTGTTGGATCTCCTTGCGGTACAAGGGACTCTCAAGAGTCTTCTCCAACACCACAGTTCAAAAGCATCAATTCTTCAGCGATCAGCTTTCTTCACAGTACAACTCTCACATCCATACATGACCACGGGAAAAACCATTGCCTTGACTAGACGGACCTTGGTTGGCAAAGTAATGTCTCTGCTTTTTAATATATTATCAAGGTTGGTCATAACTTTCCTTCCAAGGAGTAAGCGTCTTTTAATTTCCTGGCTGCAATCAGCATCTGCAGTGATTTTGGAGCCCAAAAAAATAAAGTCTGACACTGTTTCCACTGCTTTTCCATCTATTTCCCATGAAGTGATGGGACCAGATGTCATGATCTTTGTTTTCTGAATGCTGAGCTTCAAGCCAACCTTTTCACTCTCCTCTTTCACTTTCATCAAGAGGCTTTTGAGTTCCTCTTCACTTTCTGCCATAAGGGTAGTGTCATCTGCATATCTGAGATTATTGATATTTCTCCTGGCAATCTTGATTCCAGCTTGTGCTTCTTCCAGTCCAGCGTTCCTCATGATGTACTCTGCATATAAGTTATATAAGCAGGGTGACAATATACAACCTTGACGTACTCCTTTTCCTATTTGGAACCAGTCTGTTGTTCCATGTACAGTTCTGACTGTCGCTTCCTGACCTGCAGACAGGTTTCTCAAGAGGCAGGTCAGGTGGTCTGGGATTCCCATCTCTTTCAGAATTTTCCACAGTTTATTGTGATCCACACAGTCAAAGGCTTTGGCATAGTCAATGAAGCAGAAATAGAGGTTTTTCTGGAACTCTCTTGCTTTCTCCATGATCCAGCGGATGTTGGCAATTTGATCTCTGGTGCCTCTGCCTTTTCCAAAACCTGCTTGAACATCTGGAAGTTCACGGTTCACATATTGCTGAAGCCTGGCTTGGAGAATTTTGAGCATGACTTTACTAGCATACCCTCTTCCAACAACACAAGAGAAGACTCTACACGTGGACATCACCAGATAGTCAACACCGAAATCAGATTGATTATATTCTTTGCAGCCAAAGATGGAGAAGCTGTATACAGTTAGCAAAAACAAGACCAGGAGCTGACTGTGGCTCAGATCATGAACTCCTTATTGCCAAATTCAGACTTAAATTGAAGAAAGTAGGGAAAACCACTAGACCATTCAGGTATGAGCTAAATCAAATCCCTTATGATTATACAGTGGAAGTGAGGAATAGATCTAAGGGACTAGATCTGATAGATAGAGCGCCTGATGAACTCTGAATGGAGGTTCGTGACATTGTACAGGAGACAGGGTCCAAGACCATCCCCATGGAAAAGAAATGCAAAAAAGCAAAATGGCTGTCTGAGGAGGCCTTACAAATAGCTGTGAAAAGAAGAGAAGCGAAAAGCAAAGGAGAAAAGGAAAGATATAAGCATCTGAATGCAGAGTTCCAAAGAATAGCAAGGAGAGATAAGAAAGCCTTCCTCAGTGATCAATGCAAAGAAATAGAGGAAAACAACAGAATAGGAAAAACAAGAGATCTCTTCAAGAAAATTAGAGATTCCAAGGGAACATTTCATGCAAAGATGGGCTCGATAAAGGACAGAAATGGTAGGGACCTAACAGAAGCAGAAGATATTAAGAAGAGGTGGCAAGAATACACAGAAGAACTGTACAAAACAGATCTTCATGAGCAAGATAGTCACGATAACGTGATCACAGACCTAGAGCCAGACATCTTGGAATGTGAAGTCAAGTGGGCCTTAGAAAGCATCACGACGAACAAAGCTAGTGGTGGTGATGGAATTCCAGTTGAGCTATTTCAAATCTTGAAAGATGATGCTGTGAAAGTGCTGCACTCAATATGCCAGCAAATATGAAAACTCAGCAGTGGCCACAGGACTAGAAAAGGTCAGTCTTCATTCCAATCCCAAAGAAAGGCAATGCCAAAGAATGCTCAAACCACAGTGGCTATACCAACTTAATTTCCACAACAGTGTATAAGGGTTCCCAAAGAGAAGGAAACTGTAACACATGCTACTATATATATGAATTGAGGGTTATGCTAACTGAAATAACCCAGTCACAAAAAGACAAATACTGAATGATTTCATTTATAGGAGGCACCTACAGCAGGCCACCTCATGCGACGAGTTGACTCACTGGAAAAGAGTCTGATGCTGGGAGAGATTGGGGGTGGGAGGAGATGGGGACAACAGAGAATGAGATGGCTGGATGGCATCACTGACTCGATGGACATGAGTTTGAGTGAACTCCGGGAGTTGGTGATGGACAGGGAGGCCTGGCGTGCTGTGATTCACGGGGTCGCAAAGAGTTGGTCATGACTGAGCGACTGAACTTAACTGCACTGAACAGCAGTTAAATTCATACAGATAAAAAGTAGAATGGTGGTTACCAGGGGTTGGGGAGAGGAGGGAATGGGAAATTGTTGTTTCATGGGTACAGAGTTTCAGTTTTGCGAGATGAAAAATATTCTAGAGATGGATGGTAGTGATGGTTTGTGCAACAATGTGCATGTATTTAATGCAACTAAATTGTACACTTAAAAATGGTTAAAATGGCAAATTTTATGTTATGTATATTTTACCACAACTAAATTAAAAAACAAAAACAAAAATCACTCTTTAGTAATGGATGCAGTTGTTAGAGAACTGAAGTGTCCACACTTTCAACTTGAATTTTGAAATCATTATACCAGTAATATTTTATGCTTAGTTCATGTTAATTGAGCCCCTGGAGCATTCTGAGTCAAGGCAAATGTCAAGTAAAGAAAACCAATTCACAGACCATAGTTAAAGGCATATCCTAAGCAATGGATTCTCTTAACTTACCTATGTCAAGAATTCTATCTCCAGGTCGATTCCATCTCCAGCCCTCCAGCTGCTGATGTTCGGTGTACTGTAGCCGTCTGTCGTGGAATACAACACGGAATATACTCTAAAAGGCAGCAATAAAATCAAATGATAACAGGATCCCTTAAACATCAGTGCTGACAAAGAAAGCTAGCAGGAGTCACCCCCAGTTGGCTTTTAGACACAACCTAAAATTATTTTGCTTGAGACCTGTTTTACTTTAAAATCCATACCATTCTATATTTCCAGTCAAACTTTATAATTGCTCAAATATAATCTTCATAGTTAACTAGTACCATAATTAAAACTTGGCTTAAACATCAGCCCTGATTGGTAACCAGGCATAAAGAACTCCCACTGGAAGCGTTAATACATGTGTCTACTGTTATCATGTAATGTCTGGCTCAGTTCTTTAGATGTATATGAAATTCTCACCAAGTCCCTTGCTTGCTAACCCACCATACAACCTGTAAACATTGAGGGTAGGTAGGGGCTGCTTCCATCAACTTTCCTTTTGTCACTCTCACTTTGTGGAGGTGCCTGTTAACACTGCTCTCATCATCTTCTACAGCAGCTGACCAAACTCCCCCATCTCAATTATACTGTGAATTCATTACAATCAGTCCAGACTAAGAAAACTGCTATTCATCAACAGTTGCTCCTGGTTTCCTAGGTACTAGACTAAGTATCCAAAGACACACTGGAACTTCTCTAAAGATCTCAAGGAGGCTACTTTATTCCACCCAAAAAGAACTTCACTGAGTCATGAGAATCTCCAGGCCTGCTATGCTAAGTTTTCTCTTTCGGCAGCTCTGGAAAATCCAGGTGAAGAGGTGGGTTCATTCTGGCCCCTAAGAAATAACACAGCAGTTTACCATTCTGCCAACAAACTATAGTAGGTGAGAGATTACCACCAAGCCCCTTAGGAAAGAAAAAATATTAATCCAAAAAGGGTCAGTACTTGTTTTCTTTTACCTTCACCAACTTGCCATTAATTTCTGGAAGTTCTCCAAGTTTCCTATTGTCCAGCATTCGGATTTCATAAGACTGTCCTAGAAGAGAAAAGTAACTATATATTATATTTATCATATGTTAACTTCCCAAGATTCAAAAAGAATAAAATTCCGTTGTCTGAATACACAAGAGTGTAACATTATTAGTAACAACTATAATCCTTTACTATATGCTAAGCACAATGCTAAATGTTTTTCATAAATTACATCATTTAATTGATACAACTCACTAAGGTATTATCAATTTCAGTTTCACATATAAGGAAACTGAAATGTAGAGTTTAATCAACTTGTCCAAGGTCACACAACTGGTAAATAAAAGAGCTGGATACAGTAATACTCCTCAGACAGTAACAAACAGGGATGTTCAGGGAACAGGGATTAGAAAAGGGGAGATTAGAACTAAAAATGGGCAGGTAGAGGAAAGAAACCGGTAATATTTATCAAATACAACACTGAAACTAAAGTAAGTTTTTTACTTTAACAGGTCACACTAGAAAGGTATAGTTTTTTACACATAAGTGTACCTAATTAAATATCACAAATCTAGTAGGTCTATAAATAATACTAATGAGTAAGACCACATCTAACCTTGATTGAGATATGTCAGAGTTTCATCATGGAGTTTCACTGCTGGAGAGGTGGCAGCACAAAGCACATATTGAAAAGGAAGGATTTTATTCTCATTATCTGGAGGCAAACTTGATTCTTCTTGCTTAAAAATGGGCAGTGCAAGCACATCACTAAAATAAAACAAATGCCTTACTTTAACATCTGACAATGGTGTAAGAGTAGATTTACACTGAAACCTTTAACTGCAATTTGCTTTCAAAAACCATAAACATTACTCACCATGAAGTTTCTTCCTAACCATCCAGTTCAGGTTACCTGCTGAGATATCCCTCTGACCCCAACAATGTGGGCAGTGACAGACATTCACTGCTAAAAATCACTTAAGTGTCCAAAGAGCGTTTCTAGGAATTACAGACAGGGGTTCCTAAAACGGCTCTGAAAATTGTATGCAGGGTTCCAAAATGTCAATTTAGGACACTCAGTGATGTATTTGTTCTCAGAAAGGCACCAACTACAGTATTTTTATAACCACATCAGTTCATCTACTGCAAGGATTTAAACAAGAATCAAAATTCCAAGAAACCAAATGAAAAGCATAAATCAATGACCAGTATATATTTCAAGATCAGCTCACACTCTATGGAATACAACTAACATGGAGATATCCCTACCAGCAACCTCCTCCAAGAAAAAGCTTCTTATATTTCCATCAGTTTATCTAAACTTGCAAACACACATATTTGATGAATTCTAGTATGCCAACAAAGGTCTGCCTAGTCAAGGCTATGGTTTTCCTGTGGTCATGTATGGATGTGAGAGTTGGACTGTGAAGAAAGCTGAACACCGAAGAATTGATGCTTTTGAACTGTGGTGTTGGAGAAGACTCTTGAGAGTCCCTTGGCCTGCAAGGAGATCCAACCAGAACATTCTAAGGGAGATCGATCCTGGGTGTTCATTGGAAGGACTGAATCTGAAGCTGAAACTCCAATACTTTGGCCACCTCATGAGAAGAGCTGACTCATTGGAAAAGGCCCTGATGCTGGGAGGGATTGGGGGCAGGAGGAGAAGGGGACAACCGAGAATGAGATGGCTGGATGGCATCACCGACTCTATGGACATGAGTTTGGGTAAACTCTGGGAGTTGGTGATGGACAGGGAGGCCTGGTGTGTTACAATTCATGAGGTTGCAAAGAGTCAGACATGACTGAGCGACTGAACTGAACTGAACTCCTTCTAATGTCCTAGTTAAACAGTACTGGACCAAGATAGAAGTCCTGGGTTTCAGTCTCTAAAACCCTTGGGCAAATCTTAGGCAAGTTCTTTTGAGTGTTCATCGTTTCATCTATAAAATGGGAACCACATCTGCTGTCAAGAATAAATATATGAGAAAGTATTTCGGAAATAATAAGGGGCTAAAATGGATGTAAAAGATTACCAATAATTTTCCCTCAGAACCTCTAGCCATGGTTAGTGAGAAAGAATATCCTGGGCCCTGGACACCACCTGTCGTGATCAGCATTCAGTACAGATCAAACTTTAAAAGGATTTTAAGAGCTGAATCAAAGAGCATTTTCTATTATCTCAAGATGTGCCACAAAACTCTCAAAACAAAATGTATTTGAATTTAAAGACTATGTACATATATTCACTAGGACAGCTAAAATGAAGAGGAAGGAGAACCCAAGTGTTGGCAAGGATGTGGAGCAACTAGAACTCTCATCCTTTGCCAGCAGGAGTGTAAAATGATGCAACCACTTTAGAAAAATGGTAGGCAGTCTCTTACAGGAGTAAACATGCATTGGCCCCTTGATCCAGCAATTCTACTCATAGGTATTTATCCAAGAGAAATGAAAGTATAAGACCAGGCAAAAACTTACACATACATATCCATAGCATACAAGCAAAAGCTGGAGAGAATCCAAATGTTCATAACTAAGAAAATGGATATATTAATACAAACTGCGGTATACTCATACAATGGAATACTACTCAGCAAAATGAGGAATTCAACAAAATGGTTGAATCCCACAGATGTGATATTGAACCAAAGAAATCAGAAAAAAGAATATATCAATATAATGCATGATACATGATGTTCTAAAACAAGCAAAATTTAAAAGTACAGTGACTTCCTACCAGGGTAGGAATCAACTGTGAAGGTATACAAGGGAACTTTCTAGAATATAAAAGTGTTCTATATTATGTTAGGTATATGGATTACATAGTTGTAAAGTATAGCTGAAATTCATTTTAACATATAAATTTTGCAAAAAAAAAAATTAGTAAGTGGAGGATGAGAAATGGTAGGGGCTTCCCAGGTGGTGCTGGTAATAAAGAATCTATAAAAGAGTCGTAATATGCAATATTTAAAGCTGGGGGATATGTACAAGAGGATATGTACAAAATCATTATTTTCTTCATACACGTTTGAAATTTTCTATGATAAAGTTTTTTTAATAGAAAAAATATGTATAGGCCACAGTGTACTTGCACATATAAAAGAAAGGTAAAAGATACATGACATAAACAGTTGAAACTAAAAGGTCAGAGGTCAGGGATGCAGTGACTTATCAACATTCTGCACATTCAAAATGAAATACACTCAAACTTTTAGCTATAATTTAAATATTATGCTTATATTATAAAAAAGAGATCAATATCAACTTTACTAAGCACAGATAGAAAGGCAATTCCTTATGTGTACCTATATCCCTCAGCAGTCTACATTATTCAAAAACATTAAATTATAAAATTATTACATTCAGGCAAAAACAATCATTTATAGAAAAATGACTATAATCATGCAAATCACATAAACATCATAAGTCTTATTGGAATATAATACAAACAACAAATGCTCTGATTACTGATCTAAGAACACACATAGTATAATAAAAATTTAATGGCATAAACACTAAAGAAAAAAAAGGGTTAGAAAAGAAAGAAATTTCTTTCAACTGACATCTAATGTTTAGCAAGGCTATATGCGTTATGAGTTGAATCCAGGAAGCCGAGATGCAAACCAGTATTCATGAAACACAGGTTTCTTACAGCTAAAAAGAATTTCAAAGGCAAGAAAAACAAAGTGTGCTTTCCTTGTCCTCAGGTCTAGAGGTGTGTGTGCTTTGTTCACACCGTGGTGTTAAGGGTGGAGAAGGCAGGGAATCCTTTCTGTCCATATTAACTTGTCAGGTGAGATGTACTATGGTACCCTTGAGATAATAATATAAAACGTAGAAGCACGGGGGTTTCTAGAAAAGTACTCTGTCCCAGTTCTTCTTCTTCTCAGGAAAATGAGGAAGCTACTGCTGCTCCCACAGCAAACAGTATGTAAAGTAAAGCAAAATTAAGAAACATGACCTCAGTCCTCAGAATACTTAGTTTGCCTTATCACTTCCAAATGCATCATACCTGACGATTCCTTGAAAGACTGCTGATGATTACCAAGAATCAAGGCCCATCAGATTTTGCAACATAGCAACAGCTGAAACACAATGAATGTAGGGTGGTTGTGTTGTTTTGTTCTTCTCAAGTTATCAGTGCCTGCAGCTGCTGCTGCTAAGTCACCTCAGTCGTGTCCGACTCTGTGCGACCCCATAGACGGCAGCCCACCAGGCTCCCCCGTTCCTGGGATTCTCCAGGCAAGAACACTGGAGTGGGTTGCCATTGCCTTCTCCAAAGCATGAATGTGAAAAGTGAAAGTGAAGTTGCTCAGTCATGTCTGATTCTTAGCGACCCCATGGACTGCAGCCTACCAGGCTCCTCCATTCATGAGATTTTCCAGGCAAGAGTACTGGAGTGGGGTGCCATTGCCTTCTCCTTATCAGTGCCTAGTAAGGTTAATATATAACAACAGTTTCTAGTCTTCTCAATAGAATGTGGCATTACACCTAGCCCCTCGTGACTAAGCAAAAGGCTGTCAATTGAGGCTAGAATTCGAAAACTGATTCTACAAGCTACCCCTAAAACCAACTCAAAACAGTACAGCCAACCCAAGGACTTTCTCATTAGAGATTTTAAAATCTAAAATCCTTGAATATAATCACTCTCGTTCTTGCCACACTGAGCTGCTTTTACTCTGCTGTGGGAGCAAGAATCCACTCAGCTCCACATTCTTAGAAGTGAAGGCTAAAGGTCACTGATAAACACGGTTCTAGGCCCCTGCTTATCCCACAACAATAACAATTCAGCAGGAAACAATTTTGAAATACAGAAGTCTGTTTCTTCTCTGATGTAAACTGAGTGCAGCTTTGGAAAACCAACTCTGGTGAACTCTAATTGGTTGTTACCAATTTAGCATTTTATTGTATTCTCTGCCTCATATACTTAATTCATTCCAGTGAAACATGAGCTGTTTAAAGGGAATAACTTCTCCTTGGTGTGTTGAAATACTTGTTGACATGATTAATATTTTTGTTTATTTGCCTGCATTCTCCAGAATATTCAGTCCTAATATATTTTGATCATTTTTGAATTCTCAACATTTCACAGTTTCTCTGATTAAATGTAAGGATACAGAAACTTTACCTGCTAAAGTTGATTGCATGTTAAAAATGGGGGCCACTAAATAGAAAACCACCCCTGAGTGTAGAGGCCTAGCAGAAAGCATCTGATTGGAAGTCATTGATGAACAGAAACAGTATCTTTCCTGTTTGTAACTAGGATTCCATGAAGAGCTGCTTCATGGTCCCCTGAAGTATAAATTACCCTTTTGAGATAAGGCAGCCTCTGAATCGGAGAAGGCAATGGCAAGCCACTCCAGTACTCTTGCCTAGAAAATCCCATGGATGGAGGAGCCCGGTAGGCTGCAGTCCGTGGGGTCGCTATGGGTCGGACACAAGTGAGCGACTTCACTTTCACTTTTCATTTTCATGCATTGGAGGAGGAAATGGCAACCCACTCCAGTGTTCTTGCCTGGAGAATCCCAGGGACAGGGGAGCCTGGTGGGCTTCCACCTATGGGGTCACACAGAGTCGGACAGGACTGAAGTGACTTAGCAGCAACAGCAGCAGCCTCTGAATGGTCTCTACTAGTGCACACCTACAGTTTAACCTTCTCCCTCAGGCCTGCCAGTTCCTAAACCCTCTTCTCAAGAGCCTGGAGCAAAGAGAGGAAGAGGTTTGATGAGCTTTACCTTGAGTAAGAGAGGTAAACAGAAAGGTGTCCATAGCAACTAAGGAAATTAGAAACTAACTTGGGACAATAAGATGCCATGAACGTCTAACCTCCCTATTTATAATACTTTAGACTCCATCATGATGACAAGAAAATATTAAAGAAAACATGCCAGTGTTCCTATGTTAGTTATAGCATGAAAGGTCAAGAACCGAAAAGACTACACACCCTACTCTGAGGTCAGTTTCAAAAGAAAAAAAGTAAAAATAAATAAGAAGAAAAAAAGTATCCAGTAAATAACTGGCTATGACACTTTTAAAGAGGAGAGGACAGCAGAATGATTTCCTTGGATTTGTGGGAAGGATGGAAGGGCAGATAAGGGAGGACACCTGGCAAGGAGAGATGGCCCTGAAAAAGTTTTACTATGAAGCCAGTGAGATGCTCTAACTACTGAGTAATGGTGAAATCAGCTAACTTTCTTGGTAAGAGCCCTCTGTCACAAGTGATAAAAGATGTTTGCTACCTGAACAATGGGTGAAAAATTTTCAACTAAAAAGCAGTATACATGGAAAAAAAAAAAAAACTTGCCTGGCTAGTTGTTTATCATCCAAACAGCAGAAGAGATAAGAATTATAATTCTGAATCTAAGATGACCAAGAAAGAGAAACTGATTGCAAAAGAGGAAGTGCTGGGAGCCTCAAATGAAAGCAACCAAGCCAGGTAAGCTGGAAGAAGAATAAGGAACACAGTAAGAGCAGGGTTCAAACAGTGAAGAAGACAGGACCCAAGCTCACGGTCTGAGATGAAAAAAGTCCTCAAAAATGAAAGCTGCAAATCCCATGTTTTCTGAGATAGAGGGGAAAAAGAAGGGAGGTATCTACACAGAGTGGATGGAAAGCTCACCAATCAACACAGAATTAGAAGGACATGCACAAGAAAAAAACATATATATCAAAGGGAAAAACTATTTTTTTAAAGTGGCAACAATATATAAAAGGAATAAGCTTGAGTTGAAGTCCAGACTGTGCTGAGACCTGCAAGAAAAGGTAAGGGAAAGCACAGGTCCACTTTTTGTTGTATATGACACATAATTAATATAAAAAAGAGACAGGAGAACATCTCGATCCCTGGTTTTTCTTCTATCTTTTCTGTAAAGAAACACCACCTTAAGAATAGAAAAAGAAAACCAAATATGGGATTAATGGATCACAATACATAAGGAGACTATCAAAAAGTGCCAGGAATGAAATGATATACCTGGATGAAACTGTATACCAGGAAAATTAGAGAATGAGAAGATGAGATCTGTGGGTGACAGTATGTAAACTCAGACAAATCTCACGGTTCTGATAATGCCAAACATCACATTAGCTTTCTATGTCTGTAGTAGCAATTTTCAACATGAAAAGAGAGCATCTTCTTCATACCTTACACCACAGTGATCTGATATGAAATCCAAGGCAAGACTGCAGAAACAGTTATTAAAAGAATGCCCAACTATTCAGTCATGTCCAACTCTTTGAGACCCCAGGGACTGTAGCCTGCCAGGTTCCTCTATCCATGAGATTTGCCTGGCAAGAATATTGGAGTGGGTTGCCATTTCCTCATCCAGGAGATTTTTTCAAACCCAGGGATCGAACCTGCATCTCCTGCACTGCAAGTAGGACTGTTTGCTGCTGAGCCTCCAGGGAAGTCCGTTAAAAGAACAGTTTGAGCATCCAGGCAGGGCATCAAGGATCGCTAGAAACCATAACCAAACTATCTCAGTTTCCTTTTTAAATGTGGTTGGACAAAGGAATGCTATAAACATAAATATTTCTGGATTTCAGCAATGTATAAAATAGTCTCTCTTGAGATCTTTGCTGAAGGTGAAAAATATGAATTCTGTAAGTTAAGTGGTTAAGATAACTACTATATGCAAACTGCACCTAGTGAGGGGAGTCTGGAAGAAGGTTTAGGACTCCACAGGACCTCAGGGAAACCTGTCCTCTGCAACATTTTTTATAAATAAATGACTTGGATGATGATCAAATATGCAAATGACAGGAATCTGGGATGGGAAAGCAATATCATATATGATAAAAATCAACTTTTAAAGTAATCCTAAGTGGCTGGAATAGAATGCTAAATCTAACAGGATAAACTTTAATAAGGATAAATATAAAGTCATGCACTTAGAATTAACATCAACAAAATGGCCCAATATATGTGATAAAGATTAGGACTTAAAAAATTCTATTTCAGTGAGTCAAAATGTGCTGTGGCTGCTCAAAATGCTGATAATCATGTTTCATCAAAAGTAAAGTCTGAGAAGGGAAATGGCATTCTTCTCTATGCAAACTGCGTACACTTGAGAACTGTGCTTAGCTCTGAATGTGGAACTTTAAAAACACTAAAAATCTGAGGAAGTTGATGAAAATATATGAGGGGATCTGAAAGATGATGCTGTGAAAGTGCTGCACTCAATATGCCAGCAAATTTGGAAAACTCTGCAGTGGCCACAGGACTGGAAAAGGTCAGTCTTCATTCCAATCCCAAAGAAAGGCAATGCCAAAGAATGCTCAAACTACCGCACAATTGCACTCATCTCACACGCTAGTAAAGTCATGCTCAAAATTCTCCAAGCCAGGCTTCAGCAATATGTGAACTGTGAACTTCCAGATGTTCAAGCAGGTTTTAGAGAAGGCAGAGGCACCAGAGATCAAATTGCCAACATCCGCTGGATCATGGAGAAAGCAAGAGAGTTCCAGAAAAACATCTCTTTCTGCTTCATTGACTATGCCAAAGCCTTTGACTGTGTGGATCACAATAAACTGTGGAAAATTCTGAAAGAGATGGGAATACCAGACCACCTGACCTGCCTCTTAAGAAATGTATGCAGGTCAGGAAGCGACAGTCGGAACTGTACATGGAACAACAGACTGGTTCCACATAGGAAAAGGAGTACGTCAAGGCTGTATGTTGTCACCCTGCTTATTTAACTTATATGCAGAGTACATCATGAGGAACGCTGGACTGGAAGAAGCACAAGCTGGAATCAAGATTGCCAGGAGAAATATCAATAACCTCAGATATGCAGATGACACCACCCTTATGATGAAAGTGAAAGAGGAGAGTGAAAAGTTTGGCTTGAAGCTCAACATTCAGAAAACGAAGATCATGGCATCTGGTCCCATCACTTCATGGGAAATAGATGGGGAAACAGTGGAAACAGTGTCAGACTTTATTTTTGGGCTCCAAAATCACTGCAGATGCTGATTGCAGCCATGAAATTAAAAGATGCTTACTCCTTGGAAGGAAAGTTATGACCAACCTAGATAGCATAAAGCAGAGACATTACTTTGCCAACAAAGGTAAGTCTAGTCAAGGCTATGGTTTTTCCAGTGATCATGTATGGATATGAGAGCTGGACTGTGAAGAAAGCTGATCACCGAAGAATTGATGTTTTTGAACTGTGGTGCTGGAGAAGACTCTTGAGAGTGCTTGGACTGCAAGGAGATCCAACCAGTCCATTCTAAAGGAGATCGATCCTGGGTGTTCATTGGAAGGACTGATGCTAAGGCTGAAACTGCAATACCTTGGCCACCTCATGCGATGAGTTGACTCACTGGAAAAGACTCTGATGCTGGGAGGGATTGGGGGTGGGAGGAGAAGGGGACGACAGAGAATGAGATGGCTGGATGGCATCACCGACTCGATGGACTTGAGTTTAAGTGAACTCCAGGAGTTGGTGATGGACAGGGAGGCCTGGCGTGCTGTGATTCATGGGGTCGCAAAGAGTTGGTCACGACTGAGCAACTGAACTGAACTGAACTGAACGTCATGTTGTTTGAAGAGTAAGTCAAGGCAATGATGTTTGAAGCAAAGAAGTCTTGTTAGGTCTACTAAGAGATTCAATGATCAGTTTAGGACTGATCAGTTCAGAGTTGGCCTCGTTTTAAACATTAAATTAAGCCAATCAAAAATAAATCACAAGATCAATTCAATGGTTTTATTATTCTAAAAGAATGAAATGTCTTAAGCCTTCTCAAGACTGGGATAGGCCTAGAAAGCCTATGTGTTATTAGAAAAGACTATACAGCATACAGTGCGCTCTAGAAGAAGAAATACCACAAGTTCACTACTATTAGAGTCCAAAGCATATTTCTCTGTATCATCTGCTACAGAAAGCAATGACCAAATGATAACTATAAAGCCTGTATACTGGCTAGACCAACTGGCTTATAAACCTTCCTATATATTTTTACAATTTTTCATTTTTACCTTTGTGTATTTGCCATGACAAAACAAGTACTACACAAATCATAATAAAGGCACAGATAACATCAAGGCACGCTAAGTTTTCTTTATAACAAATCCAAAGACTCATCAGTATAGTTTTTCCTAATATAGAGGATTCCTAAAAATTATATTCTTGATAAAAGACATAAAAAGGGTTTCAATTCTTAAATAAAATCTACACTTTCTTTTGGCTAAAGATGATTCTAATGAATTCTACTTGGAACACACTCTTCTATTGCTAAACTATGTATGAACTAGCTAGCAAATAGAACATGTTTCCTGAAGTATTGATAACTCCCTCTTTAAAAAGAAAACTTCAGTCATTCATTCAAATATTTATTAAGTATCTACTAGTGTCAGACAGACTAAGTAATAAAAACTACATATCAACTTTTAAAATAAAATTATTTTTCTTCTTTCCTATTTTTTTCTTTCTTTTGGACTTTAATGTTTCAGTGCTAAGTTACTTCAGTCTGACTCTGCAACCCTGTGGACTGTAGCCCACCAGGCTTCTCTACCGATGGGATTCTCCAGGCAAGCAAACTGGAGTGGGTTGCCATGCCCTCCTCTGGGGGATCTTCCCAACCCAGGGATCAAATATACATCTCTTTTGTCTCTTGCATTGGCAGGTGGGCTCTTTACCACTAGTGCCACCTGGGAAGCCCAATAGCAGTCAATAAATGGTATCTCTTTTGTTGTTGTACAGACGTTAAGTTGTGTCCAACTCTTTGCCATCCCATGAACTACAGCATGCCAGGCTTGCTTGTCCTTCACTATCTCCCTGAGTTTGCACAAACTCATGTCCATGCCATCCAACCATCTCATCCTCTGTTGCCCCCTCTCTCCTCTTGCCCTCAATCTTTCCCAGCATTAGGGTCTTTTCCAATGAGCTGGTTCCTCGCATCAGGTGGCGAAAGTATTGGAGTTTCAGCTTCAGCATCAGTCCTTCCAATGAATATTCAGGACTGATCTCCTTTAGAATGGACTGGTTGGATCTCCTTGCAGTCCAAGGGACTCTCAAGAGTCTTCGCCAGTACCACAGTTAGAAAGCAGCAATTCTTCAGCACTCAACCTTCTTTATGGTACAACTCTCACATCCATAACATCACTAATGGAAAAACTATAGTTTTGACTATATGGACTTTTGTCAATAAAGTGATATCTCTGCTTTTTAATATGCTATCTAGGTTTGTCATCGCTTTTCTTCCAAGGAGGAAAGAGAAAATGAAAGTTTTAGTTGCTCAGTCGTGTCCAAGTCTTTGTGACCCCATGGACTGTAGCCTGCCAGGCTCATCTGTCCATGGGATTTTCCAGGCAAGCATACTGGAATGGGCTGTCATTCCCTTCTCCAGGGAATCTTCTCGACCCAGGGATCGAACCTGGGTCTCTCACACTACAGGCAGATTCTTTACCATCTGAGCCACCAGAGAAGCTCAGGAGGAAGGGTCTTTTAATTTCCCTGGCTGCAGTCACCATCCGCAGTGATTTTGGAGCCCAAGAAAATGAAACCTGACAGTTTCCACTTTTCCCCATCTCTTTGCCATGAAGTGACAAGACTGGATGCCATGATCTTAGTTTTTTCAATGTTGAGTTTTAAGCCAGCTTTTTCACTTTCCTCTTTCACCTTCATCAAGAGGCTCTTTAGTTCCTCTGCATTTTCTGCCATTAAAGTGGTATCTGCTTATCTGAGGTTGTTGATATTTCTCCTGGCAACCTTGATTCCAGCTTGTGAGTCATCCAGCCCAGCATTTTGTATGATGTACTCTGCAAATAAGATAAATACACGGGATGACAATATACAAATTTGACGAGTAATACTCCTAATTTTTAACCAGCCTGTTGTTCCATGTCCAGTTCTAACTACTGCTTCTAGTCCTGCATACTGGTCTCTCAGGAGGCAGGTAAGGTGGTCTGGTATTCCCATCTCAAGAATATTCTACAGTTTGTTGTGATCCACACAGTCAAAATCTTCAGCGTAGTCAATGAAGCAGAAGCAGATTTTTTTTGGTATTGCTTTGCTTTTTCTATGATCCAGTAGATGTTGGCAATTTGATCTCTGGTTCCGCTACCTTTTCTAAATCCAGCTTGTACAAGTTCTCAGTTCAAGTACTGTTGAAGCCTTGCTTGAAGGATTTTGAGCATAATATTGCTAGCATGTGAAATGAGTGTGATTGTACAGTAATTTGAACTTTCTTTGGCATTGCCTTTCTTTGAGATCGGAATGAAAACTGACCTTTTCCAGTCCCATGGTCACTGCTGAGTTTTCCAAACTTGCTGGAAAACTATTAATTTTTCTAACATAAAATTTATGACATTATTCCCCATTCTGTACTCACTTTTCCCTAATCAGTCTACAACTTACTAAGTTCTTTTCATTTATATCTCACTTTTAGCTAAACAGTGCCTAGACAGTTCCTATCTAACTGTAACAGGGCAATTGCTGAAACAGAGTTTGGTGAAAAAAATGAAAATAAGTAAAATCTAAATAACCCAGAAAATAAGTAAAATCTAAATAACCCAAGTGTAGCCTTAAGTTTTATAAACCAGTAAAATTACATGAGATCTTATAATTAGGCAGCTAAATGTCCCTTTGGTAACTAATCTTCCAAAATGGTCTCTGATGATGGGTATCTCCATTCACACCCTTCAGTGGCTTCCTTACACCTTGAATCTGGGCTAGTAATTTGCTCTAACATATGCAATGTATAGGAAATAGCTGTGTGCCAGCTCTGGCTTAGGAGCCAGTCTTTAAGAAAGACTGTCAGCTTTCATTTTTGTGCTTTGGGGAACACTGAATCGCCAGGTAAGAAGTCTATCAGACCTCCCTGGTGGTACAGCGGTTAAGAATCTGCCTGCCAATGGAGGAGACACAGGTTCAATCCCTGGTCCAGGGATTCCACACGCCATGGAACAACTACTAACAAGCACATGTGCCACAGCTACTGAGCCCGCGCTCTAGAGTCCTGGAGCCTCAACTACTGAGCACACCTGCCCTAGAGCCCGTGCTCCGCCACAGAGAAGCCCGTTTACGACAACAAAGAGTAGCCCCCATTCACCACGACTACAGAAAGCCTGCAGCAATGTAGACTTAGTACAACCAATAAGTAAGAAGTCTGCCTTCCTTGCTTTTATTTATTGGTTATACTAGGTCTGCATAAGAAGTCTGCCCACCCTGCTGGACACTCCTTGTAGCTCACTCAGTCAGTAAGGAATCCACCTCCAATGCAGGAGATCCAGGTTCAATTCCTGGGTCGGGAAGATGCCCTGGAGGAGGAAATGGCAACCCACTCCAGTATTCTTGCCTGGAGAATCCCGTGGACAGAGGTACCTGGCTGGCTATAGTCCACTGGGTTGCAAGAGTCAGACACAACTTAGTGACTAACACCACCATCCTGCCGGAGAGATCACAGGGAGTGGCTAGTGGAGACAGAGGCCCTGAGGCTATGGGGTGGGGTGTAGGGGTGGGGATGTAGGCTGTGGTAGTGGTGGTGGTAATGCAGCCATCCCAGGGTACCACAGAACCTAGCATTAGACTGCGATGTTCCAGCCCAGGTCCCTAGATGACCACAGACCATCAGCTGACACCACACGAGGCAGATCTGCACAATCCATCCTCAGATCCATGAGAAGTCATAAATTGTTGTTTCAAATCACTACATTTGGGGAGTGGTTTGTTAAGCAATAAGATAAAGAAAGGAACAGGCCCTTGTTTCAATGTTTCTAAAGAATTCTTTACAATAAAACTTAATAGTAGTGGTTGTTATATATAAGAAGATATTAAATCAACCTTTCTTAGAATAGCTAATAAAAAAACAACTCTCATCTAACTGCTTGGGAGTAAACCAAAAATACTATATTATCTACTTTAATAAACAAATTAAATTTAATTTGTTTAGTTAAACAAATACCCACAGAGGGTAAACAGATCGTACTCAACAGAAATTCATTCTTTCAACTCATCCTTATTGGGTCACTTTTGGCTCTCTCACTCTTTCTCATTTTTAACCCATATAGTACAAAACTCTCCAACTAAGGATGCTGCTAAATTTAACAGCCAACATATTCACACTGAAGATATCTTAAAATTGTAGTCCAAATCTTGCTTTCCAAGTCAGAAAAAAAAAAACTGGAAATATAAGATAGTTTTCAAGTCATCTTCTGTCACATTTGTAGACTGCATTACTAAATTAAAGGTCTGTACGGAAGGCATATGAACATCACTTGCTCTCAACCTTAGCTGAATATTAAGAATCTCCTGGGGAGCTTTTAAAACTCCCTTCCAGGCCATATCCCATGCCAGCTAAATCTGAACTGGTGGAGGAGACTTTGGTAAGTTTAACTACTTTGGCCGAGTCTAAGCCAAAGTAAAGGGTTTAATCTCAGTGTCATCTAGGATGACCAACTTTCTGCACCGAGACTTGACTTTACAGAGGACCTCAGCAAGTCATCTTAAAACATCACCACTAGGGTAAGGGGGTTTGTTCAGACTTGTGCAAATCCATCACTATTACTGGAGAGAAAGCACTCACCTTGACACTGAATTAGTAAATTTCTTTAAAACTTTTTTTTCCCTTCATTTATTCAGCCAATAGTCTTTGACTCAGCTGGTAAAGAATCTGTCTGCAATGCGGGAGACCTGGGTTCGATCCCTTGGTTGAGAAGATCCCCTGGAGAAGGGAAAGGATACTCACTCCAGTATTCTGGCCAGGAGAATCCCATGGACTGTATAGTCCATGGGGTCACAAAGAGACGGACAGGACTGAGTGACTTTCACTAGTCTTTGAGCACCTACTATGTTCTGGGCCCTCTTTTAGGTGGAAAAGATATAGTAATAAACACGGGATAGACAAGATCCTCTTACAGAGCAAAAAGCATCATCATCATCATCTAAATTTCTCTTTCTGCACATCAACAAATCTTACTATTCTACAAACACCTACTGTTTTTCTACATTCCAGTTCATTGCCCTTAAAGTATGACTAATACTTGAGGAAGCATAAATGAATTATTTAAAAATAAAGACTATGTAACTCAAAAGGGCCTACTACATTTACAGTAGGTGTTTTATATATAACTCTGCCCTCAGTAGCTTAACTCTACGCCTCTGACACTTCAAATCTGAACTTCAAACCTGGAACAGGGACTGTTCGGTGTGACCTCAAAACACCAGTGAGCTAGATAAATCCACCACAAGTGGGTTTTATGCTGATGCTGTCTGTGAAAGAGATATTGATCATCCAACAGTCTTTCTTTAGAAATAGTGTTTCTAGAACTTTTTTCCCAGATCTCAGTACTGGGCTTAAGGTTCTTTAAGCGCTTTAAGAATTGCTTCTGGGAATAAACCATTCTTCAGCACAGTTAGGAAAGATCAGAGGTTTGAATTGTTGTCATTTATCAAGTACATCTCAAAGTTTCCCCCCAAATGAAGCTAATTTCTTTTTTCCCTCCAAATCTTTGAATTTCCCTCATTTCCACTTTGCTGAATAATTTGCCAATTACCACTTATTTCCTTCTATAAGCAATGTGTTATCTTCAACTTAGAAAGTCACTGAAAACTTCTCATTTCAAATCTGTCTAGAAGCTTTACTTATTTTTGGAAGCTGAAAAGATATGACCAATATCAGAATCAAATTTACTTCCAGGGAGCTTGTAAGATATTAAAAGTTTAATCAAAGAAATCAGAATCAGCAAAGCCCTACCTCAGGAGATTTGCCAGATATAGCCCTGCTCAGTTTTTTTCCTACATTACAGGATTAGCTCTTACAGCCTACAAATCTCATTAAAACACTGCTAATTGAAAACATCACCTGTGGCATCATTAGTACCAGGCTCTTTTATTAAATTTCTGAAATCACTGACTCTTCCCATTTAGGTGATGAATGACAACCATGGGTTATATATTCCAGAGAATCTGGCAGTTTTGACATAAAAAATAGAGCTCCACTTTCAGTACTCAAAGATCTGATATCTAGCATTACATTATGACCTATCTGTGAAAACATTTTTGTTTGTTTTCCTGTGACTAAGGGAAACCACACTTAGCCCCTTATATTGCCAAACTTCAAAGCTTCTTTTCAGGTCCCAAATGTCTCCCAGTTCTTTTGATTTTGTTTGTTTGCAGTTAGACTTCCCTCCCTTTTCATTAGCAAGCATCACTCACCACTTCTGGGGTTCTTATTCCTTGCCCATTCCATTCCCACTACCAAGCCCAGCTAGTCCCCGATTCCTCTCTGCAGTGAAAGACAGACATTTTCCTGTTTAACGCTTTAACCACTAATAACTTTTGGGGAAATCCTAAAAGTATCAGAATACTTATCCTACGAAATGGCCAAAAGACTTTAGCTACCTCCCTCCCCTTTATGCTTACAGTGGCAGGGCTTACGAAAAGTTCTCTGCCGTCTCCTTCAGACCACACCTTTGATGAAGGTCTTTTCTTCTAAAAGGGCCACATATTCCCTGGAAATGTCCCAAGTTAGGCCTGATGACACAATCAAGGCAGAACTGCTTTTGCTCCCTTTTATAGATAGACAGCAGATAGGTAAGTATGTAGATATCATGTAGATAGAGAATTAAATTGCAGTTCTAAGGTGGTGCTGGAGAAGACTCTTGAGAGTCCCTTGGACTGCAAGGAGATCCAACCAGTCCATTCTAAAGGAGATCAATCCTGGGTGTTCATTGGAAGGAATGATGCTAAAGCTGAAACTCCAATACTTTGGCCACCTCATGCGACGAGTTGACTCACTGGAAAAGAGTCTGATGCTGGGAGGGATTGGGGGTGGGAGGAGACCGGGACGACAGAGAATGAGATGGCTGGATGGCATCACCAACTCGATGGACATGAGTTTGAGTGAACTCTGGGAGTTGGTGATGGACAGGGAGGCCTGGCGTGCTGATTCACGGGGTCGCAAAGAGTTGGACACGACTGAGCAACTGAACTGAAGGATATGCAGAACAGAAGACACCCAGTTCACTAAGCCTCAATCCTTTTCAGGAACGACACCTAGCTTTTTATCATTATCCCCCAATCTACAGTCAAGAGGAACCCTTAAAAATGTAAATCTAAAATGTCACTACTCTGTTTACAATGCTTCAGAGGCTTCCCACTGAAATGCTGATAAAACACTAGCTCAACAGGGCACTCAAGGCCCTTCCAAACTGGATCCAGCTTACTTGTTCAGTTTCATCTCTCATTATACTTCTCATCTCTCTTTTCCCTCTTCTAACAATTCCAGCTGACAAAATATAGCTCGTTTCCCTTGCTCTCTCTAACTCCACTACCACCACTGATTTTTTACATGTCAATTAGCATTTAATCCACACAAGGAACAACTGTGTCCCTTTCCTTATTTGCCAGTTGAAGAAAGTGATCAAGTAATTTGAAATGTTAAAAAAATTTGCCCATGGTTAAATGGCTGCCGCTAAGTCGCTTCAGTTGTGTCCGACTCTGTGCGACCCCATAGACCAGGCTCCCCGTCCCTGGGATTCTCCAGGCAAGAACACTGGAGTGGGTTGCCAGGTTAAATGGCTAGAAAACAGCAAATGTAAATCTAAGTCTATTCACCCATTCATTCAATATTTTGTGAGCATTTTAGGCCTGGCACCATTTCAGGCAGAAAAGAAACAGTAAACAATTTTATCCAAGTTTTATCCTTCTTTACTATCACTCAATGTCTGGCATAGAGTTGCATTTGTTTAAAACATTCCTGAGGAAAATCAAGAGTTCCTATTCAGTGTTCCAAAGATATTTCTTAAGGTGATGCACACCAGCACTCTACACATAGCTATCTGTGCAAGTCATACTAATAGAATGATAGTATCAATGAACTGATTTCACTGAAAGGACTCAAGAGCTTTTGCAACAGTTGACTCCTCTGTCCACAAACTAAACTTCCAGATTGTTCTGCACGATTCAGGTCTCTGCTATACTGTCACATCTACAGAGAAACATTCCTGGTCACTCCACCTAAATAGATTCTATGCATTTTCATCAAGGCACTTCCTTGTACTTACCCACTATATACCTACCTGTTTACTACTCCTCCCATAAGAATGCAAGCTCCAAGAGTGCAAAGACCTCATTTGTTTTGTCACCCTAGTATTAACAAGGCATGGCCATAGTAGGTACTCAATAAATACTGGTTAAATGAGTACCACAACAGTAATAATAGGAATAGTAATAATCCCATTAGAAAATCCAGGTCTTCATAATTTAGGCTACTCAGCAAACATGACTGGATTATATTTGTGGATGAATAGTCCAGAAAATGCTTCTATCACTTATTATCAAATCTCTACTGACAGGCTTCCCTGGTGGCTCAGCAGTAAGAATCCACCTGCCAATGCAGAAGACACAGGTTTGATCCCAGGTCCAGGAAGATCCCTCATGCTGCAGAGTAAACTAAACCACAACTATTGAGTCTGTGCTCCAGAGCTCTGGAACTGCAACTACTGGGCCCTCGAGCTGCAACTACTGAAGCCCATGTGTCCTAGAGCCTGTACTCGGCAACAAGAGAAGAAGCCACGATAATGAGAAGCCCGTGCATTGCCAACTAGAGAGTAGTGCCCACTCTTGGCAACTAGAGAAAAGCCCGCATAGCAACAAAGACCCAGCACAGCCAATAAATACATACAAATTAAAAAAAAAAATCTATCAAGCATTTGGCTATCTATCACTCTTGTAAAGGGTTTCTGAGTATTTCCATGTTACTTACAATTGCCTCTCCATATACAGTTTTACTAATTAAATCTCTCATGCAATATTTCTTAGCATCTTTAACAACCAAACCTACAAACCTACTTACTTTGGAAACCATCTTCTCTTTAGCTCCTGATACAATAAAGGCAAAATTCTTTCTGCTGGGAAAGGCTAATCCTTACCCATGGAGTTAGAATCCATGTGTTCTTAATTCCCAAGAACTTTATTCCCTTGACTGTCCCCATGCATGTACCATCAATCTCCTTTTATTGGAGCATATATTCATGTTTGACTATAAAAAAAAACTTTCTCATTCATAAAAAAAAACTTTCCCACATCTCCCTTTAGCTACTATTACACTTCTCTGTACCTTTCACAACTAAAATTATCTATATAATATATATATTCAGTGTCCATTTTCTCATCTCTGTAAAACGTGTCTTACATTCATCTTCTCTTCAGTAGAGTACAAGAATTAAGAAGATAGGCTCTGAAGTTAGATATTAGAATTTAAATCAAAGCAATAATAACAGCATTTATTGAGTATTTACTGCTTGACTAACATTGTCTTAATTATTTTACATGTATTAATTCTTTTAATGTTCATAAGAACCTCATGAGGTAGGTGCTATTATTATTATTATTTCTACTTTAAATCATAGCAACAGAGGTTAAGTAACTTATCCAATCCTGAGAGACCCAGAATTCAAACTCCTAAATCCACTTCCAAATCTCACTGTGGTAGCTTGTCTCTTGGTAAAAAGAGACTAGAGATAAGGAGATCAGGAGGACTTCCCTGGAGGTCCAGTGGTTAAGACTCCAAGCTTCTACTACAAGTGGCTTAGGTTTGATCCCTGGTTGGGTAACTAAGATCCTGCATGCCACACAGCATGGCCAAAAAAAAAAAAAGATAGATAGGGAGATCAGTTCAAAGCTAAGGCAACAGCCTGGGTAAATAATAATGAAAGTTCTAAACCAGTAATGAAAGTAGAAACATTTCAAATTTATGAAATCTTCAAGTAAGACCTAAACAGAGAGTTATAGCATGTTCAAGGACTGAAAGACTGAATATTTTAAAGATGTCAATTTTTCCCAAACTGATCTACAGATTCAATCCCAGTCAACATCCCAACAGATTCAACTTGACAAACTGATTCTAAAATTTGTACCAATTAGCAAAACCAAGAATAGCCAAGATACTCCTTAAGAAGAAAAACATAAGAGATTTACCCTGTCAGATATAAAATATTATTTCAAAGCTTTAGTAATTAAGATAGCATGGTGTTGATTGAGATGGACAAATTAACCTAACAGAATACAGAACCCATTAACTGACTCCAATATACAAAAATCTACTTTATGACAGAGCTGGTATCACTGATCAGTGAAGAAAGGATGAACTTTTTAATAAACAATGTTGGAAAAATTGTATATCTACATGGGAAAAAATGAAATTGGATCAACACCCAATACAAAATTCAATTTTTAAGAAAACAATTATGGGAGTTCCCTGGTGGTGCAGTGGTTAGGAGTTGGCATTTTCACTATTATGGCCTGCGTTCAATCCGTGGCAAGCCACGTGGTGTGGCTAAAAAAAAAAAATTATCTAAATGGATTAAAGATTTAAGTGTAAAAAGCAAAAACGTAAAATGTTTAGAAGACAATAAAAAAGAATAACACTATGGCTCAGTGGTAGAGAATCCGCCTGCCAATTTAGGAGACATGGGTTTGATTCCTGGTCCAGGAAGATCCCACATGCCTTGAGACAATTAAGCTCATGTGCCACAACTACTGAGCCTGTGCTTTCGAGCCATGGAACTGCAACTACTAAAGCCCGCATGCCCAAGAGACTGGCTCCACAATAAAAGAAGCCTTGGTAATGAGAAGCCCATGCACTGCTACTAGAGAGTAGCCACTGCTCTCCAAAACTAGAGAAAAGTTCATGTAGCAACGAAGACCCAGCACAGCCAGAAAAAAAAAAAAAAGAATAGCTCCATGACCTTAGAGTAGGGAAGAATTTCTTAGACATTAAAATCATATACCATAAAGGAAAGGATTGATAAACTATAATACACCAAGTTTAGAACTTTGGAACCAGTGACACATAAAATGAAATTACAAGCCATAAATTGGAAGAAGATACCAGCCATACAAATAAAGACAAAAGATGATGATCAAAATATATTTTAAATTACTATAAATTAAAGACTAGTGATGAAAGGAAAATCAGAACACCAATTTGTGTATCCAAAGTCCCAAATGAGGATTTCCCTGGTGGTCCAGTGGTTAAGAATCCACCTGCCAACGTAGGGAACACGGGTTTGATCCCTGGTCTGGGAAGACTACACATGCTGCGGGGTAACTGTGCCCACGTGCTGCAACTACTGAAGCCCATTCACCTAGAGTCTGTGCTCCACAGCAAAAAGAGCCACCACAATGAGAATTTGCCGCCCCGCAATGCAGAGAAGCCACCGCTTGCTGCAACTAGAGAAAGCCTGCGCGCAGCAACCCAGAGCCGCCAAAATTAAAATTAAACAAATAAAATTATTTTTAAAAGTTAAAAGTAACTTTTAAAAAGTCCCAAAAGGGGACTTCCCTGGTGGTCAGTGGTTAAGACTTTGCCTTCCACTACAAAGGGTGCAGGTTCATCTCTTCTCAGGGCACTAAGATCCCACATACCTCAACGTCAAAAAAACAAAATATAAAACAGAAACAATATTGTAAAGAATTCAATAAAGACTTTAAAAAAAACAGTCCAAAATTAATTTTTCTTCCAGATTATAGCCTGATGATGCATAGTAGGAGTCAACCTCTGACTACAATTGGAAACTACTGCCAACAAGGTAGATAAAGACATGAGATGAGAGGAGATGGAAAGAAGAAAAGGAATGGAACAAGTGGGATAAGTACGGAATGGCAACATTATTGGGTTGCAGGTCAACTTCCATTAGAATTATAAGAGGGCAAGAAAACTAAGAAAGCAAAGAAACATCTGCAGACCTTTAGGAACAAAACCAATAAATGGGATAGGACAATTTTAAAAGATGTGGGAAGTTAGCCAGCAACAGATTACGCAGTAGAGACTTTTTTGCCCCAATTATGCAGTACTTCAGACATATAAAAAGGTTAAAAAAAAAAAAAGTACAACAAATACCTGTGTATACACCACTTAGCTTCAGAAATAGAGTATTTATAGTTAAAGCCTTCTGTTTATTCCTCAGTTATATCCCTCAGTCAACTACCAGAGGCAAGAGTATTCTGAACTTGAAGATAAACATGCTTAGTCATTTCTTTGTATTTTTACAGTGAGGTCATTTTTTAAAAAGTAGTGGATATATTTTGTGACAAATAGAGGGATTTCATCTAAACACACTGTCCATCTTAAGAGACTCAGAATGAAGGGGAAAGGAAAGGAGCGAGATCAACTCTTAAGACAAAGAGATGAAGATTTAGAAGAAAGCTGAAGGGGAAAAAAGTGAAAGTAAACAGTACTGGAAAAGCAGCACAACAAAAAAGAACAAAAATTAGTGTCAATGGAGAGAAACAGCGGCCTCAGATAATATCAATAACCTCAGATATGCAGATGACACCACCCTTATGGCAGAAAGTGAAGAACTAAAGAATCTCTTGATGAAAGTGAAAGAGGAGAGTGAAAAAGTTGGCTTAAAGCTCAACATTCAGAAAACTAAGATCATGGCATCTGGTCCCATCACTTCATGGGAAATAGATGGGGAAACAGTGGAAAGAGTGACAGACTTTATTTTGGGGCTCCAAAATCACTGCAGATGGTGACTGCAGCCATGAAATTTGAAGACGCTTGCTCCTTGGAAGGGAAGTTATGACCAACCTAGACAGCATATTAAAAAGCAGAGACATTACTTTGCCAACAAAGATCGGTCTAGTCAAGGCTATGGTTTTTCCAGTAGTCATGTGTGGATGTGAGAGTTGGACTATAAAGAAAGCTGAGTGGAGAAGAATTGATGCTTTTGAAATGTGGTGTTGGAGAAGACTCTTGAGAGTCCCTTGGACTGCAAGGAGATCCAACCAGTCCATCCTAAAGAAGATCAGTCCTAGGTGTTCATTGGAAGGACTCATGTTTAAGCTGAAACTCCAATACTTTGGCCACCTCATGCGAAGAGCTGACTCATTGGAAAAGACTCAGATGCTGGGAGGGATTGGGGGCAGGAGGAGAAGGGGACGACAGAGGATGAGATGTTTGGATGGCATCACCAACTCAATGGACATGAGTTTGAGTAAACTCCGGGAGTTGGTGATGGACAGGGAGGCCTGGCGTGCTGTGATTCATGGAGTCGCAAAAAGTTGGACACGACTGAGCAACTGAACTGAACTGAACTTGCCTTTGAAACAAAAGAGTGAGAGTGAGTTCAGTATATTCACTCAAGTGGATCAGCAGCTATTTTTTAGATACTCTTCTAAGGTACTAGGGATACAGCAGAAATCAGAACAAAGTCTCTGCCTTCAAGGAGCATTTATTCTAGTTGGGGAAAGAGGGAAGCAAATGAATAACTCACCAGATATTGGGGGAAAGACAAAAACGACTAGTAAAAGCAGAGTGCTGGTGAGAGGAAGGAGGTGCCTGCTATGTTCTTTGAAGGTAGTGAGTGATGGCCTCTCTGATAAAGTGCCATTTAGGTAGAAACCTAAAGGAAGTGAGGAATGTATAAGTCTTATCTCAGGAGGAGTTACAGCAGATACAAAAGGCCCTGAGGTGGGAATGTGCACAGCATTTGAGGGACTGTAAGAAGGCTAGCTGTGGCTGGGGTCAGCAGCAAGGGGAAGAGTCGATATGGACAAAATATAGAGGCACCACATGTGGAACAACGCCAGAGCCGAACCTTCTATTCAAAGTGAGATGCAAAATCACTGGAGAGTTTTTTTCAAAGTGAGATGCAAAATCACTAGCACAATCTGATCTACATTTCAAGTAAGACAATCATATAATTTATCATTCAAACAGGGACATTTGGGTGAGTGAATGAGGGTGCTAAGAATAGTTATGTTAGGACAAAAGGCTTGTTACAAGACTTTCATTTTAAAAGGATGCTATGTGGAGCCAACCTGAAGGGGTTCCTCCAGCCAAATCTGGAACTGATCAAAATATATCATGATAGTATTAAAAAACGATTACAATTAAATAATGAGGCTACATTGATAAAAACAAGTAAAAGTTCATTTTTTTAAAAAAGTGATACAGATATATATATATATTTCATATTCTTTTCTATTATGGTTTATCACAGGATATTGACTACAGTTCCCTGTGCTATATATACTATGGGACCTTGTTGCTTATCCATCATATATAATAGTTTGCATGTGCTAATCCCAAACTCCTAACATCCCCCTCCCCCTGCCTCTTTCCCCTTGGCAACCACAAGTTTGCTCTCTGTGAGTCTGCCTCTGTTTTGTAGATATGTTCATCTGTGTCATATTTTGGATTTTACATATAAATGGTATCATGTGGTATTCATCTCTTTCTGACTTACGCTGCTTAGTATGATAATCTCTAAGTCCATCCATGCTGCCACAAATAACATGATTTCATTTTTAATGGCTGAGTAATATTCCATTGTGCACATACATACCACACCTTCTTTATCCACTCACCTGTCAGACATTTAAGTTGTGTCCACGTCTTGGCTATTGTAAATAGTGATTCTATGAACACAGGGGTACGTGTATGTGGAAAAGCTCTTTCATACAGTGCAAAGTCAACGAACAAATTTAGAAGGAAAGGCACAGTTAGAAAATCATCTATTAGCAACCATCATAACGATAGCTGATAAAGGCAAGAATAAAAACTAAAACTGATATATAAAAGTTTGAAAAGTAACAGGATATTAACATAGTCTCAATGTATCTCCCCAAAAGATATTTATCAATTACAAAAGACAATAAATTTCCAAAAAAGAAAAACGGTATACGTCACCTTCACGAGATGGCCAAAGTTGACACTGCCAGTAATAGAATCAATCAAGCACGTGCTATGTAATATGATGGGGCTTCCCAGGTGGGGCTCAGTGATAAAGAATCTGCCTGCCAATGCAGGACACACGGATTTGATCCCTGGGAAGATCCCCTGCAGAAGGAAATGACAACCCACTCTAGCATTCTTGCCTCGGAAATTCCATGGACAGAGAAGCCTGGTGGGCTATAGTCCATGGGGTCATAAAAGAGTCAAACACAACTTAGCAACTAAAAAACAACAATGTAACATGATACACAGAGAACTCAGCATCACTTCTTAGGTTCAGTTCAGTTCAGTTCAGTCGCTCAGTCGTGTCTCTTTGCGACCCCATTAATCGCAGCATGCCAGGCCTCCCTGTCCATCACCAACTCCCGGAGTTCACCCAAACTCATGTCCATCGAGTCGGTGATGCCATCCAGCCATCTCATTCTCTGTCGTCCCCTTCTCCTCCTGCCCCCAATCCCTCCCAGCATCAGGGTCTTTTCCAACGTCTTTTCCAACGAGTCAACTCTTCTTAGGTATTACTACCCAAAGTGCATAAACTGAGGGCTTCCCTGGTGGCTCAGTGGTAAAGAATCGGCTTGCAAATGCAGGAGACTTAGGTTCGAACCCTGGATTGGGAAGATGCCCTGGAGGAGGAAATGGCAACTCACTCCAGTATTCTTGCCTGCAAAATCCCATGGACAGAGTAGCCTGGGGGGCTACAGTCCATGGGGTTACAAAAGAGTCAGACATGACTCAACAACTAAACAACAAAGTGTATAAACGGAATTTAATCATAAGGAAACAAGCCTAAATTGAGGAATATTCTACAAAATAACTGGCTTGTACTCATCAAATTGTCAGTGCCATAAAAATACAATGAGAGACGCTGGAGCCATTCTAGATTAAATGAGACAAGAAAGACAAGTCAACTGAATCAACACATAATCTTGGATATTTCTCTGTTATAAAGGACATTACTGAGACAACTGGCAAAAATGTGAAAAAGTTTCATAGGTAGATAACAGCATTGTGTCAAAGTCAGGCTCCTGATTTTGATCATTGTTCTGTGGTTATGTAAGAGAATTTCTTGTTTCAAAAGATGACACACTGAAGTATTCAGGTGTTAAGGGGCATCATATCTGCAACTTAAACAGTTCAGAAAAAAATAACTGTAGGTGTGTGAAGAGCGATGGGGAAAGATAAAGCAAATTTAGTAAATGTTAACATTTAAGAAATCTGGGTGAAGGGTATGCACAAATTCTTGAACTATTTTTGCAAATCTTTCACAAGGCTGAAATTATTTTTTATTTAAATGAACAAATACCCACACACTTACAGAGGTTTCAGTGTAGAGAACAGATTAGGTGGGGGGATGGTGGTGAATGGAGAGTTAGAAACAGAGTTGAACCAATTAAAAGGCTATTGTAGATTAAGGACAGGGGTCATGGAAGATAGCAGAGTAGGAAGCTCTAGGAATTGGTCTTTCACCAAAAGAACTGAGCTGGCAAGAAATGCCTGAAGCAATTATTTTGAAACTCTGGAATCTAGTCAACACTTTCAGCATCCAAGGAAGTGCTTGATGAAGAAAGAGGCTGGTAAGTTTTAGTTAATTTCAGCATTTGGCATAGCACCTATCATTTTTCAGCTCCCAGTCCCATGGCAGGAAGCAGTGGGAACAATAAATAGCCCAAGATGCTACTGTAGCTTGCTGGTGCTAGGATGTGCAATACAGATCTTGTCTCCAAATATCAAGGTTATGTGTCTTTTTTTTCCTTTTTGCTACACTTGCAAGATCTTATTTCACCAGTCAGGGACTAAACCTGGGCCATGGCAGAGAAACCTCAGAATCCTAACTACTAGGCCACGAGGAAACTCCCACAGTTTTGTATCTTGATCACTGTTTTTGATTGCTGAGGAGCTGGCAAAGAGGCTCACCACTGTCTCAGCCCCCACGGCTGAAGTAGCTTCCCGAGCAAAATGAGACAAAGAGATTTAAAGAAAGAGAACACTCTTTTCCCCCCACTTTTTCTCTTCTTAATGGATCCAGGCATTTAAGGAAATCTTTGTCAAGTCACTGACAGGGTGGACATAATGACATAACAGAAGAGACTTCAGTGACTATATACAGCAATGAATATACTCTCTACAAAAAAAGTTTAGAAAAGTCACTAAACAGACAATTGCAGCTTTCATTCAGTAACAACAGTAATCTCCAGGGAGGGAGCAGAATCTGATTTCCAGAGTTACCACATTATAACACTCAAAATGTCCAGTTCTCAACAAAAAATTACAAAGCATACAGACACATGAAAAAATGCTCAACATTGCTAGTTATGAGAAATATGAAAATCAAAACCACAACGAGGCATCCCCACACACCAGTCAGAATGGCTGTCATCAAAAAGTCTATAAACAATAAATGCTGGAGAGGGTATGGAGAAAAAGGAACCGTCCTACACTGTTGGTGGGAATGTAAATTGGTGCAGCCACTATGGAAGAGAATGAAGGTTTCTCAAAAAACTACAAATAGAACTATCATAAAATACAGCAATCCCACTCCTGGACATATATCCAGAAAATAAAAAAACTTTAATTCAAAAAAGCACATGTACCTCAATTTTCATAGCAGCACTGTTTACAAAAGCCAAAACATAGTAAGAATTCAAGTACCAATCAACAGATGATTGATTGGTTTGAAAGGATGTGATATATATATCACACACACATATATATATATCAAAATACACATAAAATAATGGAATATTATATATATATTATAATGGAATATTACCCAGCCATAAAAAAGAATGAAACACTGCCATTTGCAGCAACATGGATGAACCTGTAGAATATACTAAGTGAAATAAGTCAAAGACAAATATTATATGATATCACTTATATGTGGAATCTAAAAAATAATACAAATAAATCTATATACAAAATATACTCACTAAGAAAACAAACTTTAGGTAGCAGAGGGGAAGGAGAGGAAGGAGGGATAAATCAGGAGTATGCAATTAACAGATACAAACTATACATAAAATAGATAAGCAAAAAAGATTTACTGTATTACACAGGGAACTATATTCAATACATTATAAATAACCTATAATAGAAAATAATCTGAAAAATATATATATAACTGAATCATTTTGATGCTCACCAGAAACAAACACAATATTATAAATCAACTGCACTTCCACTGTTTTAAGTTACAAAGCATACAAAGACACAGTTGCAGTGAGTAGGGGCTACTCTTTCTAGAGATGAATAGGCTTCTCACTGCAGTGGCTTCTCTTGTGGAGCACAGACTCTAGGAGTGCAGGCTTCAATACTGATAGTTGCAGTTTGTGAGCTCAGAGCATGGGCTCAGCAGATGCAGCGAATGGGCTTAGTCGCTCTATGGCTTGTGAATCCTTCGCAGACCAGGGATCGAACCCATTTCCCCTGCATTGGCAGGCGATTTTATCCACTGTACCAACAGGAAAGTCCCTAACACCATTCTAACGCAAACTCTTCCCCAAAACGGGGAGGAACACTTCCTAACATTCTATGATACCAAGCCAGAAAAGGATACAAGGACAGTACAGACCAATATCCCTATGATTTAAGACACAAAAATCCCCAACAAAATACTACCAAACTGAATCCAAAATAGTACATTAAAATGATTCTAAACTATGACTAAGTGAGATTTATCTCAGAAGTGTAAGGATAGTTCAGATAAGGAAATCACAATGTAATACCCCATATGATCACTTTGATAGAAAAGGCACAGGACAAAATTCAACATCCTTTCATGAAACATTGAAAAAAACCTTGAAGTCACTATGCTAAGTGAAAAAATAGCAGTCCCAATAATCTCCAGGGCTTCCCAGGTGGCGCTAGTGGTAAAGAATCTGCCTGCCATGTAGGAGATGCAAGGGATGGGAGTTTGATTCCCTGAGTCAGGGAGATTCCCTGGAGTAGGAAATGCTCCAGTATTCTTGCCTGGAAAATTCCATGGACAGAGGAGTCTGGTGGGCTACAGTCCATAGGGCCACAGAGAGTCAGACACAGCTTAGCAACTAAGTACATAATAACCTCTAAAAGAATAAAATATGTAGGAAAAAATTTAACCAACGATGTGAAAGACTTGTACATTGAAAACTACAGAACACTGCTTAAAGAAATTAAAGATGACCTAAATAAATGGAAAGACACCCCATGTTCATGAACTGATAAACTTGGTATTATTAAGATGGAAATACTCCCAAAGCTATCTACAGATTTAATGAAATCCCTATGAAAATTCCAATGGCCTGTTTTGCAGAAACAGAAAGGCTTACCTTCAAATTTGTATGGAACTACAAGGGGCCCTGAATAGCAGAAAACAATAATGGAAAAGAAAAACAAAATAAGAGGAATCACACTTCCCAATTTCAGAGTTTTTTTACAAAGCTACAGTAATCAAAATAGTGTGGTACTGGCAAAAAGATATATCAACCAATGGAACAGAATCAAGTCCACAAATAAATCCTTACAAGTATGGCCACTTGATTTTCAATGGGACTACAAAGCACATTCAATGGAAATGAACAAATAGCTGGGACAACTGGCTATCCAAATACAAACAAATGAAGCTGGATCCCATCTCACTTTCAATTAAAAGATTAACTCAAAATAGATCAACGACCTAAACATAAGAGCGTAAACTATAAACTCTTAGAAGAAACCACAGGGTAAATGGCCATAACTTGAATTTAGCAACAGATTCTTAAGAGCTGACATCAAAAGCATAAAGCAACAAAATGAATAAATTGGACTTCATAAAAATTAAACACTGCTGGGGACGTCCCTGGTGGTCCAATGACTAAGAATCTGGATTCCCAATGCAGGGTTCCGGGTTCAATCCCTAGTCAGGGAACTAGATCCCCCTTCCTACTGCAAGTAAGACCCAGTACAGTCAAATAAAATAATAAATAAAAATAAATATTTTTTTAAAATTAAACACTTTTGTGAATCCAAAAACATTGTCAAGAATGTGAAAGAGAGCATGCAGACTTGGAGAAAGTATCTACAAACCACACATCTGATAATGATCTTGTTGTAGCTGCTGTTTAGTCCCTAAGTCATGCCCGACTCTTCTGTGACCCCATCAAGAGTAGCCTGCCAGGTTCTTCTGGCCACGGGATTTTCCAGACAAGAATACTGGAGTGGGTTGCCATTTTCTTCTCCCAGGCATCTTCCCCACCCAGAGATTGAATCCACAGCTCCTGCAATAGGAGGCGGATTCTTTACCACTGAGCCACCTGGGAAGCCTAATGATCTAGTAATCAGAATACACAAAGAACTCAATTCAACAATGTGAAAACAACCCAATTTAAAACTGGGCAAAGGACTCAAATGGGCTTCCCTTGTGACTCAGCTGGTAAAGAATCCTCCTGCAATGCGGGAGACCTGGGTTCGATCCCTGAGTTGAGAAGATCCCCTGCAGAAGGGAAAGGCTACCCACTCCAGTATTCTGGCCTGGAGAATTCCATAAACTGTATAGCACATGGGGTTGCAAAGAGTTGGCCATGACTGAGCAACTTTCACTTTCACAAAGGACTCAAATAGACCCTTTTCCAAAGAAGACACATGAATGGCCAACAAGCTCATGAAAAGATGTTCAACATCATGGTCATCAAGGGAAAGCAGAACAAATAATAATAGATCCTAGTTCACACTCACTGGGATGACGTTCATTTAAAACACAGAAAACAAGTATTGAAGAGGATGCAGAAAAATATGACCCCTTGTACATTGCTGGTGAGAATGCAAAATGGTTTAGCTGTTGTGTAAAACAGCTTGGCAGATCTTGAAAAAGTATACACCACACACCTTTTAGGATGGCCAAAATCCAGAACAATGACACCACCAAATTCTGACAAGGTGTGGAGTAACACCAGAACTCTCTCATTGCTGGTAGGAATCAAAATGGTACAGCCACTTTGGAGGATGATTTGGCAGTTTTTTACGAAACTAAACATACTCATACCATATGATCCAGTAATGGCATTCCTTGGTATCTGCTCAAAGATGAAAACCATCTGCACACAAAAATCTGCACACAGATGTTTATAACAGCTTTATTTATAATGCCTAAGCTTGGAAGCAACCAAGATGCCCTTCAGTAGTTGAATGGACAAGTATACAAAGATATATTATTCAGTTCGACCCCCTGGATACCAGGCTTCCCTGTCCTTCACTATCTAGTCAACCACTAATCTACTTTCTGTCCCTATAGATTTGCCAATTCTGGACATTCCCCAAAAATAGAAGCATATGTAGTCTTTTGTGACTGGCTTCTTTTATTCAGCATGTTTTCAGGGAATTTCCTTTATTTTAATTATAAAGTGTGTGCCATGTATTAAGACATAAGGAAAAAATATGGAGACTATTAAAGGACCAATTATGAAAATAATACAGTTAATGAATGCAATGGCAGATGAAGAATTAAAACATCCAACTCAGGTAAATCATTTATAAAATATAAACCAACAGATGTATAAATGAAACCATTTTAAGATGCAATAGAAATAAGCAAATCAGGGTAAAAAAACTATGTTAGGAAAATATTTTCTAAAACAAACTTCTGTTGGGACTTCCCTGGTGGTCCAGTGGTTGGCAGTCCACCTGGCAGTGCAGGGGACACAGATTCGATTCCTGGTCCAGGAGAAAGCCACATGCCTCGGGTAGCAGGGACCGTGGGCCACAACTCCTTGCGCCTGCCCTCTAAACTACTGAGGCCTGCAATGCCCTAGGGCCCAAGTTCTGCGTCTAGAGAAGCCACCGTAAACAGATGCCAGCACACTGCTACTAGAGAGCAGGCCCCGCTCACCCCAACTATAATACAAAAAGCCCTCACATAGCAACAAAGGCCCAGAGCAGCCAAAATAAATAAACACATAAAAATTCTTTTAAAAATTGTTTTCAGAGAGAACATTCCCTAACAAAGATTTAGGAAAAGTAATCACAGGTTTAGTTAAAGGAAGAAAAAGGGAGAGCAAAGAATCATTGTCTTGAGAATAAAACCTCCTCCAATCAAGTGTTTCTCAAACAGTGGTCCATGGACTTTGTGCGTCAAAATCACTGAAGAACTGGCTTTTAAAAAATCAGATTTTTAGTCTGTGCCCCAGTCAATCACCAAAGATGGGATTCTGGAAACTATTTTTTATAAGTTTACAGATGACTCTTATAAATACTACCGTTTGAGAACTAATACCTATTTAACACAAATTAATGCAAATGATTAAATGTGTGCAAGAGACAAGAGAATCATGACAATAGCAAAGTGCCTGAAAAAGAGGAAGGTGAAAGAGGAAAAAGGAAAAAATATTTGAAAAACATTTTTTACACATTGTGCTATTGAGAAAAAATAAAGTGATATTTGAAAACTATTGTGGATTTAATGTTGAAAAAAATTCCAAATATGTAAATATACACGTGAGGATCACTCAGGGTATGGACAGGAAAGCATTCATAAATGTCAGGTAAGGTCACGTGGTAGAGAGAGCACACAGTTGATCCCAAATGTTTGCTAATGATGTTAAACTATTTTTATACCAAGTACAGCCATATTCAATTATCTCCATCCTTAACTGTGATAACCTAGACAAAACTTAACTTTTTGTGGTAGTAATCTTTATACAAACACCACCATAAATTGTCAAATATTATGTCAGTACTGACGCACAAGCTCAGGGTCAGGGCATTTACTTTCAGACCAGGTTAATCTCTATTTTTATGGTAAGACATATTTAAACAAGAACAGACAAAATTGAAGTTAAATTTCTCAAGGCTAAGAGCACTGCGTGATAAAACTCAAATTTCCCTGAAAATTACTAAAATATGTATTCAAGGATGGCCTTTACTATTCTAACTGTAAGCAAAGATTCTGGAAAATGAAGTATTAAGTTCTAACTCATAATTTTACTTCAGTGAGGAAAGTTCACTTTAGCTTAGCAGGGTTAAAGAAAAGAAGTTCACTTTTATAACTCTCAAAGACATTCACTAACAGAATACAAAATTTGCCCACTTTCACCATAAAAGGCATCCTCCCATTATAAACTCATAAACCTAATTAAAAGTGCTAAATTCTAAAGTCTCTCTGACTCACTTATTTAGATTAAGCTTATTATCTATTTGGAAACTCAATTATATTCCATCAAACATTAAGAAGCAGATGTTTCAACATTTCCAGACATTGCTCTTGCACATCTTTTAAATGAAACAAACTATATTGGGGGAATGAAGTTGCTAACGCATGCAAATAAATTACATGGCAGGTTATGTTGCTTTCACAGGAGATTTTTATTTATTATCAACATTTGGCTTGATACATGAAGGTCTAGAAGCATCTAAAAGTTCTTGTTGACACCTTTTCATTTCACAGCTTATGTTTCAAAAGTCAGAAACCCCAGAATTAAGTAAAGCCTGAAAGCTGGTTAAGATATAGATGTGTGGACTTAGGATCTCACATTTCTTCCCCCAAAGCAGTCAACCAATATTTATCATTAAGTCCCAACTCCCTAAACATCTCACATGTTCAATGTGGCCTCTGACACAAGTCCAGTGCAACCTATCCACACGTACGTATACACACACACCCCAACAGTCTCCAAATCACCCACACTGGCACAACAGCCTCTCAACATTCACTTGGTTGCTAATCAAGAGCCATTCTTCTTGACACTGTCCATAATCTCTTTTTCCATTTCTACCACAATACTCGCCCCTCAAAACACAAACAAGTTCCTTTTCTCTAATAGCGGGGAGCTTCTCTAACTCAACACACCTCTTCTCCTCCCCTGTTATTCTCTGTCCTGCCTTTGTTACTCAGAAGGTGCAGGGTCTGGGAGAATCTCACTCACCTCATGCTATAGGCACCAGCACCCAGTTCCTGGCCGATCCCGGACAGACTAGCATCAAAGTCCTGCACCAGCCCGGATTCAATCACCTCATCGGCCAGAGGCAGCTTCAGAGCCCAGGCCATTCTGGCTCCTTCCTTGCCCCAGGAGACAGTTTCTTGTACAAAGGCGAGTAGCGTGATCCTACCCAACCGGGGCAAGACTGCAAGACTGTAGAAAACTCCAAACCAAGATCTCACACGCAGCACCCACCAAGCCACCCCCAAGCCCCACCCACACTGCCCACACAACTAATCTCCCGTACCCTCGGCGCCTCGCACTCTGCTGCCCCGACTTCCAAAATCCCTCCCCCGCACCCAGGTGTCTAGAGCGCGAGGGCCCTTTGGCTTAACTCTTCCAGACTGTCCAGAGGCAACCCTGGACTCCTCGCACTCCCTCTGGGATCCCCCCTCGAGCTCGCGGCCGTCACTCCTGTTTTCCAAACAGACCAGCAGCAGCGACCCGCTGCCTAGCCGGCACTCCCACGCCGCTTTCGCACCTTTCCCCCGCCCCTTTCCGCTGGAAATCCCCTCCCTCCAGGGAACCACTCTCCCTTTCCCCTCCAGGCCTCGCTTCCGGTCAGTCCCAAGATCACTTCCGGTCACTTCTTCTCAATTCCACGGCTCTTAGAACCAGATCCAGGTTTCCACTGAGCCGACTCCCCGCCCTCCGCAGCCCCCCACGGCCTCAAAACATGGATGCAGACAGCCCAGCACCGGTTTGAAACCCAGACTAGCCAGGCTCCTCCACCGCCCGCCGTCCCAGCGCCAACCAATCATGGCGTCCTCTTCCTTCGCCGGAGCGGCGAGTGTGACGTCACCCTAACATTAGCCAATTAAGAGTCGACTCCGCTGACCTTGGCAATGATGATAGGCTAGCGACGCCACGACTCTCCGCCTCCTGCGATGGACTGGGCGATCTGGGAGAGGACTGGGGTGCGTCAGGTGGCCGGGTTTAAACGTCTTTCCTAGTAGTTCCCAGGCTTCTGGCGTCCGCTAAGTGGCTAGTCAGAACCCTAAGACCTGGATGGAGCTCTAATTCTAGTCTTACTGAACCTACACCCATCCCCGGCTGACTCTAGGTTGTTACCCAAACGCTGCTGACAAGTGCTTGTATGCTTCTAAATACGCTCTTCTTAAACTCACCTCTCCTGGGGTCAAGAACCTACTTAAGTTCCACTCACCCGGATAGTCTTTTTATCTTCCGAATTCTCCTTTAATGCTTTTCAACAGGAAAGCATGAGACAGGTGAAAGTGTGGTTTTTAAAAGGTGGTGATCCAGGAGAAGGAAATGGCAACCCACTCCAGTATTCTTGCCTGGAAAAGTCCATGGACAGAGGAGCCTGGCGGGCTGCAGTCTATGGGGTTACATGACTGAGCATGTGTGCATGACGGTGGAGGGAGATGGGTTGGTAGCAATAAACTGGTAGAACTAAAAAAAATAAAAATAAAAAAAATAAAAGGTGGTGATCTGAAAATGAGGATTTGTGCTGGCGTCTTCATTTACTGGCTTGGTGACCAGAATAGTCAGTCGTTTAATCGCACCGAGATACAGCTTTTTTATATTTGAAAAAGGGGAATAAAACCATACGTGCTCCACCTTCTTCCACGTGCTCCATCTTCCTCCTTTGAGGTTTAAATAATAATGTCCATTGTTTATTGAGCATCAACTATATGCAGGAACTTTTTTTATCAATAATCCTGAAAACAATTGTAACTAGATTTACAATTCTAAATATAAGTATTAATGACCTTCATTTTTCCGATAAGGAGAGGAGGCTGAAGCCTTAAATTCGCCAGAACTAAATTGGGGTGCCAATCTCAGAGTGGATTATAAAATTATGTGATATTTTATTATAAAGTTATAAGGATAATTTCACTACAAGATATTGCCTTATGAAAGTATTGGTTCATTACTGTATTCAATTTGTACAATGTCTTGAGATAGATATTCAAGTATTTAATTTGTACAATGTCTTGAGATAGATGCCTTTATCACTAGACTATGACCTCCTAAAGAAAAGAGAATACATATTTTTCAGGTTTCTGTTCTAAATATCTCCTAGTATAGTTCCTACATTCAATAGGTTTTTTTTTTAACGCTTATTGAATTTAAAAAAGGAAAGATAGAAAAAAGGTTGACATGAAGTTGACAGCAGTTACAACTAGAGTCTTCTATCTTTGAGGGCTCTGTCTTATCCATCTTCTTACTTTAGTTTTAGTAAGCCTGGCATCCAAGTCTTGGTTCATTCTCAAGACATTTAATATCTCTTAAAGACTTTTTTTTCTTCCCTTGAGCCAGTTGTATCTCAAAATATGTGTTTGTGTGTAAAGGAAGGGGTCTTGACCTCAGAGACCCAAAGAGAGGTGTCATAGTCGAAATCCTTTATAAACAGGTCTTTATAATTTTTTTCACCACGTGGTGTGTGGCATCTTACTTTCCCCACTAGGGATGGAACCTGTGTTCTCTGCAGACTACAACCTCTTTAGAAATTGTCCTGAAAATTATTCTGTGCTTCAGCAACTCCGCTCTTCATATATACACTAGAGAACTCTTACACACACATACCAGGAATCTTGTATGAGAATGTTCATGGCAGCACTATTTATAGCAGCAAAACAGAACAAATGTCTGCCAACAAGAGAAAGGATGAGTTGGAGTGTAATAGATTATTATACAGCAGTGTACATGAATACAGCTATATGCAAATACAGGAATAAATTAGTCTTGTGGGGGAAATGCAGAAATGCTCATACAGTATAACATCACTTTATAAAGCTCAAAACCCAGCAAAATTAAACAATATATCATTTAGGGGATTATATATACATACATGTCATTTTAAAAGGAATGAAATGATAAACACAACTCTATTATCAGTTCAGTCGTTCAGTCGTGTCTGACTCTTTGCCACCTCATGGGCTGCAGCACACCAGGCTTCCCTGTCCATTACCAACTCCCGGAGCCTACTCAAATTCATGTCCATCACGTGGCTGATGCCACCCAACCATCTCATCCTCTGTCATCCCCTTCACCTACCACCTTCAATCGTTCTCTGCATCAGGGTCTTTTCCAATGAGTCAGTTCTTCACATCAGGTGGCCAAAGTATTGGAGTTTCAGCTTTAGCATCAGTCCTTCCAGTGAACACCCAGGACTGATCTCCTTTAGAATGGACTGGTTGGATCTCCTTGCAGTCCGAGGGACTCTCAAGAGTCTTCTCCAACACCAGAGTTCAAAAGAGTCAATTCTTCAGTGCTCAGTTTTCTTTCTATTAGATGGTCACATCTACGAAAAGGCAATGAGGTGGGCTATGGGAGGAACTCAAAAGTAGCTTTAACCCATGGTAGTAGTTTTCTCAAGTTGAATGGTAGATCCATGGGTTATTGTTTCATCATTATTTTTCATAACTTACCAAAAAATGTATTCTTGAATATGTAACAAATATTACATAAATTAGCATCTGAGCCAGGAACTACAGTCCAGGCCTTTGCCTAAAGTCCACTGGCCTTTGCCTACAGTGATGCCTCCCTGCTGGTGGTACAGTCCTGGGAACTATACAGACACAGAGCAAATAATAGCTAATAAAAATGACAGGCTACTATTTCCTGAGCCCTTGCTAAGTACCAAGCCTTGACTAGATGCTTTGTGTAGATTATCTCATTTCATCCGCCCAACATCATCCCTGTAAGGAAGGTACTAATTTTAGATTCATTTCATAGATAAGGAAACTGAGGCTTAGAAAAACTAATTGACTTGTCCAGGATCACCCAGTGGTAAAGTCTGACTGACTGACCTTACATTCTGAGCATCTAACCATGGTGCCACACCCCTGTGGATGGTTATAACCTAAAAAAAAAAATCTTTCCATCCTTTCTTCCTTACAGAGATGAAGCTTGAATCTGTGGAGAGGAGAATATAGAATTTTCAAAAAATTGTTCCCATGAAGGAACTTTAGATGAAGTACGATTTTTCATCAACAGTAAAATAGCTCAAAGGGAATAGATTGAAAACAAAACGAAGAGGGACGTCCCTGGTGGATCAGTGGATAAGAATCCGCCTGCCAATGCAGGGGACATGGGTTTAATCCCTGGTCTGAGAAGATTCCACATGACATGGAGCAACTAAGCCTGTGTTCCACAACTACAGATCCAGCATTCTTGGGCCCTCGAGCTCCAACTACTGAAGCCTGTATGCCTAAAGCCTGTGCTCCAGAACAAGAGGAGCCACTGTAATGAGAAGCCTGTGCACTGCAGTGAAAAATAGCTGCCACTCGCCATAACTAGAGAAAGCCTGGCACAACAGCGAAGACCCAGTGCAGCCAAATAAATAAATAGAAATCCCACATGCCTAAATAAATAAATAGTAAAAGAAAATAAAACGAGATATTTATATTAATATTTGGAAGAGAAACAGATATTTGGAAGACATATCCAGAATTCCCATGGAGCCCTGTCCCCTGGGAAATACTTAGAAAAAAGAAATACATATATTTCTTGGAAAGGTTTGAGGTTAAGTTTTAATTCTGAACCAAAACAAAAACTTCACAAAGGTCCTCCTTGCCATTCTAAAACAAACAGAGATGAAATGAAAAGTGAGTCCGAAAGCTTGGCCCCCCTCCCAGATGGAGTACAGATTAGCATTGAGATTTAGGTCCTTGAACCCAGGTCCACCTGAGGGGAGAAGACGTCAGGCAGTGTTTACCCCTGGAATTCTGTCACCTCCAGAAAGTGAAAGAAGTTGAAAGTTGCTCAGTCGTCTCCGACTCTTTGTGACCCCATGGACTACACAGTCCATGGAATTCTCAAGGCCAGAGAACTGGAGTGGGTAAGCCTTTCCTTTCTCCAGGGGGTCTTCCCAACCCAGGGATCAAACCCAGGTCTCCCACATTGCAGGTGGATTCTTTACCAGCTGAGCCATATTTCAGGGGTAAACACTTTTACCCCAGGGAGTGGACTTTCCCCATTTTCTCCTTCTCCAATGTAACTACTCATGAAGTTGGAATGCCAGGCCTGGAAACAGGAATTCCAGGGGTAGTCCTGGGAGCTCTGCCTCCAAGAAAATATCATCGGCCGTTCCCCTGACATCCAGCAGCATCCATCAAGAAATCAAAATTCTGTACCCATAACAAAAATCATGGCACCTATTAGCCCATTACTCATAATAAATTTGAGTGATTAACCAGAACACCTGTGGCCCAGAGCTCCAAATTCAGTATTCTGAACCACTGGGCTCATTGTAAAGGGTTCATTTCCCTAGACTAGGTCCTGAAACTAGACACTGTTTAGATGGAACACAGCAAGACCTACCCTGGAGGGTGGAAACATGTGGAAATCCTACCCAAAAGATCAGGAAAGATAGCACTCCCTAGGTCCCACCCTGTGTGGGGCAAAGTTAACCACACAGGCTTTAGAGACAGCGCATCTTGATTTAAGGCCTAGTTCTGTTGCTCACAGACAAAGCAACCCTGAGTAGATTCCTTGTATTCTCTGTGCCTCAATTCCTTGTCTGTTAGCTTCTTAGTCGTGTCTGACTCTGACCCCTGGGCTGTAGCTCGCCAGGCTCCCGTCCATGGAATTCTCTAGGCAAGAATACTGGAGTGGGTTGCCATTTCCTTCTCCAGGGGATCCTCCCGACCCAGGAATTGAACACAGGTCTCCCACATTGCAGGCAGATTCTTTATGATCTGAGCTACCAGGGGTCAGAGGCTTGAAGGCTCAAACTCTCTGGGGGATCCACACCTATCCATCCCCTGGGCTTTCTTTCTCATTCATTCAAGAGTCAGTCATGGTTGCTGAGGTCCCAAGTCAATCACCAGGCATTTTCCTCCAGGTACAGGAAGAGATCATTATCCAGGCAGGCCTTTTTCAGGGACTATCTAGTTTTAACTCTTCACATCTTCCTACATTCCAGACGAAGAACTCTGAGGCCCAGTCTGGCTTCTTTGATGGACCCTGCAGTTGAGAGAAAAGGCATCGGAAGTGAAGGGTGGTCTTTTGGGACAGAGCCCTTTACCTGTGGAATCTGATGGCATCTCTAGGTAGATAATGTCAGAATTGAGTTTTTGGACACACTGCTAGTATCCAAGAATTGCTTGCTGATATGGGGAAGCACACACACACACACACACACACACACACACACACACGATATGGGGAAGCACACACACACACACACACACACACGTTCAGGAACCCAGAGGAACATCCCAGACTCGACAATAGAAACTGCAGTCCCTCCATACACCCACCCGTCTTCCTTTAAAGCCTTCTGGGGCCAGTTGCCAGGAAATATCCTCAACTGGTCTGAGCCGGAGATGACAGCTTCCGCTGATGCTTCTGCCGGGAGCTGTTGGGAGATGCCTGTCTGCATTCAGGGCCAGTCGCTGCCCAGATTCCATTCATTCCCATGTGTCACAGTCTAACCCTTGCAGTGCTACTACCGAAGCCTCTGAACCTGCTTTCTCCCAGTAGCCTGAAGTCAGGGGCTCAGCTCTTAGGATTTCCTTGAAAAAGTGGGTAGAAATCCATTCAGTCATCTGTGTGCTATTTATCAAGCACCTGTTTTGTGCCCTTGGCCTGGGTCCTGAGTCACAGCCTAGTGTGGACGGTCAATATTAGGATTGTGAGATCTATGCAGAGACAAGTGCTGGCGTCTGTGTCATTTTGGCCTCATTATTTCAAAGTCCTGTAAAGCGCCTCTGAACCCCAAACCTAACATCAGTATCTTAGACATCTCCTGTCCCTTGGGTGGGGAAGGGATGGTAGAGCATGATTTAGAACCCATGACTCAGGAATTCTGGTTGGGTGGAATCAAAGGTGATGCCTTGTTCTGACCAGTTTAGATTATGTAGCCCAGACCTTATCAACAGCAAGAAGATGGGGCAGGGGACTGGGGAAAGGGAGAGTTCCACGGAGGTATGGTGTGAACCCTGCTCCTAGGAGGGAGAGCCTTTTTACAGCCATACTTTTCCAGTTCTGAACTTGAGTGGCGGGCCTGCTCATAATATTCGCTGGCCGGGGAAACAGTACAAAGGAAGATCCTCTTACCTATATCTAAATGTTTATAAAGCATGTGGGTGCATGCTAAGTAGGTTCAGTCAGTCTGATTCTGTGTGACCCTATGGAATGTAGCCTGCCGGGCTCTCTGTCCACGGGATTCTCCAGGCATGAGTACTGGAGTGGGTTGCCATGCTCTTCTCCAGGGAAAGCATAAATCAACCTAATTGTGACTATTCTAGCCTCTCATCACGATAAGCATACCTTCGTAATGACCCGGAAGGCCAGGTTTGAATTTGGACTTCTAGGATTCCCTTAAGTTCTATGCTAGAATGTACCTCAGTCCTGGCCCCCAGCCTGCCTCCTCTTAACTCCGTCGCAGCTCCACCTCCCACTATAAAGGGCTTTGTGCATATGTAGAGGCATCCAGCCTGCAAAGCCAAGCTCTGTCCACCTAGCTTTCTGACAAACAGCTGCCCCCTGGCAGGGAACTCTGGGGTCCTAGGTATCAGAGGTGGTCTGGAAAGAGAATGGTCACATCCCCTTGACCCTGTACCCCATAGGGAGATCATGGCAGGGAAGTAGGAGTCCAGGGCACTGATCCTCCTCCTCTTGCAATGGGATTTTCCAGGCCACAAGCTCTGCCAGCAAAGACAGCTCATCCCCTGGTCTCTGACCCTGATTTTCTTGCATCACTCTGAGAGGTAAAAGAGAAACAAGCAGACCAGTACAAAAGAAAAAATACTGTTTATTCCACACAACTACACCAAGTGCTTGCCCCCTCTCCCCATTCTCCCCGCCCCACCCCTCACTCCAGCTCTCAGCAGACTTTGTCCATGTCCAGAAACAGTTCGAACCTCGGTGTCAGAGCCTGGCCTGTGAGACAGGAAGGGAATCTAGGCATAGGAAGATGACTGGATTTCCAAGGACACACAAAAATGCCAGGGCCTCTCATTCCAAATTTAAACAGGTTCTTTAATCCACTTGGCTGAGTCCTCTCCCTGAACCCCACTTGGATAAAATGCCACGATTAGTGCAGGGTCAAAGGCCCCAGCCAATTCATTAAGCCACAGAACATTTTGGTCTTTGAAACAAAAACAAAACTACATGCAAACAGTGAAGCTTTTTCTGCCCTTTCGCCTGCCTTTCCATGGCAAAGGAGCCACTGAGCTCTGGCTGGTAACCAGAAAGGTGCTTTTAAAACAAAATCAGTATCAACTCCCTTCAGAGTCTGATGCTGCTCGTAACAAGGATATAAACAAAACAAAACCCCACCTCAGGGCCATAGCTGCTTCCAGGGGGCCCTACGGTGGGGCAGGCAGAGCAGAGATCAGGCTGGTGAGCTCTGCTGTGCGCTACTTCAGGGACACCCTGTAGCCCCTGCCTGGGGAGCTCAGCCTGCAAACACTCTGGCCCCCCTCCCCCCGGGCTTGTTTCTCTGAAAGACCAACCCATCATTCCAGCAGAAGAAAAGCTTTCGTTCTAGCCCAGCCTTGGGAAGACAGATTTAGATGCGGGAGGAGCTAAGAAAGCATGGCCAGGCCTAATTTAGAGCAGCTTTTTCCTGCCGTGACACAGGACAGATGGTGTCCTCCGGCATATCCACTGCCATGGACACGCCCTGGATCACATGCTACTCCTGTATGCACCAGCCACGACCCACTTGTCTCTCCCAAGAAAGCAACCATATCTGAATGCAAAGGCTTGAGGGTAAAAACCTGTATCTCTCTAATTTGTTGAACTGTAAGTCACTGAATCCTTCACAAACTCTGGTACTTGATTCTCACTGAAAACTGGTTTACGACACCCCTCTCAAGTGAGCCTGTCACCTCATTGAGTCGGGTGGATAACCTTGAACTTGAGTGTGCAGCCTTACCCTTGGAGATGTATTCTCTGCTGGGAGGCTGCGGCAAGTGAGGCGCCCACCTGCTCCCTCATCCCCCACCACACTTGAGCAAGTCTGGTTGGCCAGAATGCAGTGGTGTGGGGGGTGTATGCGTGTATGGGGCAATCTGACAAAAACTGCCCTCTCACTGGCAGGGCCACCAAGACGATGGCCACAGTAGCCCTGAAAGGCCTGGGATGCACCAGCTTCAGGTAGGAAAGGAAACCCAGTCTGCCAGAGGAAGCAAGGCTGGGCTCTGCACCAGTGTCCCATGGAGGTGGTGACATGCCCTCACCTGGCAGGCACTTCTTCAGGGTTTATCATGTGAGGGGTGTTGGAGGGCAGCTGCGAGAAGCCGGGTTCTGTAAGGACAGGAGTTGTGAAAGGAGGCGGCAGCTGACCTCTGTGACTTGTGCGTGACCTTTAAGTCTAGTCTACATAGCAGGTCTGGGCTCCTCTAGCAAACCTCCCAGTGCCCTCCTGACCTCCCGGAGCCACATACTGAGTTCCAGGGGATGCCCAGCCACAGGGAGGCTGGGAAACTCACTGAACATCTTGCAGGAGATGCCAAGCTCCAATGTAGCACAGATACCCTCTCTGAAGGCAAAACCCAGCCTGTTCTCGGGGTATTCTTAACTCAGAAGCACTCTGGGGGGCTTGTTCACACAAACACATGGTCTAAGACTCTGGACAAAATTAGATTTCTCCTCTGGTATCCAAGACTGCAAGTTACAAAGAAAATTAGTTAAGTCACCTTCCACAAAGGACCTTCCCAGGCTGCTGTCAGCTCTTTCTAGATGTAGGCTTTTCCCAGGACCTTCCCGTCTGGTGTCATTTCATTTGCTGCTTCTGAGAAGACTCCAGGACTGGGTGGGAGGTGAGCGTGAGGGCAAGAGAGACTTAGCATTCCTTTCCTCATTTTTTTTCCCCTCTAAGTGCCTGCTTATCTGGGCAGGGGGGTTTTCCAGGCTGCAAGTTCTCTTAACCACATCATTCTGATGCGGAGATGGCCAAGGACAGAATCAGATTAAAATCTGGGAGAGATGCCTTATTGATCAAGTTCCCAACTTGCTGGCTTAGCTGGTAAAGAATCTGCAATGCAGGAGACTTGGGTTTGATCCCTGGGGTGGGAAGATCCCCTGAAGAAGGGAAAGGCTACCCACTCCAGTATTCTGGCCTGGAGAATCCCACGGACTATACAGTCCATGGGTCACAAAGAGTCGGACACGACTGAGTGACTTTCACTTCACAACCTGCTATAGACCCAAGTCAACTCTGGGACAGCTAGAGTTCACTGCTGATTTCTTCTGACATCATGTATAAAAGAAAAAAATCTGCTGCGGTGCAATTTTCCCTACATAGGAGCCAAGGAGAGATGGGAGTGATCATGTGTTCTGGCCCCAGGTCTATGGAAACCTTCTGACCTTGAGGTCGAGGCATACGTGGAATCTGACTTTCTGAGCTGCACATCACACTTTTCAGAACAAGATCTCTTGGATTTTGTTGGGGACAGTGTGCCTGCAGGCAGAGGGCAGGTGGGTGAGGCTGTGGTTCCACTGGACGAGTCGCTGTACCTGCCACGGTCACACAGAGGAACAGAGAAGAGACAGTGGAGAGAGTGCCATCGAAAACAAGAGCTAATGGCCAGTGGTCCTAGAGGCTGCTACAGTCCCGTCCCAAAGATGGGGAGCCTCTGGTTCCCAACCAGAATTCACCCTTCAAAAACCCACATCAGCAAAGTGCTTCTTTAAGTGACATGACACATCCCCTCCTTCGGCATGACCAGCCCCAAACCTGGAGGTCTCAGGTGGGCCCCACTGCCCTCCCTGGGATGCGGACGACACAGGGAAGAGGAAGAAGGCAGCCAACACACAGGTGCTCGGTGGAGTCGCACAACCCAGGACAAACACAGCCACAGGCAGCAGAATGACAGATGCCGCAGGGTGGCAGCCGGAGCTGGATGCCAAGGGGAGGTACAAAGTGCTGGAACATAGGGCTGGGGGCTGAGCCCTAAGGGATCTGAAAGACATTCAGCTTGCTGGTGTTCTTGAGCGTCTGGCGCCGGTTGCAGAACCAGACCCGCACGACCTCCCGGTCATAGTTGAGCTCTTTTGCAATCTCGGTGATCTCCTGACCCGTGGGCAGCGGGTTCTTCTCGAAGTAGGCATTGAGAGCCTCTATGGCCTGGGGGGTGAAGGAGGTGCGGCGCTTACGTTTCTTGGAGGGCTCACCTCCCACAAACTCCATCAGGTTCTGCTGGCCTTCCTGGTTCCGGAGTTCAGCTTCATGTAGCCACTTCTCCAGCACCGGCTTCAGCTTCTGGGCACTCTTGGGCGTGATGTCCAGCTTCTCAAACCTATGGGTGACCCAGGCCCAGAAAGGGACAGTGACAGTGTCTTACTTCCCACCCCGGGTGTGAGTGCTGGCCGCAGGGGGCTGCTTCTTCTGGGGCTGGCAGACCTGTGCTCCCCTCACAACCTCCACTAAGATCCCCTGGCTCGGCCCAGCCCAGACTCCTCAGATTGTTCTGTCTCCCAGGTCATAACAGGGAGACCATTCCCATGGCCTCAGTTTACCATGCAAGGATAACAGGGCAGCTGCTTTCTAACACCATTCCAAAACTTTCACACCCAAATGGGTGGGGTCCTTTGAGAAATCATGTTGAGAGGTCTCCAAACATGGCAAATAGATGTCCTAAGTGCTGTCTTCCTCCAACTGCAGCATCACTAAGTCAGAATACTCTTTCTGGCTGAGCCCAGATGAGACTACAGAATTCCCAACATGACACTGTATCTTAATAGTCACTCTCATCTAATATATACAGTTGGCAAGCAGATGAAACCTTTTGACCATACCTAAGCCATGTGCTTTTTTGAAAAAGCACATGGCTTAGGGATGTGCTTTTTTGAAAAAGCACATGGCTTAGGGATGTGCTTTTTATCTTTCTTTCACCATTAAAAAAAAATTGAAGTAAGTTGATTTACACTTTACAATCAACTATAATACAGGCACCAGAACCAGTCTGTACACTGCATACAGAAAAGTCATTTACATCACTTCAGAGTCATGTGTCCTAAGAGGGGGAGGTGGAAGCATGATAGAGGTGATTGTGGGTTATAGTTGAGAACCAAGCCAGAACTGAAGTTCCCACTCTTGTGATTAATTTCATAAGCTATACTCCTGTCCCTCTAGGATTCCTAACTGGATCAGGATCTTGGATTCCTCCTAAATAGACAATATAAATGCTCAGGATTGGAGGATAAACTTCAGAGGGCCCCAGAAAGACTTTGACTACTCCAGGTGTTCATGTCTAAGCGACAGATACCTGAGCTCCTGTGAGTGTCCTGATCTTGTCCAGGCAGTCTTACTCACCGGCAGATGGCTGACTGGCTGTAGGCTGGGCCTTCCGTTGCAGTCAGAGCCTGACCCACCTGGGTCTGTGTGAGGCCCAGGGACAGCCGCCGGATCTTAAAGTTTTTGGCAAACTCTCGGATCTCTTCCAAGTTGATCCCATCCTCATCCAGACTGGGGGTATGTGGCTCTAGGCCAGAGGAAGGGGGCAGGGGTGAGTGTGTAAGACAGACAGTCATCACTGCTTACCCAGACCATTGGCCTAGCCTGGTGAGTAGTGAGGGATCAGGACGTTTGACAAAAAGCCTGTGTATCCTTAAGACCCTCATCACTCCTGCCCCAAATAAGACAAATAAGACAGGAGCAATGGCCAGGACCAAGATGTCTGGAGACAGAGGTCTATTTTAAGTTCTTCCAGCTCTAACTGTTGACCCTCCCTGATTCTCCCCAGGCTGGCTCCATGCACACCTGTTAGCTATCCACATTCTTCAAATACTGGTGAGAGACCATAGGAGAGACAGCTAATGGTTTGGCTTCTCAGAGAAGCAGCCAGCCGGCTAAGCAGCCTCCACCATGGTCATGCACAGACTCCAACTCCGTAGAGTGAGAATAAGAAAGTCAGTTCTGGCAATGGGCCTGTGCTCTTCCCTTTCAGATTCCCGAAAGTTTACTAAGGGAAGCATCATCTAATGTGGTCAGGGTGTCCAAATAAATGCCTCATCCCTTCGCCATACCCTTCCCTTGGAGCCACTTACTGGACACCAGCTGGCTGACTGTTGGGGTCTCTGAGCAGGTGATTGGGATGGGAGCAGAGGCAGCAGGCTTGGCCGCTGGGGCTGGGCTGGTGATGACCACGGCCGGCTGGGGCATGGCTGGTGTGGGCTGGATGGGCTGCACCTGTAAGAAGAAGAGCCAACAAACCCCCACTGCCTGCCTGCCTGGCTCAGCAGGGTGGGCAGTCCAGAGGCAGGGCAAAAGCGGGCATGGAATCCTTCCTCACCCAGCACACTTTTACCAGTGCCCCATCAAAAGGCAAGATTAGAAGCTATGCATTAGCACCCACCCTGGGTGTTCATTGGAAGGACTGATGCTAAAGCTGAAACTCCAATACTTTGGCCACCTCATGTGACGAGTTGACTCACTGGAAAAGACTCTGATGCTGGGAAGGATTGAGGGTGCGAGGAGAAGGGGACGACAGAGAATGAGATGGCTGGATGGCATCACCAACTCGATGGACATGAGTTTGAGTGAACTCCGGGAGTTGGTGATGGACAGGGAGGCCTGGCGTGCTGTGATTCATGGGGTCGCAAAGAGTTGGACACTACTGAGCGACTGAACTGAACTGAATGATGATGACCTCCAAAATAAGCATAGGATGTACCCCACCGAGCCAGGGCCTTGTATGTGTCTATGACCCAGGCAGGTCAGAGGCTCAGAGAGGTTCAGCAACCTTGGTCAAAGCTCCAAGTATCTGCCCTTGAGATAACTGCTCTCAAGTCTCTGCCCTCAAAGGAGAAACCTAAATCTGATTCTAGAGCCACCACACCCTAAATCTCCATTAATGAGTGTGAGCATGGCTGCTAAGTCGCTTCAGTCGTGTCCGAATCTGTGCAACCATATAGACTGTAGCCCACCAGGCTCCTCTGTCCATGGGACACTCCAGGCAAGAATATTGGAGTGGCTTGCCATGCCCTCCTCCAGGGGATCTTCCCCATCCAGGGACTGAACCAGTGTCTCCTGCATATCCTGCATTGCAGGCGGATTATTTACCTCTGAGCCACTGGGAAAACCCCATATCCATTAATAGGTAACTGGCAAATGACTTTTGGGACCTCGTTACAGTAAGACACTGTGCATGAAAAAGAATATCTCTTAATAACTGCTATGGAAAGACCTCTGAGTCACAGTACTAAGTGAAAGAAAAAAAAAAGTAAAGTGAAAAACAATTTTTATGGAATTGTTTTAAAAAATAATAATTCCTATTAAAAAAAATACAAATTTCCAAGAAAAAAATTCTGGAGTCATATAAAGCAAAGAGTCAATAGAAGTCATCTCCGGAAGTAGAGTTAGAAGGGATTTTTACTTTTTGACATCATACATAATGTTGGCATTTTAATAAACAGCTTATATCATATTTACAATCAGGATAAACTATAAATATATGAAATCAGTATCAGAAGTATGATTTTTTTAAGCTTCCTGAAAGTTCAGATTTCTCTAGGATGGGTCTTATTCCCTGAATTCCGCCTCCTGGTAGCTTAAAATCATTCCCTCGTCATCCCCAGGGCCTTGTTTGGAGCTCCTTGTCTCTGGCTAGAATTCTTTAAGCTGTCTCCTAATAGCTGAGGGCCGAAGAATTGATTCCTTTGAATTGTGGTGCTGGAGAAGACTCTTGAGAGGCCCCTGGATAGCAAGGAGATCAAACCAGTCAATCTTAAAGGAAATTGACCCTGAATATTCACTGGAAGGACTGATGCTGGAGCTGAAGCCCTGATATTTTGGCTCCCTAATGTGAAGAGCCAACTCATTGGAAAAGACCCTGATGCTGGGAAAGATTGAGGGCAGAAGGAGAAGGGGGCGACAGAGGATGAGATGGTCAGATGACATCACCGACTCAATGGACATGAGTCTGAGCAAACTCTGGGAGATGGTGAAGGGCAGGGAAGCCTGGCGTGCTGCAGTCCATGGGGTCACAAAGAGTCAGACCCAACTGAGTGACTGAACAACAACAACAAATAGGAGTCAAGTCTCAGCACAGCCCAATTCTTGGCTCCACCTGGCTAACAAAAGGAATTTTTAAAATACACATCTAACTAGCCACTTCCCTGCTAAAAACTCTCTGGTGACTCCCCATTACCTAATATTAGTGATAACAATAAAAGCACCATGTTTTACACATTTTACACACATTTCACTTTGTATACCAACCTTCCATGTATGTATCCTTTAACATTCATAACTGAAGTTGGTACTCTTATCATTCCCATTCTATAGATGAGGCTGAGGTTATTCAATGAAGCTGGGAAGCAGCATATCACATTTGAGAACCACAAGCCTCAACATCACCTAGGAACTTGTCAGAGATATGAATCCTTCAGCCCCACTCCAGACCTACTGTATGAGACTCCAAGGTGGGGCCTGGAAATCTGCATCCTAGCAAGCCCTCCAGGTGGTTCTTCGGCACACTCAAGTTTGAGAACCCCTGCTCTGGCACACTGTACTTCCTTCAGCTCTGTGGAAGTAGAAGACTCTCTCATCCAGCCCATCCCTTTAGAATAGTTCAATGTCGTACTCCGTGAAGCCCTGTCAGACTCCTCAGTCAGTAGACTGGGTCCCTAAAGCACCTATCCTGCCCCTATCAGAGCCTTTGCCACACTGACTTTAATTGTCTCTGATGCTGGGCTACCTAAGGCAAGGAAGGGCATCTTATTCATCTCTGTATCTCCAGCACTGGAATATAGTAGGCACTCAAAAACCGCTCCTAGAATGAACACGTGAGTGACTAATCACTGCCACAGTGCAGAGGGGAGAAGGGGTGGAGGGATGAAGGGGTGAAGAGGTGGAGGGTGCAGAACGAACCTCTCAGGGCCTTTCCAGCAATTTGCTCACCCTGGAGTTGACTGAGCGCAAATTAACCTTTTTTTTTTTTTGGCCTCACCCTTCAGCATGTGGGATCTTAGTTTTCCTACCAAGGATTGAGCCTACGTCCCCTGCATTGGAAGTAAAGAGTCTTAAGCACTGAACCACCAGGGAAGTCCCAAGGCCCAGTTGACTTTGACCACCCTTCCCTGGCCTTCTCAGAGTGGCACTGGCCTCTGAGGGCACATATACACATGTTTGGGGGTAAGGGGTCGGGGTAGTGGTGGTGTTTTTCTGGGCAGAGCATGTGTGAACCAAAGGGACCCTCTACCTTGAGCCTCCCTCCACTTTGGGGAGGTGTCCTGCTTTCCCAGGGGCTTTGGAAAATAATGTTGTCCTGCCCACCCTCTGGAGGGAGGCCGCTCATGCCTGACAGCACTGCCTGCCACCCTCCCCCAACCCAGCCCTTGTACCTCACTCTTAGCAGGGGACTCAGGAGTGCTTGGCTTCCGGACAGCCACAGGAGGAGGCAGGGGGCTGCTGGCCAGGGTCGCGATCACCTGGCCCTGGGCGTTCAACAACAGCTGGGGGGTCACAGCCTGGACCTGCAGGCTTTGGGCCGGTGCTGGGGTTGCCACGCTAGCCGAGTTCACTACCCAAGGAAGTGTTCCAATAACCTGGGAGGAAACACAGGGACCCCAAGTGTGAGGGCAGTGTCCACCTCCACCCCCAACCCAAACCCCCACACTGGCAGGAAAGGACTTAGACAAGTCACCTAACCCTTCCAGGCCTCAGTTTCCTCTCAGTAAAGTGAAGGACTCACATTCTAGGGGCTGCTTCTCTATTCTCTCTCCAGAGCCATGAGGGAGCAGGAGTGGGTCTACATGTGAAGCCCTGCTCTGCTACACTTTAACTAGCTTAATTTCTCCAAACCTCAGCCTTCTCTCCTGTAAAATGGGAACAAAAATCTCCACCCAGCAGGTTGTACTCAGAATGAAGTGGGATAATGTATGAGAAAGCACCTAGCACAGAACCTGGCCACAAAGCGAGGACTCCCTAAATGAAAACCCTCAACTAGAGTGAGCACCGCCAGGGTTGGGGTAGGGGCTATGCCCCTGCCTGGCCTCAGTGTCAGCAGAGAGCTGTCACACAGGCAGCAATGAACAGCGACTTCTCACCCTGGTTGAGTTTCTATGACCCAGTCCTGCCCCTCCCCCACAGCCAGCATCTCCACGGTCCCCACCCCTCCACCTGGCTTTGACCACTTGCCTGACCCTGAGCGTTGGTGAGAATCTGACTGCTGATCCCCGGCATGCTGGGAATGGCGTTGGCAATGACCGGAGTTGTGGTGAGGGAGCCCAGGATCTGGGTCTGTCCCCCGAGGGAGGCAGCACCGATCTGTAGGTGGAGGAAGAGCCTTGCTCAGAGGCAACGGGGCGAGAAAGAGCCCAAGGCAGAGGGAAGAGGGCTGAGGGTATTATTGGGGCGGGGTGGGGGGTAACCGATGCTGGGCAGATGTGTGTGGGCTGCAAGCCCAAGTCCACCAACTGAATGGTATCCAGGGCCAGGGGCTGCCGGAGGTGAGCAGGGAAGGGCGGGGCCACAGTCATGGAGGAGTACCTCTGGCTAATCTTTCAGGCCAGCCCTGGGAGAGTAGAAGGGCCAGGCTGGACAGGCTGATGTGACTCTAGCCGCATCTAACTAGAGGCCATCTACTCATACCTAACAGCTCCACTACCAAGACAGAAGCCACACTAGATAGACACTGGCATGGGGCCGTGAGCCTCGAGCACCACTTTAGTGACAGCTCACAAGTTTGCAATCCCCAGACATCATCCCACCCTCCAAGGCTGGTCCATGGTGCAGGTTCTGGAAGGTTGGGCCAGCCCTCTTGGCAGAGGTTGTCTGCTCTTGGCTGGGATGCATGGGCTGGCAGCTGCCTCAGAAGGAGCCCATCTCTGCTGAAGTGTTGGAAAAGAGCCGCATTCAGGGGAGCTGGTCCTCCACCTCCATACTCCCCCGCGGGAAGGGTCAGGTTCACCCTTGGCCAGAGATCCGGTCCATCCCCGGTGAGCCTTGGGTGAGGGCAGCAGCTTACGATTCCCGGGCTGAATGCGAAGCCTGCAGGCTGAACGGTGATCTGTGTGGGGGTGTCCACGGACTTGGGGGTGGGGGCAGTGGCGGTGGCAGCAGTGGGCTGCGGTGGAATGGCCGGTGTGGTCTGCAGCAGTGGCTGGGGCTGGAACAGCGTCTGGGGCTGGGCCGGTGGTCGGGGCTGGGCAGGCAAGGAGGCCTGGGCTGGTGGCGCGGCTTGGACAGGCGCCGGGAGAGCGGTGTTCAGCACGGCAGCTGCTATGAAGCAAGGCAGAGACAGAGGCGCTCAAATGCCTAGCCGCAGGCCAGAGCAGCTCCAATCCCAAGGGATCTGGTACAAGAATGAGACGGGGGTCGGGGCACTGGGGCGGGGGCACAGGCTGCTGTGATTCCCTTGATCCTTGCAGGGGTGGCACATGCCAACATCTCTCATCCCCCCTCCCTAGGGCCTGGAGATGTGTAGGTTCAGAACCAGAAGTGGAATCTTCTTGCAGTCCTTCTCAGGAGGCTGGTCACAGGGTGAGGTCTGGCGTAGGGGGGAGGGCAGTCCCAGACAGTTGGTTGAAGGAAGACAGGCCTGCTGGGCCAGCGTGGTGTCTTGGCCTAGAGTCCTGATGTGGTGTAGCAGCTCTGTGGCTGGGGGCCTGGGACACCAGATCCAGACTCCAGGGCTCTTGCCCTGGGAGGGCGGCAGGTTCGGAGTCCAACATGGCAAACACATGAGCAGGGAAGGTAGTGGAAGGTGGCGGGGGCCTGGTGCAGTCCTGGGGAGAGTTGCCGTTACCTTGGAGACCGGCTAAAGGTGGCTTGAAAATTCCCCCCGTGGGAGAAGCAGCGGTCAGTCCTGGGAGGGCAGCCACGGTTGCAGTAGGAATTGTCCACACGGCCAGCCCCTGTTGACCAGCCACTTGACCTGCAATACTGATGGGGATAAGAAGAGGTTGAGTAACTGCCCCTGCTGGAACCATAACTCCTGTCAGAACTGTGGCTAAGTTTTCCTGAGTCAAGACCTGCAAAAGCAAACAAGATTTCAAAAAAGAAAAGAAAAAATAAAAAATCAACATCAACAGCGCAAACGCTGGGTCTTTTAGACCCAGCTGAGCACACACAAAGCATTCTGAGGGGAGGGGGGAAAAGGCTGCATGAGGGCAGGGAAGAGATGGGCCCTAGCTGGAGGCCCATCCCTGAGGAGGGACCTGGACTGGACTATCCCATCTTTGGAGAAGAAGCCCACATCAGGACCAGGGCCCAGCCCTGCGCAAGGATCAGAAAGGGTCACAGGTCTCTCCCACCATGGTCGGCTGCCTCCCAAGCCTTCCCTGGGTCTTTGCCCACGGGACCAATGTTTTGTGACCAGGAAGCAGGGCAGGGGCTGGTGGAACTGAGTCGTCAAGGCCCACAGAGGCCTCTCGGAAGCTATGGAGGACACTCCTGATGGACACCTTGGATATCTGTGTGTGCAGTGAAAGATGTCACAGGGTGCTCAGTCTGCCTGGAGGCCCCTGGAGCAGATTCTCGCTGTGCTGGGGCTGCTCTCCGCTCTATATGAGGAGCCATTAACTCTTCCAGGCACCCCCTAGAGGGGCTGACAAGGGTATTCACTCATTCAATCATTAGATGACTTGCAGAGTTACTGTAATCTTATAATCTTTGCTGGATCTGAGGGGATTACCTGACAAATGTAGATTTACTTTTCCCAGGGGGCCTAATCTGGGACAGGGGAAAGGCCAGGGGTCCCTAGTAGGAGATTCCCTCTCTCAAGCCACAGCCCCTTCCCTGTCCTGCCTCATGAAGTTCCCAGACCCCATGACCAGCCCATGTTGGCTATCCCATGCCTTGCTCTTGCCCACTGCCCTCTGCCTAGCTGCCTGGGGTGGCCCTTACCTGGGGGGCAGCTTGTACAGCCAGTGGCGGCAGGGTCTGTGATGCCTGAGGCTGGCATGGAGCTTGGCTGAAGGTGGCAACGGCAGGGGCAGGGCTCGAAGGCATCCCCGGAAGCGACTTCACTTCATGCAGCATTGGGAGAGAGAGGGACAAGGAGTGAACCTGGCGTGAGTGGGACAACTCTCAATGCCACGTTGCATTTCTGCACAACCCGAGGCCGATCTCTGGTCTTCCCTGGCCCAAAGAAGGAGTTTCCCCAAAGTTACTGGCAGTGAGCATGGGAGGCTGGAAAGCCCTATGCCAGACCTGGAAGGTATACCACCCTCGTCCCACATGTGGATGAAGAAAATGCAGACCCAGACATAGCTGGGTTTCAGGCTGTTGTCTCCTGGCTTGGTAGGATGCTAGGACCTATCACATAACCAGCAGTAGAAATGAACATGTGTCAGGGAGAGAAGGCGCCAGAATCAATGGGCTTGATTGGCTCATCCAGCAACTGGATCAACGGTCACCCTACCTCCAGGCTACTTCAGGGATGCAGTGCTGGCTCAGGGAAGGGGTAGGATTTCTGCAGGGTAAAGCCTAGGAAGTGACATATCATGGCCACACTCAGGATCCCGGGGGCTCTCCAGGTCAGATAACTTTTCTTTGCCATTCCCTGAGGTCTGAAGTCTGATGAGCAGCTTTTAGGAGGTTCTAAAGGAGCTTCCCATGATTTATAGCTTTTCAACCAAGTGAGAGCTTCCTCTTGCTACCTGGAGTTAGTTAGGTAGGGACCCCTAGCAGAAAAACTCTTCAAAGTCACATAACAATAGGGAGAAGGGTTATATAATATATAGTGAGACATTACAGGGAGTCTAGGTGTTGAGTGTTAGACCAGATGAGCGGCTTCTTAATGCTGGCTGGGCATAGGCTTCCAGACCCTATTCTAGGCCAACTGAGTCAGAATGTCCAGGAGTGGAGGCCGGCAACCTCACATCTCTCTCTCTTTAAGCTCCCTTGTGATACACGTGGACAAAACGGGAACCACTGAACTAGAGAACCTTCCAAGCCTGCATTCCCAGCTCCTGTTTTAATCTGGGAAGGCACCAACCTAAGCCAGGACTATTCACAGTATACAATTTAAAAATCCAGATTGCTTCAAGGATGAAAGAGACAAGCAACCACAAAAACCATATAAAACACCAAAGAAAACCAAGCGGCAGATTTATGTCCACTGTGAAGGGGAAATATATTTCTAACTATCGAAAAAAAAATCAGAGAAGATAAGGATAATCTGAACCTCTGAGAATTTAAAAAATATTTCACTTGACAAAGTGTCATGAAACCAGGACTTCCCTGGTGGTCCAGTGGTTAAGAGTCTGCCTTGCAATGCAGAGGGCGCAGGTTCAATCCCTGGTTGGGAAACTAAGATTCCAAGTGTTGTGGAGTAACTAAGCTCGGGCACTGCAATTACTGAACCCGTGTGCCGTAACTAGAGTCCATGCGCCACAGTGAAGGACCAACGAAGACCCAATGTCCTGCAACTGAGACCCGACACAACCAAATAAATAAATAAAAACAAGCAACAATACCAGCTATTGTTTATTTTTTTAAAAAGTGTGATGAAACCTATAAAAGAAACTGAGGAAATGGAAATGTAACAAGCATGAGTGATGAAAGCTTACCATCTGAAGAAATAAGTCATTTCATTAGGATACATTTCCAGAGTGGGACTATGGGACCTAGGATTCGCCTACATTTAGGTTTGGTTTTTTTTGCTTCCTGCTAGACTGCTTTTCTGGAGAAGGAAATGGCAACCCACTCCAGTACTCTTGCCTGGGAAATCCCGTGGATGGAGGAGCCTGGTAGCCTGCAGTCCATGGGGTCGCTAAGAGTCGGAAACGACTGAACAACTTCCCTTTCACTTTTCACTTTCATGCATTGGAGAAGGAAATGGCAACCCACTCCAGTGTTCTTGCCTGGAGAATCCCAAGGACGGGGGAGCCTGGTGGGCTGCCATCTATGGGGTCGCACAGAGTCGGACACGACTGAAGCGACTTAGCAGCAGCAGCAGACTGTTTTTCAGGAATATTGAACCAATTTGCGGAACCATCAATAATGTACCTGTTTCTCCACAGCACCACCCAGTTTAGATTTTATCATGATTTCTTTTTCTGGCTTCAGAGGCATAGATGGTGCCTCTTGGCCGACTACTTTTCCTCTCATTGATAGCAAGGTTTTGTGTGTTTTTCCATGTAATGATTTCCTACTGTATAAACAATTTCTCTTCAAAAGGAATTTTAGTGGACTACACCTCAAAGAAGAATAGAATTAAAGGGCCATTCAAAGCAGCTGTTTATAACAATGAAAAAACCAGGGAGTTTGATAATAGCCAAAGCCAAAATCAGTGAGTGAATCTGTTAATAAAGGACACAGACTCTGAAATAATACGGAGGCAGATGTCATACTATTTGGCCTGCCCTCAGGGGCCACACCTATAAAAATGTGTATGTGTGACAAGTTCTGGGTAAGGGAGTGGCGCAAATCACTAGATTCTTTTTTCATCTGGAAAAAGTTTCCTATTACTTAGTTTTAAGAGGAAACCCTTCTCAATATTTCACATGCAGAAACGTTCTATCAAAGCTACAATTTAAGCTGACAACTTCTTAGGAATTACTACCAACATATTTCCCCTACCTGCTTGACCATGACTAAAATTCCTTTACAAAGAAGACTTTAATGAAAGGCTTAATTAGATAAACCTCTGGAAGAAGACGCACACTACCATGAACACTCTTAATTTACACACTTAATTTACACTAAGGTGTAAATTACTGGTTTTGGATCCATTTCTGAGAGTAAGTTTTGGGTAAGGAATAGAATTAAGACACTAGAGGAAATGGGATATGGAAGATGGATAAAATGGTAAAAAAGAAAGGGAAGCACTGTGGAGGGCTTCCCTGGTGGTTCAGTGGTAAAGAATCTACCTGCAGTGCAAGAGCCATAGGAGACCCCAGGTTCAATCCATTGGTTGGGAAGATCCCCTGGAGGAGGGCATGGCAACCCACTCCAGTATTCTTGCCTGGAGAATCCCATGGACAGAGGAGCCTGGTGGGCTACAGTCCATAGGGTCACAAAGAGTTGGACATGACTAAATCAACTTCACACACACACACACGAACTGTGGACAAACCTGGAAAACCTCCCAGATTTCCTGAAAAGGGGCTCCATCCCCACAATGGAAACGAATGCAAAGGGTGGCTGAGATGGAGAATCCTGGTTTTTCCTGCCTGCTTACCAGGACACTGGCCCAGGACACTTCCTCAACAAGGAAGCAGAACATTGCCAGGCTAGGGAAAATGGTCATGTGTCTTGTCATTCCTTTACTCAAAAGGAGAAAAAATAAAATACCAGGGTCCCAAATGGATCTATATACTGATCTCCAAGTACAGCAAGGGAGGTGAGATCTTGAAGTATTTTCGCCTGTTTTCTGTTCTCTTTGCTCTCTTCATGGCTCTTCCTCTTGGTCCACCCCACCTCCCCCAACTAGATCACCAACCTAGGGAAGCAGTGAAGTTCAGCAGAAGGCAAGGCGAGATGAACCATGGCTTTCTGGGGGAACTGGCAAAGGAGGCCCCAGGCTTTCTGCAAAATGAGACGTCTATTCTGCAAGGTGTTAATGAAAGTCAATGAAAGGGTGCCCTGTGCCCAGAAAGCAGTGCCTATAACCAGTGCCAGCTTTTAGAACAGCCTGGCCATCTCACAGATGTACTGTAGGGTCATTAGGGGAGACAGTGTGAGTCAATCAGCCACATCCATTCCCCATGCAAGAGAATCAAACTCATGCCCTAAAGTCACCTTTGGAAAAAAACAGCCCAGATAAGCCCACCAGGCTAGATGCGTGTCAGTCCAGCCAGGAGAGAGGAGATGTAATTCTACGAGGCCCTCCCTAACACACATTCTAAGCCCAATGTGGGTAAGATGCCCTTCCATCCCCAGCTCCTGGCACCTCCCAGTTCCATCATAAAAAGTACTGATTTGTGAGGGCTGGCAGTATCCTAAAGGTTAAGTCCTCTCTGCCTTGAGCCTGAGGGTCTGGTTTAGACCTAGGAGCCCTCTCTGAGGTTAATTCAATCCCCTCGTTGTGCATGTGCAGTTACAAAGAGATCAAAAAACCCAATCGCCACTTTTGAAGAGCTTAGAGCAAAAGCAGAGGACTGTGCATGCCCCCTGCACACACCACCTAAGGGATGGGCAAAATACCTAAGCCGCCCCTTGCTTGCAAGGGAACCTGTTGCTTGTTCTCGCTTCCCTCTGTTGCAGCAGGGGCCCCAGGAAAGCCTTGTCCGAAAATAAAGAAAATGCAATCCCCTCAGCTGAGCCCCACCACTCTCCTCCCACCTCACCCTGACCCGTCCCAGTTTAGGTCTGTAAATAACTGAAAACGTTCCCTCATTCCAGGGACTGAGGAGTGGCCTAGGAGCTGAACAGCAGTACAGGCTATGACCAGAGGCCTGACCAGTGGACAGGAAGACAACACACATCCAAAGCCACCTAGCCCCCTGGGATTCATGCTGGCTCCCCAGGGGGAACACGGGAAAGGACTCAGGTGGAGCAATGGCCCCTGGGAGCAGTGGCCTCGTACCAGTTGCCTCCACGGAGGAGTCTGGGTTGTCTGGGCCAGCTTCACCAGCAGCTTCACCCACTTCAGCAGGGCCTTCCATCTGGGAGCCCTCGGTGGCCACAGCCACTTTGCCCTCCTCCTCAGCAGGGATCTGGGCATCCACTCCAACCTCCAGAACTCGGATGGTCTCATGGCCTGACATCACGATGACCTGTGAACAGAGGAGAGGGACACTGCTAGGGGAAGAGGCTGATACAGTCTCCGGGGAGTTAGAGCTCTGGGTGTGACTGAGGCAGAGAGGAGAGAGTATCTCAGATTGCAGACCTCCTGTCCTGAGGACTGTGTGCTCTGTGAGAATTCCCAGAGCCTGGAGCTCCCTGATTCCAGGGAAGGAAGTGCTAGGAGAGAGCAGGCCCTAGTGACAGGGGGAAGGGTCTGACACAAGCTAGAAAAAGTCCCACCGAGCGAAACCTCTTGAAGACATTTCTATTTGCTCCCTCTCTTGCTCTCAGCTCAGGGACTGGTAAATGGCCTCACCCACAGCCTTGCCAGGATGTCTTCTTGGCTGCTAGGATACTGGAGTGTGGTTACGATGACCCCTAACACAGGACCCACAGCTTCAACTGGGACAAGACAGGAACCCCTCTGCATGTCCCTCCAAACATTTCAGGAGTGGGTAATGAATGCTAAAGGATGCTGAGGAACTTGTGAAGTTCATGGTTCCTTAATGTCCAAAACCCTGAGGTTAGAGGCCATGATTTCCTTGCAAGCTAACTTCTTGAAGCAAGGGTCAGGAATTCTGAAGGCACAGCCTCTCGCTGGCCCTCCTGGACTGGAGCTTTGTGCCCTGTAGACCTGCAGCTCCAGCGTGCCATCTGGTGTGTGCGAGCTCTAACCTTGCACCTCCTCAAGGGGAGCCCCCGTGCCCAGTGATGCGGGTGGCCCCTGGGCCTCCTTGGAACACTGGGTCTTCCTTCCCGCTCAGACAGCCAGTGCTTAGTGCTTTACCGCCAGCACTGACATGCTTCCACTTGGGTCATTCAAGAATCAGGGACACCCTGTAAATTAAAAAGCTCTGCATCAGGCCTTCCCTGCAATTCTCCTGGGCCCAAAGCCACGCCCACAACACACGCCCTGGGACTGAAAACTGGATCCAGCCAGAGACTCTGCTGGAAAAAAGCTATTATGTGACCCATCAAGGGAGTGTGAGTGAAATAACCTTCCCAAGCAATTCCCTTTCTGACTCAAACCTGACTATGAGAAACTTTACTCCAATTACATTTTAAGAGATGTTAATCCTTTTTTCTCCTTTTAAAAATACGTAAGTATTTTTACATAAAAAATACATAAGGGAATTCCCTGGTGGTCCAGTTGTTAGCACTTGGTACTCTCACTGCCAGGGGCCTGGGTTCGATTCCTGGTTGGGAAATTAAGATCCTGCAAGCTACAGGTATGACCAATTAAAAAAAAAATTTACATAAGTAATAAAAGGTCATTGAAGGAAAAAGTAGAAAATGATATATAACCAAGAAAAATAAATAAGTTCCCTGACATCCAAATCTTTCCCCCTATTAACTTATACATATTTCACTTTTTAAAGTCACAACTAAAGTCCCCAAACCCAGCCCCTGAAAAATCCTAGCTGGCAACCATACCGGGATGGGTCAAGTGACCATGAACGTTGGTAACAAAGAGACACAAGGGGCTCTACGGAGCTTTCCTCCTCGCCCACACCCCTCAGTCCATCCCCCTCCCCCTCCCCCCCACCACCTCCTCCTGCTCCAAAAGATACCTGCTCATTGACAGTCAGAGATGAGTCTGGCCCGGCTCCAGGATCCATGGTCACTTGTCAGGGTTGGGTGGGGGCTGGCCCACACCTACACATTCTGCAGGGTGAGATGAGATGGGAAAAGCAAAGGCTGATGTGACAATGTAAGACAATTTCCATATCATCTCAGAAAGTCAGAAATAGAATGGTAGGAAGAGAGAGAAGCTAAGTTCTCTTGGGTATGTGTAGAAGTGAAGGAAATAGGATTCTAAGGATTTTAAAATTAAAATGTCTGACTTCCTACAGCACCCTAGGACAACCTACACTCAGGAGGAGCCAGGGTAACAAGAGGAATGCGGGGTGGGGGGGTGGGGGGGTGGGCAGACGTCTGTCCCTGGGAGTTCCCCAGTCCAATGGGAAAGAGCAGACCCCGCAGAACCCAAAGTGACTTTGACCCAGACACTCAGAACCAGACACAAGTAAGGAGCACTCTGGGTGTCAGAGCAATTCTCAGGGGAGGGGTCTGAGCAGACTGCCCCGGAAGAGATGGCAAAATAGGAATAAACTGAAACAGTTGTCTCAGACTTTAATGCGCCTGGAACACATTAAAACTGCAGACTCCCCCACCCCGATTTTCCCAGACCAAACATCTCCAGGGAGTCTGATTCAGTAGGTGGGTCCCTCAGGGGTTTCTGTGGCAGTGGCCCAAGAACCACACTGCCCTTTAACATGGGAGGCAGGACAACATACCAGATGGGGGAGCAGCTGCCACATGCAGTGAGCAGTGAGAGAAGACCTTACGAGAACAAACAGCCTGGCTGGAGCCACTAACCACAGTCACAAGAAATAAAGGTAATGACCAGGACAACTAGTTTCAGACTGAAATAGAGAAGAAGCAACTCACATTCTTATTCTGAGTGCCCACTGTGCCAAGCATTTTATGGAACACTAATCCACGTACTACTCACGCCAGCTGGGGTATGGGAACATTAGCGTCACCATGCCACAGATGAGGATGCTCAGCTCGGAGAAGTGCTCTAGATTCCTCAGCTTTCTCTTCCTCCTCCTTTTCTACCCCTGGGTTTGTTTCATTGGGCTTCCTTTTGTTGTTGTTATTTGAGGTAAAATTCACATGACATCCAATTAAATGTACACCTCGATGGAATTCAGTACATTTATAGTACATTTACAGTGTTGTGTAACCATCACCACTATTTAGCTCCACAGCATTTTCATCCTCCAAAAGGAAATTCCATGCCCATTAGCAGTTACTCCCTTTTCATGCCCTTGGCAACCATGAATCTGCTTTCTCTCTTTGGATTTGCCTGTTCTCAATATTTCATATGGGCTTTCCTGATGACTCAGTTGGTAAAGAATCTGCCTACAATGAAGAGACCTGGGTTCAATTCCAGGGTTGGGAAGATTCCCTGGAGAATGGAATGGTTACCCACTCCAGTATTCTTCCCTGGAGAATTCTATGGACAGAGGACCTTAGTGGGCTACAGTCCATAGTCATAATGACTCAGACACAACTGAGAGACGAACACTAATATTTCATATATTAATAAATGGAATCATTTGATATGGGGCCTTTTTGTGTCTGGCTTCTTTTACTTTGCAGAATATTTTCAAGGTTTATCTGTAGCATGTATTGACGCTTCATTTCTTTACACAGCTGGATAAAATTTCATCGCATACACTCTTTCACTCTCCAGGGAAGGCAGAGGCACAGGTAAACCAAGACTTCCTTTCCAAGGTGGAAAGTCCATCAGACTCAGCTGTGACTTTACCCAGCACTCTACAGGTCTATGCCAACCCACCACCTCCCCAAACGAATAGTTCAAGAAAATAACCTAAGTGCAACACTTAAAGGGTAACTAAGGAAAACAAGATCTTCATTTAATTCTCATAAATAAATGGAGTGGTAAAGCATCTCAAAGTCGAGAATGAAAAAAACAATCAGATCTTTTCAGAGAAGACAGCATCCTTAGCAAAAGAAAAACTGTTTGGAATTTTAAGAAAATTTTAAACATACAGTGAGTTAGAAGAAAGTTTATATTTGAAAAATACTTTAAAGAATATTGATGCAGAACTTCCCTGGTGATCCAGTGATTAAGACTCTGCACTTCCAGTCTGGGGTGGCAGGGGGAGACAGGTGCAGGTTGGATCCCTGGTCAGGGAACTAAGATCCCATATGCCACACGGCGCGACCAAAAACAAACAAAAAATGATGAACGTGAATCTAAATCACTGGATACTGGGTTATGCAAGGTCCTCCAAAACGATTTTGTGAATGAGAATCTTTCCAAACAAGGATTAAATGAAGAAAAAGCCAAATCGGCCAATTCTGTGAAACAGATTCCAGAGAACTTCAGAGGGTAAAACTAAAAATATATCACTCAAAGAATGGCCTGTCCCAGTTACAGTTGTTAATAAGGAAGCAGACACTGTAGCTAGATGTTGCTCTGTGAGGGGCAATCAACTAAGTCCCAAATGGACAAGAAATTGAATCTCACCTAGTTGATAGATCATTGTGGGTAAGATGATAAATTGCTCCAGTGTAACAGAAATGAAGATGAATTCATAAGAGTTTCATTCATAATTCTTTCTCCAGAGAATTTCTAAGAATGACAACATAATAAAAAAGATACTTGCACATTTTAAAGAGATGGTATAAGCCACTAGAGCTTAGAGAAAGGTATCCTGATGAACACCAATTTATGAAGATTGTTATCATCCAAATACAAATCAAGTTCTAAAATAAGGTTTCAGTATTTTGGAGAAATCTGCCAAAGGAAACATTTAAATAAATATGTGAAAAATTTAAATAGCAATTAAAAAATAATTTGGACAATTTTGGAAGTCAGTTTCAATACATTGTTCTGTTTATTGTGGTAAAAAAAAAGTTTTACTGTAAATGTTAAAAAACAGTCCAACCTTATAAATGTCTAAACTTAAATGGGTCTAAAAGTGCTGGCCTCTCTTGTTTTATGACTCTTGTTTTCATCCACTTATCACATATTTCCATCTGGATAGTCTAGCACATAATTAAACTCATATGTGAAAAAAAAAATCCCACAGTGTGGATATGCCATATTTTGTTTATTCAGTCATCCGCTGATGGATATTTTGGTTGTTTCTACCTTTCTGCTACTGTGAATAGCGCATCTATGAATCTTTGCATAAGAGTTTTTCTTGGAACACCTGTTTTCAATTTGGGGGTATATACCTAGGAGTGCAACTGCTGGCTGACCCCAGGGGTTTCACTCCAGTGACTGTAGCAAATAGCACATCTGGATGGCCTGCCTCCTTTGAGCTCATGATATCATGTAGTGTCCACAGCCTGACAGCAATGAAGAGAGACGATCACCTGTCAGTTTGAGAGAAGGGGCTCCTATGACTACCCCAGAAGTAGAACCCCGGTGCATATATAGATCACAGCAGAGCTGCTTTGGTTAAAGCTGGGACAGGAGCCAGTGCCCAGCCACAGCATGCCCCTTTGCCTTTTTTCTCCAGTGAGTTGAGTTTGAAAAATACTTGAATCAAACCTGGCAAGGCTAACAGATGGCTCACTTGTCCCTGGCTTTCCTGTGCTAGCATCTAAAAACACAGGTGCCTTGGAAAGACGATAAAAAAGTAGGTACTGAGGCATTTGTCTCCAACCCCAAAATCCAGAGGTCCAGGACCATCCAGGACTCTCAGTGGCAGAAAAACTGAGTTAGAGGACCTGGTTCTATTTATCATTCTCCTTTAGGAACTGCTTTGGGCTTAAGGTAATCTTCCAAGACACCCAGGAGGAGCAATGACATCTAAAACAAATCAGAACCCCCTAGAATAGCCAGAGATCCTATAAGAAAAATCCTGAAATGCTTTGGCCTTTGTTTATTCAATAAATACTTCAGTGGCCACTATGTGCTGGGCATTGGGACACAGTGAGGAAAAAGCATGTTCCCCAGCTTTGTTAAGAAGTCAAAAGTCTAATATGGGCATCGAGGAAATAAAAAGATAACGACAATATAGTATGTTTAAGCGTCATGGTGGATGCATAGAGATGGCAGAAGATACACTGAAGGGATATCTAATGCACTTTTATGTGGTCCTTTGCCCCTTGTTCCAGGGTGGCATGTGTTTCAGACATAAAATGTGATAGTACATGAAGCATCTGGTGACATGTAGAGGAAAATGGAATTTGTTGTATGAGATTCAGACTTTTAATGCAGACTCATCTCTGTGATTTTAATCACTTTATATATATTTAATGTGGTTGAGGTTTCCAAGAGGTAAAGTACCTCTCACTGTAGTCATTTTTTTTTGGCGGGGGGGTGGAGAGTATTCTGCATGGATTAAAGGAATGAGTTTAACTGGTATTTAATTGAAAGTCACATTTGTTATGGGAAATTACCTTTCAAATTTTTGACATAATCCTCTCACATGAGATTGTTTGTTGACATCAGCATCTCCAGCTCTATATCACTTCTATATTTAAATTGTGCACCAACTTACCTCCTGCAGGGCTGCCATCTAAAAAGGTCACAAGGACAGGAAGCAGGAGATTAGTACAGACTGGTAGTTGGAGTTGAGCCGGATCATCCAGACAAGCATGGTTTCCTGAGGTGGTCTTACCCAGCCTGTCAGCCACCAGCTGAGACCTCACCTGGGAACTTCAAACTCATATAATCCAACTACCTACTGATTGCTTACAAGATCTTATACTTAACATATTCAAAATCAAACTCCTGATTTGCACCCCAAACCAGCTCCACCTGCCTGCAGCCTTCCCCATCTCAGCAAATGGCAGCTTCATCCTTCCAGATGCTCAGGTTGAAAACCTTGTTGTCATCCTTGCCTTTGCTCTTATATTTCCATCTATATTGATTTCTTCAAATCCTGTTGGCTCTCCCTTCCAGTGCACCCAGAATCCCTCCACTTCTTATGACTTCCATCATGGTCCATGCAGTTGTACCTGATGCAAAGGAACACAAGATGACATCCCCTCTTGCATGCAAGCATCATCTGCTCTGTTCTTAAACCATCAATCTTCGGGTGGGTTGCTACAGCTTTCAAGTTTTCATTTGCTTGATGGATTTTCTGTATGTTCTCCCACCCTTCTCCATTTCTGGCCCCAGGACATAGATTTCCCTTCCCATCTGCTGAAAAGTAATCATTATTAATGATTAATAAAAATACTATTAATGATTAATAAAAAACTGTTAATCATTATTAATAGTTTGTTGGTCCTGGGATCAACGATAATGGAACAGAAGATTAAAAAAAAAGTATGTGTGTGTATAACTGAGTCACTTTGCTGTACAGCAGAAATTAATAATTATAAATCAACTATACTTCAATTTAAAAATAAATTAAAAAAATAGTTTATTGGGACCCAGCCCCTTTATGCATTGTACTACACTGAGCACTCTTTCGGAGAAGGCAATGGCAAGCCACTCCAGTACTCTTGCCTAGAAAATCCCATGGATGGAGGAGCCTGGTAGGCTGCAGTCCATGGGGTCGTTAAGGGTCGGATACAACTGAGCGACTTCACTTTCACTTTTCACTTTCACACATTGGAGAAGGAAATGGCAGCCCACTCCGGTGTTCTTGTCTGGAGAATCCCAGGGACGGGGGAGCCTGGTGGGCTTCCGTCTATGGGGTCACACAGAGTCGGACACAACTGAAGTGACTTAGCAGCAGCAGCAGCAGAGCACTTTTTGGAGCCAGACTTTTGGGTTCATAATCTCAGCTTTGATATTCCTTAGCTGTGGGACTTCGGGCAAATTATTTAACCTCTCTGCCTCGGTTTCCTCATCTGTAAAAATGAGAGTAATGGCAACTACTTCATAGGGCCATTATGAAGACTGAATAAATTAATGTGTGTAAAAAGCTCAGATCAACGGCTGGCACAGTAAGTGCTCAGAGGATGGTAGCTACTATAAAAAGTTACATATTCTCCAGGCAAGAATGCTGGAGTGGGCAGCCATTCCCTTCTCCAGGGGATCTTCCTGACTCGGATATTGAACCTGGGTCTCCTACACTGCAGGCAGATTCTTTACCATCTCAGCCACCAAGGAAGCCCTTACAAATATTATCTCATTCAAATTTAGTAGAGCAGTTAGGAACCTAGGTTTGGTAACTGAGGTCTTTATGCCTCAGTTACCATATTTGAAACGGGAATAATTAGGCATTGTAGCAAATTGTGTAAAGGTTCAATAAATATGAACTGTATTCAATTTCGATACCAGCCCCATGAGGCCACAGAGCAAACACATAGTAAAGCTTGACCACCTGTGTGACAAGTGGGCAGATTACTTCCGTTTTTTTCAGGGATAAATAATAAGAGAGCTTATCTTGGAATTACTGTATAAAGCACAAATAACAATTAGCTATTACAATCCCCATTTTTATTGAAGAGAAAGTTGATGATCAAAGAGAGATAATGGAATAGACTTAGGAGAAAAACCTAGATCAAATCCCAGCTTGGTCATGAAATAGCTGTGCTATCCTGGGCAAATGACTGAATCTCTTTGAAGTTTAAGTTCCTTATCTTTAAAATGCTAATTAAATGAGCAAGCTTTATGGGGTTGTTATAATGGTGATATGAGATTAGGGCTTCCCTGGTGGCTCAGACAGTAAAGAATCAGCCAGCAATGTGGGAGACCCAGGTTCAATCCCTGGATCAGGAAGATCCCCTGGAGAAGGGCATGGCAACCCACTCCAGTATTCTTGCCTGGAGAATTCTATGGACAGAGGAGCCTGGTGGACTGCAGTCCATGGGATAGCAAAGAGTAGGACACGACTGAGTGACTAACACTTTCATATTTTCATGAGGTCATGCAAATAAAATGCTTAAACTGTATTCTTACGATGATCCCCATCTTTATCTATAGGAAAATGGAGGTGGAGAGAGGGCAGGTGACTTGCCCAAGGGCACAGTCCATGACCTTCAAACTTCAAGGTCACATCACCTGCCCCAGATTTCTATTCTCCTGACACCACACTAAGACTTCATTCAGGAAATGGGAGGAAGGCTGATGGGGGTTGCTCTGGCCCCCAAGGATCAGGACACACTGGAAAGCGGAAGCTCTCAATTCTGCTCCAAATTGCTCCAGTGGTTAAGACTCTGAGCTTACAACACAGGGAGTGTGGGTTCAATCCCTCTTCAGGGAACTAAGATCCCACATGCCTTGCGGTGTGGCCAAGAAATAAAAATGGGCTTCCCTGGTGGCTTAGATGGTAAAGAATCTGACTGCAACGTAGGAGACCTGGGTTTGATCCCTGGGCTAGGAAGGTCCCCTGGAGAAGGGAATGGCTACCCACTCCAGTATTCTTGCCTGCAGAATTCCATGGACAGAGAAGCCTGGTGGGCTGCAGGCCATGGGGTTACAAAGAGTCGGACATGACTGAGCAACTAACACTTTCACTTTGGGGCTTCCCTGGTGGCTCAGACAGTAAAGAATCTGACTGCAATGTAGGAGACCCAGATTTGATCCCTGGGTTGGGAAGATCCCCTGGAGAAGGGAATGGCAACCCACTCCAGTCTTCTTGCCAGGGAAATTCTATGGACAAAGAAGCCTTGTGGGCTACAGTCCATGGGGTCACAAAGAGCTGGACATGACTGAGTAACTAACACTAATCAATTTACCTCCCCCAACCCCAATTCATGGACAGAGATAAATGACTTGCCAAGCTATTGGCAGACTAGCTAGCCACACACATGGGCCAGAAGGATAGGAAAGGGCAAAAGACAGGAGAGCAGTGAACAAACTTACTTCTTTCCCAACCAACCATTTGTAAATTTTAGACATATATAGTCAAACAGTAAAGACTTGTTTTATAAAGACACATTTAGATTTAGTTTCTCCTCCTGCACCAACCCCCATCCCCTTGTGCCCAAACTTGATTCATCCCAGGCAGGATGAATAGAGGGGGTAAATGTGAAAAATAACAAGAAGTATGTTCCCCTACTAGACTTTAAGGACCAAGAAAGCATATCCACTTACCATCATATCCCAGAGCCTCATAAAATTCCTGGTACACAACAGAGGTTAATGAATACAAGCTAAAAACATAAATTATGATATCAGATCATACCCTTTAGTCTCCTCATATTTCCTACCTTTTCCTCAAAATACACAGCCTATTTCAAATTTCATGCCCTCATTTTCAATACTAGGGCTACTTAAAAATGATTTCAAAGAAGTAGTATTAAGTTCTTAAGAAACCCGGGCACACTCACCCCTTCCTAACGTGCCAGTTCAGCTCCTCATTCCCAAGTCTTCCTTCATTTGGCCAGTTTCTCCTGAGTCCCATTCTCTCTGTGGCCTCATTGACCCTCATTTTGTCACAGAAAGAGCTTGGGGTTTAAAGGCAGAAGACTCAGATTGAGTATTGCCTCTGTTTAAGGTAACACCTCACAGCCTGTTTCCTTACCTGTGAAATGGGGCTAAATTCCAGTGCCGACCTCATGGGCTATTGTTAAATCATTAACATTTATGTAAAGCTTTTGGAACAGGGCCTGGCACACAACAAACACTACTACGTAATTGCTTTAAGTTGAAGTAAAGCACTGTTCTTAATTGTAAAGTGTTATAAAAAAAGTGTAAGATTACTACTATGACTTTATAGTGAGCAAATCTTGGGGAGGGGGGATATGATCTTGTCCCACGTTCCTTCATAATGCAAAGATTCCTTAGAAAAGCAAATTTCTTCTGAGTCATCTCTTAATTGCTAGGTAGTACTTCCAAGAAGAGAATAACCCATCTCCTTCTCTCTCTCTCTGACACACACACACACACACACACAATCACTCTATATTATCTTTTTTTCATGTTTATGATCTGCCTGTCCCCATCCCCATCCCACTCATCAAATTGGAATTAAAACTCCAAGACAGGGCAAATTCTGTCTGTATTGTTCAGAGTTGGCACAGAGTGGACATTTTTGTTGCCCTAATGAACAAATAAATGAAGGTCTACAGCAGATATGCAAAGAAATACCAGATCACAGAAATAATACCCTGAGAAGCTGGACTTCAATCAAAACGAAATACATGGAATTATTCCTCAGAAGGCCCTGCTGGTCAACGGTGGCTGCCTTGGATTACGAAGAAAAGGGAGGTGGGAAATATGTTCATGAACAATTGAAGACCAGCCTTCTACTTTGGGATCAAGGAATCTGAAAGAGCAGATCCTAGCTCTCCGAAAAGAGCTTCTTTCCATTAGCCCAGGCAGGCTTCACAACCGCGTTTTATTTTCCCCCACAGCCGGCTGCAGAGGCTGTTTTGCGAAGATTTGGGGCTTCCAATGACAAATGAGTAGGGGACCTCAACGCGAAAGTGGAGGTTGCAAAGCGCCCTGCGGCTCCCTTGGCCTTGCCAGGTGAGGATGCCCAGGGAGCACATAGCGGGTCCATTATGATGGCTATTTATTAATAATAATATTGTTATTAAATATTTATGAAATACTTGTGCTCGGCTAGACGATGACCCTCCCACCACTCTCCCAGCCTTCCAGCAGCACCAGGTCCCTAACCCCGAGTCCCACCAGTCCTCCCGGTGTATGGTGGTTGGAGAGAATTGTGACAGATGGCTCTGGCCGCCTCATTTGACCTTGACTGCTGGGAACCCAGGCGTCCGGGTGCTCCAGTGGGGCGACAATCCTTTCGCGGTCGCCACGGGGGCTAGGTAAAGAACGTCCCCGTGGTCGGTACCCAACCTGGGCTCCCGGAGCAGAAATGGGGAGGGGCCAGGTCCAAGCTCCCCACGGGGTCCACCTGGCGGCCGCCCCCTCCTCCCCTCGGTCCCCGCGGGCCGGCAGGAAGGCTAGGGCGCGGCCCCCGGGGTCTCCGGCCTCCGGCGAGCGGCCACACGCCATTCAGCTCCCTGAGCTCCCCGCCGCCCCGGCCCAACATCCCGGCGCCCCGGCCCCGCGGCATTTTTTTTCTCTTTATCATAAATATATAAATTATGCTAATTACGGGCATTGCATATTAACCAAACCCGAAACCTCCCCTGCCCGGCCCCCTCCCCCTCTGTGCAAACCCCTCCCCGCCCCGGACCCCGCTACTTACCGGAGCCCGAGCCCGAGCCGCCTTCGCCCCGGGTGCCCGGCGGCCACCGATTAGAGATTCATCTCACAGCTCGGGCCAGGGGGCCGGGGGCCGGGGCCCGGGGGCCGGGGCAGCCGCCACCCGCAGACAAAGAAGCCAGTGCGGCTTGGCTGGTCTCGGCTCGGCCCGGGAGCCGGTCGGGACCCGCCGCCGCCCCCGGGCCCCCAGCCCGGGCTGGCCAGAGCCGAAAGGGACTCGGCGGGCTGCGCCGGGCGGAGGGGGGACGGCTGGGAAGCGAGAAGGGGAAGCAGGGTGGGTGGGGGGGCGGTCAGGTATATATATATTTTTTCTTCCTTTCCCCCCTTCCACGGCCCCCCCTCTTCCCTCCCCCCCCTCGTTTTTTTTCCCTCCTTCTGCTACTTGGATTTTTTTAGCTGCTGCGTCATGAGCATAATTTATGCAAAGAGCTTTGCCGCATGCTGCACCGCGCGCGCCAGCCGCCGGGGGCGGCGGGCTGGGCGGGCCGGCAGGGAAGGGAGGGGATCTGGGGAACCGAGAACGAGCGATGGTGGGGGCACCGCAGCCCCGTGCCACCCCCGCTCTCAGAGGCCCCACAGGCTAGCTCCCCGGACTGGAGTGGAAAGTCGATGGGGCGGGTCACGCAGCCCCGCTCCGAGGAGCATCCTGAGGTCGTTTCATTTTGGAAGGTGCGAGAGTAGGGAGCACAGAAGTCCAAACTGGGGACCCTGTGCCACATTCCCGTCAGCCTAGGGTTGGGGCGGTAGCTCTCAGCGGCCGCCCTGTCCTCTCTAGCTTGGTCAGTTGCCCTGCTCAACGTTGAAAGTCAAGTTCGTGTCCATTCCCAAGTCCCAGACCAGGCCCCCACTGTGAGAAAAGGGAGGGAACTCAGCCAGACCAAAACCACCGCCCAACCAACCTCGGGAGGAGCTGTGCCCGAGCTCCATCTCACCCGGGGGGAGCGGGGTGGGGAGGTGGGAGGCGTGGGGGCCTGGACCCGAAAGCCCCCACATACACACCTCAGTAGCAGCTGTCTAGAGACTAGCTTGCCTGTTTTCTTGACTAAGTAGATGAGGAATTGTAAAAAATAGACAAAGTTCTGTGGCATGGAGAAAAAAAAACAACCCACCAAAACCCAACGTTCTGCTTTGGTGGTGGTGATGTCAGGGAGGGTTTGGTTTAAGAGGCTCCTGAAGGTAGAGGAAGGGATAGAAAGAGGCGCTGTTTGAGGCTGAGGGAAAACGGACCGAGACGTCGTTGGCAAATAAAAGAGGAAGGAGTTGGAAGAACAAAGGGGAAGAGAAAGAATGAGGGAAGAATTGGGGAGGAGGGAGGCTCTGTAAATCCAGCGACTGTGGGTCCCAGCTTTGAGACCTAGAGACAGCCTGCCGTCAGCCTGGGCTGCTTGCCCTCTACCCGGCCTTCTACTGCCCGCTTCCCCCGACCCCAGCCCCAGATGTGGTGGCTTATCCTTTGATGAGGTGAGCATAGACGAGTTAGAGGTAATGTGAGGAGAATGGAAGTGGAGCCCTCAGCCCACCGGAGACTGTTCACCACCCCACACCCCCGACCTCCATGGAAGGACACTGAAAGGCAGGGGTGAGGAGAGGGGAGCAGCACCGAGTGGTAGATCATCTCTGCACACTTTTCCAGAGCCTTACGGGAACTTGGCAGATCTATCAGTAACCCATGGATTCCAAGTTCGAATATTTAGGGTTTAGCCCCTACGCTTCCACTAACAGTTCAGGCAGGTAATTTAACTTCATTACTTACTTTTCTATTACCATTACTTCACGGGATCAAGAAGTTTAACTGTGTGAGCTTGTATGTGAAAGAAACTTGAAGAATTCTAACTGATAGACAATTGTAAGGTGTCATCACGTGTACAGTAGTTTTGATCTGTTTTAACTGGCCTTGTGCAACTGACACATGACAGTATTACAGTTCTTGGAGGTTTTGTTTGGTCTTTTGTCCCTATGGTCCCTCCTCTTTGGCTGTAAATTTCTTGAGAGCACAGATGGTGACAACTCATTTTTGTATTTCCTACTGCTGTTTATGTGAAGAAGAGGCTCAGTATTGCTACTGCGTGTTGTCACATGAAGACAAAAACTCTTAGTCTATGTGACATGGTTTGGTGCTACACACAGACAAACGCATGGATCAGGGACAGTATGAAGAAAGAAACGGATGTGATCAAAGGGGTTCAGGGAGACAAACATGAGAATGGTAATTGTGGTTTTCTTTGGAAAAAGGAAGCCTTAAATTTATATTGTATACGCTTTTGCCTAAATTTTTAATGCTGAACATATATTACTTTTTTGTTGGTCTAAATTCTTTATTTATCGGTTATAACATGCACACAGGAAAGTACACAAACCTTAAATGTACATATTGATGAATTATTTATATATACATAAAATATTTATTTTATCTACACATTACATTATTTACACATATTATTTACATATAAAATAGATTGTATGTCCTTTACATATAATATTTTTATAACAATTGGGGCTTCCCTGGTAGCTCAAACGGTAATGAAGCTGCCTGCAACGAGAGAACCTTGGGCATAATTATAATAATTACATTTTATTATACACACATATATTTTATAAACATATATAAAATCACCACCCACAATATGATATAGAGCATTTCCAACACCTGAGAAGACTCCTCTGTGTTCCTTGGTAAGTAAACTTCCAATTATCACTGTAGATTAATTTTCCTGGTTCTTGAACTTCATCTAAATGGAGTCAGACAGTATGTGTATTCTGTTGTGTCTGGTTTCTGTTACTCAACACATGTTTTTGAGATTCACCCGTGTTGTTGTGTTTAACAGTATTACTTGTTCTTTTATACTGCTGTATACATTCCATTGTATAATTATACCACAATTTATCCATTCTACTATTGATGGGCATTTCAGTAGTTTCTCTTTTTGTCTTTTATGCATAAAAGCTGCTCTAAACATGCTTGTATAAGTCTCTTAATGAATACATGCACTTATTTTTCCTAGGTGAATATTGAGGAGGGGAATTGCTAACTTTTGGGTATCTGTTCAACTTTTTATTGGGTTGGCCAATAAAAAACTTTGGGTTTGGGTTTTCTGTAACATCTTACGGAAACTCGAATGAACTTTTTGGCTAACCCCATAGATACTGCTCCCCTGGTGGCTCAGACATTAAAGAGTCTGCCTGCAGTGCAGGAGACCTGGGTTTGATCCCTGGGTTGGGAAAATCCCCTGGAGAAGGAAATGACTATCCACTCCAGTATTCTTGCCTTGAGAAATTCCGTGGACAGAGGAGTCTGGCAGACTACAGTCCACAGGGTCACAAAGAATAGACACAACTGAGCCACTAACACTTTCAACACAGATACTGCTAAATACTTTCCCAAAATGTCCAAACCACTTTATATCCTTACTAGTAATGATGAGAGTTCTAGTTGTTTAATCCTCACTGATGCTTGAAATACAGTCTTTTTTTTAAATATTGCAATATATGAATTTTGGAATAAGTATACATTTTATAGTCAGAGAAAAAGCCAACAATACAAATATTTCCATGAGTCAGTAGGGAGAAGCTGTCACCAGTGACATGCTATGCCAGAGAAAACTCATCCACAGTATCCTCAGCCCAGCACATTTTCTTTTACTCCTTTGCTCCCACTTCCTATGCCTCTGAGCCTACATTTATTCAAAAAATATTATTGTCTACTAGACTGGATGCTAAGTGTCCAGTGAAAAACAAAACAGCTTTCTTGAAATTTATAGTCTACTGAGGAAACACATGTTAAACAAAAAATAAGCACATAAATATATCATTACATGTGACGATGAAGGAAACCAGAAGGTGATATGAGAAAGAATCACACTTGGGGGGCAGGGAAGGCCTCCCTAAGGAAGTCACATATAAGGCAAAGTTTAAAAGATGGAATAGGGATTTTCCTGATTTTCCAGTGGCTAAGACTGCACTCCCATTGCAGGGGACCTGAGTTCAATTCCTGGTCAGGGAACTAGATCCCACATGCCACAACTAAAGATTCTGCATGCTGCAACTAAGACCCGGTGCAGTCAAATAAATAAATAAATATTTTTAAAAAGTGAAATAGGCAGGAGACCAAAGGAACAACAGAGGTGATAAGACAGGAAAGAACCTGGTGTTCAAGAAACTGGAGCACAGCAAGTGATGGGAAGAACTTCACAAAATGAACTTGGAAAGATAGGCAGGGCCCAAATCAGGAAGCCCTGGCCATATGCACCTCTAATCTTCCCATACAGCTGGGGTTGTTCTTTCCTTGCAAACTCTCCTCAGGATTTATCCCCTCTACGTAGCCTTCTTGAATAATACTGATTTGTTCAAATTAATATTATTATTTTAATCATATCATTGTTTCAACAACGTTGTGAAGTGAAGTTGCTCAGTCGTGTCCGACTCTTTGCGACCCCATGGACTGTAGCCTCCTACAATCCTCGGTCCATGGGATTTTCCAGGCAAGAGTACTGGAGTGGGTTGCCATTTCCTTCTCCAGAGGATCTTCCTGACCCAGGGATCAAACCCAGGTCTTCCCGCACTGTAGGCAGACGCTTTACCGTCTGAGCCACCAGGGAAGTAAAAAACCTCATAATTTGTAGTAAACAGCCCTTTCTTTCTGTTTCCTGAGAATATATTGGTTTACCCAACAGATGTAGGACAGGGCCTGTATTTCCTCTTTTACTTGAGTCTCCTCCAAGTATCAGGGATGCTCTGTTGACAGTAAGAGTCTTCCTTGGCCCTGTACTCTATTCCTAGAAAGCTCTTGGGATCTAAGTAGATAATCCCTAGAATCCTGTTTTGCCTGGTTTGAGGACTGACTCAGTTTCAGATCTTCAAAAGTTGCCCTGGAGCAACCAAATTTTCCCAGGATCCACATATATTTTCCCAGACACCTTCCTTAACTGCCAAGTTAATCTGCCCCTCCTCCTGCCAATCACCAGGTTAAAGGCATCTTTGCTGTTGCTAAGAGAAGGAGGCTTGAGCAGGAGGGAGTGAGTTGAAGGATGATACAGCAGGGAGTCAGGCTGGTCAATGGGAAGAAACCTTTCAGCTGTGAGGGAAGACAGCAATGCAAATACATTTTCAAGTGCTTCTGGGCCAGGTTTTTTTTCCCCCCAACTGTGTTTACCTGATTGTTCTCTGAAAGCTTTTAGGACTTTCTTTTTAAAAAATCTCTGATGTCTTAAATTTTACATCATGGCTTGTAGTTGGCCAGCTTTCATAAAACAAGGAAGCTATTGTTCACCTTGACTGGTTATACCAAAGTCCTTGTGAGGGGAAAAGGACCATCAAAGAGAAGATCCCTGAGTGCTGGTAACAATGCAGGGCTATTTAAAGGTGAGAAGTCAGAGTTCTGAAATACTTGCTTGGCAAGGAGTGTGATTAGGCATGCTCCATTTTTTATAGACTTCCCACCCTGAAATGCATATATTTTATCTATTTACTTTAATTTTAGCAATGATGTAAAATTTTTGCTGGGCTGCTGTCACTCTGACAGATCACCTTACCAGCTCAAAGGGTAAATATGGATTTTTTTCCCCATAATTTTTTTACAGTAACAAGGTGAGGAACATTTTAGCTCATAAATTATTCACCAAACCTCACAGGCATAATAGGCTGTGTGCATATTCATCAGGTTATCATCCATTATTCATAAGAAGTTCACTTCAACTGTTAGAAGAAAATGAGGTTGTTGATTGAAATGCTGAAGAAACGTGGGCTTTTGTTTCCCCCTTCTTCTTTCTCCCATCTAAGTCTGGAAGTTTCCATCAAAAAAATCACATCATAGGGGAAAAATTTTATTCCTGACACGCAGATGTGTAGATAAGAGGAAAAGAAAACTTGGAGTAGGAAATAAGTTGGCAGAATCAACCATCATTCATTTAACTTGGCTAAAGGCCTCTGACTCCTGCTTCCACAGAAACTGTGTCCAGGAAGTGTCCAAAAGGAGTCCCCTTTCTTGCAACAAAGGAGCAGCTTTCGCAAATCTGATAGAATTTTTTTAGACTTCATACTTACATTAAGATACAGATTGCATTCTGCAGCCCAAGAAGTGTTACCGTTTATGTTATTATTTGACCTTCATACCATGTCTGTGAGATAGGAATAATTTCAAGATGAGACAACTCAGTCTCAGAGAGGTTAAGTGATTTGTCTAAAGCCAAACAGCTGGTGAGCAGAGCAGGCCTGGGATCTATGTTTTCTTCCATATTCCATGTTCTTTATACTCTGTCTTCCTAAATCCTCTGGAATAATGAAACCTACCACACCCAGAGTCATTTCACATTGTTTTCCAAGAACCACTGATTTATTTTCTCTTTTTAGTATCTTTATTATTTCTGTGAACTTCAGAAGCAATACAGGCTTGAAAGCATCAAATAACCCAAAGTTCTATAGACTAAAGAACAAATGGATAGGCAGTTAACTGCCACAATCGCCAAACTTTTCTGCCACAGGAGCCAGGAGGAGATACTGTAATTCAGCCAGATCTACAGGTCTGGGTTCGGATCTGATCATGGTCACTGACTAGCTGTTTCATTTGGGGCAAGATAGCCTCTTTAGGCTGTAGTTTCTCATTTGTAAAATGGGGATTACACTTCTAGGTTTTTTTTTTTAAGAATTAAATGGGGGGAGTTAATTTTAAATCGGTACAAGATGGCGGAGGGGGACGACGTAACCCGAAGCCAAGAACCGCACCAAGGGCTGCGGCGCCGGCGGCGGACCAGCGGCTCAAACACCGGGGTTAACCACGTCTCGTCCACGACCCTCCTAGGATTCTCAGAGTTGGATTGGTGGAAATAATGAACCATTGACTGGCTTTACATGGCGAGGTGGTTGCGAAAGAGAAACAACAGGCATACAAGTCTGGAATGAAGTATTTGTGATTGAGAGACCTAATGGAACAAAAGTGGCTGTGCTGCTAATGGATACCCAGGGTGCCTTTGATAGCCAGTCAACTATCAAGGATTGCGCCACAGTGTTTGCTTTGAGCACTATGACTAGTTTTTTTCAGTATATAATTTGTCTTAAAATATAATGGCAACCCACTCCAGTGTTCTTGCCGGGAGAATCCCAGGGACGGGGGAGCCTGGTGGGCTTCCGTCTATGGGGTCACACAGAGTCGGACACGACTGAAGTGACTTAGCAGCAGCAGCAGCAGCAGCATTCAGGAAGATGATCTTCAACACTTGCAATTATTTACAGAATACGGCAGACTTGCAATGGAAGAAATCTACCAGAAACCATTTCAGACGTTAAAGTTTTTGATTGGAGACTGGAGTTATCCTTATGAACATTCATATGGTTTGGAAGGTGGCAAACAATTCCTTGAAAAGAGATTGCAGGTAAAACAGAATCAACGTGAAGAGCTGCAGAATGTAAGGAAGCACATTCACAATTGTTTCTCAAATCTTGGTTGTTTCCTTTTGCCACATCCTGGTCTTAAAGTTGCAACTAATCCTAGTTTTGATGGGAGACTGAAAGATATTGATGAAGAGTTTAAACGAGAGCTTCGAAATCTGGTTCCATTGCTCCTCGCCCCAGAAAATTTGGTAGAAAAAGAGTTAAGTGGATCTAAAGTCACTTGTAGAGATCTTGTAGAATACTTTAAGGCTTATATTAAAATTTATCAAGGAGAGGAGCTTCCACATCCAAAGTCCATGCTTCAGGCAACAGCTGAAGCTAATAATCTTGCTACTGTAGCAGGAGCAAGAGAGATCTATTGCAAAAGTATGGAGCAGGTATGTGGTGGGGACAAGCCTTACCTTGTACCTTCAGATCTGGAGCGAAAACACCTGGATCTTACGGAAGTGGCGATTAAACAGTTTCGTTCAGTGAAAAAAATGGGTGGAGATGAATTCTGCCGGCGTTATCAGGACCAGCTTGAGGCTGAAATTGAAGAAACCTATACAAAATTTATAAAGCACAATGATGGCAAAAATATCTTCTATGTGGGCTTCCCTGGTGGCTCAGAGGTTAAAGCGTCTGCCTCCAATGCGGGAGACCAGGGTTCGATCCCTGGGTTGGGAAGATCCCCTGGAGAAGGAAACGGTAACCCACTCCACTATTCTTGCCTGGAGAATCCCATGGACGGAGAAGCCTGGTGGGCTACAGTCCACAGGGTCGCAAAGAGTCGGACACGACTGAGCGACGGAACGGAACGAACGGATGCAAATTTTATAAAGCACAATGGTGGCAAAAATATCTTCTATGCTGCTCATACCCCTGCCACACTGTTTGCAGTCATGTTTGCTATGTATATAATCTCAGGACTGACTGGCTTCGTTGGCCTAAACTCTATAGCTGTCTTGTGTAACCTTGCCATGGGGTTAGCACTGACGTCTCTTTGTACTTGGGCTTATGTTAAATACTCTGGGGAGTTCAGAGAAATTGGAACAATGATTGATCAGATTGCTGAAACACTATGGGAACAGGTTAGTATCTATCTTTTATTTTTTCAGTGACTAATCTTATCCTTGTGGCTCCCCACCCCTCCTCCAGTCCCCCATTCCCCACCCTCACCCCCAATATTTCCACATCTACTTTTTCTTTATATGGAGAATGGCAAAAGGATATTTTCTGTTTTGTTTAGATGCATAATCTGAATATATATAAACTGAAGAGTTTTTTTTCCTTAAAAAAAAAAAGAATTAAATGAGATGATGTATGTGAAACCCCAGTGTCAGCACTTTCCTCTATTTTAAAGTCCCCCTCTCTAGCTGGCCATCCACTATCCATGGGTATTGCATCAGATGATTCAGTCCACCAAGGACTGAATTCCAGAAAGTCCCCAAAAGCAAAAGGTGAATTTGCTGCAAATCAAACTTTGTACATAGTATCTACAACTACATAGTATTTAAAGCTGTGCAATTTACATAGCATTTACATTATATGGAGAAAGAAATGGCAACCAACTCCAGTATTCTTGCCTGGAAAATCCCATGGATGGAGGAGCCTGATGGGCTACAGTCCATAGGGTTGCAAAGAGTCGGACACGACTGAGCGACTGAACTGAGGTATTATAAGTAATCTAGAGATGATTTCAAGTTATACAGGAGAATGTGCAGAGGTTTCAGGCAAATACCATTTTATAAAAGGGATCTGAGCAGCCTTGGATTTTGGTATCTGTGAAGAGGGGGGTGGATCCTAGAACAAAATACCCTGTGGGAACTGTATATTTATTTGGGGAAATGGAATGGAAGGCAAGGCTTGTCGCTTGCCTGTGCCCTCAAGTCTTTTGCTTGATCCTCTGTTTCCATCTGTCCTGCATCACTCACCTGGTTGCTAGTCGACAGGTGTGGTTCCTCTGGATGAAATGCAGCTGTAGTCACAGTGGGGCACATCTGTGAGTTCTCCCCAGCATGACTAAATATGGTTGTTCTTTTTTTAAAGAAAATTATTTATTTGGCTGTGTCAGATCTTAGTTGCGGCACAAGGGATCTTTAGTTGGGGGATGTGGGATCTAGTTCCCTGACCAGGGATCAAACCTGGGCCCCCTGCATTGGGAGTGCAGAGTCTTAGCCATTGGATCACCAGGGAAGTCCCTCAAGGTTGTTCTTTATTGAAGAGTTGGGAAAAAAGCTAAAGAGAATTCCAATGAATAAGAGAAAGCATTAAATGTTTTATTTTAACTTTCTACGTAATTCAAATGAAAACCAGATGAGAAGTTCAGTTTTTATGAGCGGGTCGGATTTTGCTTGCCTGGACCCCAAACCCTAATCTGACTCCCTGTCCTCAGGTCAGTTTTCCTCCCGAGGAACTCCTCCTTCAAACCTCCACGCCTTTCTGGGCGGGCCCAGGCCCTTCCTCCTTCTGCTTCCTCACTTTACTCAGAATTGTGTGCGTGCGCAGTTGCTTCAGTTCAGTTCAGTCGCTCAGTCGTGTCCGACTCTCCACGACCCCATGAATCACAGCACGCCAGGCCTCCCTGTCCATCACCAACTCCCAGAGTTCACTCAAACTCATGTCCATTGAGTCGGTGATGCCATCCAGCCATCTCATTCTCTGTCGTCCCCTTCTCCTCCTGCCCCCAATCCTTCCCAGCATCAGAGTCTTTTCCAGTGAGTTTAGTGGTGTCCAACTCTGTTCAGCCCCATGGACTGTAGCCCGTAGGGCTCCTCTATTCATGGGATTTCCTGAACAAGAATACTGCCATTTCCTCCTCCAGGGGATCTTCCCAAACCAGGGATCAAACCCGAGTCTCTTGCATTACAGATGGATTCTTTACCACTAGCACCAGCTGGCAGCCCCGTATTCAGAAGTACATTTCCCTAACTCTGACATATTCAGTCTGGAAGAGGTGAGTATGTGGCAGAGGGTGAGGGATGGAGTGGGCCCTATGAGCTCTAGCACCCAATCCACCCAGAAAATTTGTCCAAGGAAGGTTGGCACCCTAAGTCCAGACCCCTTCCAATCTCTTAGCCAGATGGAGATGTTGATGAGGCACTATTCTGAGTGCCCTTTGGAAAATAACTTTTGGAGCACACACACATAACAAGCACACACATCTTGAAGAATAAAATGAAAGCTTAACCCTCAAATCAGCAAATGTCATGTGGTAGAATCACCCTACTATGCTGCATTTTTAATAAACACTAGGTGATTCTGATACAAGTGGTTTGGGATTTCACAGGGATAAAAATTGCTCAGAACCCCAAAAGAAGAGAAGCTGTCCCAGGATTTACTAGGCTCCCCAGCTACACTGGAGTTAGGCCTTGACATTATTATGCAGAGCAGTGTTATTGCCTCTCCTACAAAGGCTTGCCAGCAATAAGAAAAGAGGATCCATTTCTGAGTCATATATCTTGTAATCTTTGTTACACGAAGACCAGCCAAAGCTTTGAAAAGCTTGCTTCAGAGCCTGACTGGATTCTTCCACAAACCTCCACCCTCCTTCTTTGGGCTGGGAAATAGGAGGTGTTTTTGTTTTCTGTTAATAGAAGTGAAGAGTCCAACACAGAATAGGTGTTCAATAAAGGTACATTCAGTTCAGTTCGGTTCAGTCGCGTCCGACTCTCCGCGACCCCATGAACCACAGCACGCCAGGCCTCCCTGTCCATCACCAACTCCCGGAGTACACTCAAACTCATGTCCACAGAGTCGGTGATGCCATCCAGCCATCTCATTCTCCGTCATCCCCTTCTCCTCCCGCCCCCAACCTTTCCCAGAATCAGAGTCTTTTCCAGTGAGTCAACTCGTCGCATAAGGTGGCCAAAGTATTGCAGTTTCAGCTTAAAAAGCTCTAATCAGGGACTTCCCTGGTGGCACAGAGGATAAGAATCCGCCTGAAGGTGCAGGGGAAACTGGTTCGATCTCTGGTCCAGGAAGATTCCACATGTCTTGGAGCAGCTAAGCCTTTGCGCCACAACTACTGAGCCCACATTCTAGAGCCCATGTGCTGCAGCCTGCATGCCTGTAGCCTATGCTCCACAACAGAAGCTTCTGCGATGAGAAACCCACACATCACAAGGAAGAGCAGCACCTGCTTGCTGCAACTATAGAAAGCCTGAGCAAAAGCAGTGAAATCCCAGCATAGCCCCAAAAAGTTCTAGTCAGCCTAATTAACTGGGATGAGGAGGACCTTCAGGGTTTCCCTGGTGGCTCAGTGGTGAAGAACCCACCTGCAATGCAGGAGCCCAAAGAGACTCAGGTTTGATCCCTGAGTCGGGAAGATCCCCGGGAGGAGGGCACGGCAACCCACTCCAGTAATCTTGCCTGGAGAATCCTGTGGACAGAGGTCCCTTGTGGGCTACAATCCATAGGGTCATAAAGAGACACAACTGAAGTGACTTAACACACACACAAGAGAACCTTCAGGAAGAAGTGCATCAATCTCTGAACCCTCAGAGGGCAGTTCATCCATCTCTAATGTAGTGCTTACTGAGTTCTGTAATTTTCCTCTCTGCATCTCTCTTGCCCAAACACACTAAAAGAGTTCATTAGCCATCATTCTTGGCTATTCTCTCTTCTTCATCCCAACAATTTTAAAATTTATCTTTAAAAAACGCTTATTGGACTTCGTTGGTGGTCCAGTGGTTAAGAATCCGCTTGCCAAAGCAGAGGACATGGGTTCCATCCCTGGTCCAGGAAGATTCCACGTGCTCTAAGGCAACTGAGCCCCGACACCACAATTACTGAGCCGACACTCTGGAGCCTGTGTGATTCCACAAGAGAAGACACCACAGTGAGAAGACAGCACAGCTCGAGTAGCCCCTACTCTCTGCAACAAGGCAAAGCCCACAGACAGCAAAGAAGACCCAGCACAGCCAAAAATAAATAGTTTAAAAATTGTTTATTTCTTTATTTGGCAGTGCTGAGTCTTGGTGCGGCTCACAGGACCTTTCCTTGCGGTGCCCAGGCTTTCTATCGTTGATGCTCAGGCTTAGTTGTGCCATGGCATGTGGGGTCTTAGTTCCCTGACCAGGGATCAAACCCACACCCTCTGAATTGGAAGGCAGATCCTTAACTACCGGACCACCAAGGAAGTCCTCCCAACATTATTTCTTTTTAAACACCTTTATTGGCACTTCCCCTGTGGTCCAGTGATTAAGACTCTATCTTCCACTACAGGGGCATGGGTTCAATCCCTGGTCGGGGAATTAAGATCCCACAGACCACGCACTGTGGCCAAAAAATAATAAAAAGGGGGGGTATCACCAAAAAAAATTTTAAAACACCTTTATTAAGGCATGATTGACATACAATAAGGGCTTCCCAGGTGGCTCAGTGGTTAAAAAGAAAATCTGCCTGCCAATGCAGGAGACTTGGTTTCGATCCCTGGGTTGGGAAGATCCCCTGGAGTAGGAAATGGCAACCCACTTCAGTATTCTTACCTGGAGAATCCCATGAGCAAAGAACCTGGCGGGCTGAAGTCCATGGGGTCACAAAGAATCAGAGAGGTGAGAGACTGAGCATGCACACACAACATACAATAAACTGCATATGCTTAAAATGTACAAGCTGATAAATTTTGACACACCCAAGAAGACTATCACCACAATCAAAATAGTGAACATATCTATCACCCCTCAAAGCTTCCCAAAGTCCACCTCTTCTCTCCTGTCTCTCCCTTTCCCTTAATACTGGCAATCATTGATCTGTTTTTTATCACTATGCTTTGTATTCTCCAAAATTTTATATAAATGGCATCCTTTAGTGTGCACTCTTGTCTGGTTTCTTTCCTTCAACATAACTGAGGTAATATGGTTTTTCCAGTGGTCATGTATGGATGTGAGAGTTGGACCATAAAGAAAGCTGAGGGCTGAAGAACTGATGCTTTTGAACTCTGGTGCTGGAGAAGACTCTTGAGAGTCCCTTGGACTGCAAGGAGATCCAACCAGTCCATCCTAAAGGAGATCAGTCCTGGGTGTTCATTGGAAGGACTGATGTTGAAGATGAAACTCCAGTACTTTGGCCACCTGATGTGAAAAGATGACTCATTGGAAAAGACCCTGATGCTGGGAAAGACTGAGGGCAGGAGGAGATGAGGACGACAGAGGATGAGATGGTTGGATGGTATCATCGACTCGATGAACATGGGTTTAGGTGGACTCCGGGAGTTGGTGATGGACAGGGAGGCCTGGTGTGCTGCGGTTCATGGGGTCGCAAAGAGTCGGACACGACTGAGCGACTGAACTGATGTTGCATGGATACACAGTTCATTCCTTAATACCACAATGTATTTATCCATTGACCTGTTGATGAATATTTGTGTTGTTTCCAGTTTTTGGCTGTTACAAATAAAGCTGTAATAGTCATGGGCAAGACTTTGTGTGCCCATATTCTTTCGTTTCTCTTGGAAGTGAAAGGAGTGAAAGGACTGATCACCCAGTAAGTATAAAACTTTTAAAATCCTGCCATACTGTTTTCAAAGTTATTGTACCATTTTACACTCTTATCAGCAGTGTATGAGAATTCTAGTAGCTCCACATACTTGCCAAGGCTTGCAATAGTCAGTCTTTTTTGATTATTATTATTTTATTTTTGGTTATGATGGATCTTCATTGCTGCTCAAGGGCTTTCTCTAATTATGGACAGTGGAGGTTACTTTTTAGTTGCAGTGCCCAGGCTTCTCATTGCAGTGACTTCTCTCGCTGCGGAGCACAGGCTGTAGGGACACAGGTTTCAGTAGTTGCAGCACGAGAGCTCAGTCACTGTGGCTCCAGGACCCTGGAGCAGGCAGGCTTCAGTATCTGTGGCACACAGGCTTAGCTGCTCTGTGGAATGTGGGGACCAGGGATTGAACCCATGTCCCCTGCATTGGCAGGCAGCTTCTTATCCACTGTACCATCAGGGAAGGTCAGTCAGTCTTTTTAATGTTAACCATTTTAATAGGTGTGCCAACATTGTTTTAAGTTTTTGAACTGGTAAACATTCACGTTTCAAAATTTTTTAAAATGTTTCTTAAGGTATACAGTGAAAAGTCACTCCCGTCTCTGTCCCCAACCTGACTCAGTAACCACTTTTATAGGTATCATGTGTAATCTTCCAGAATTTCTTTACTCAAATACTAATGAATATTGTTTTCCCGCTCTTTTATACAGAAGACTCCATGCTAAGCACATGATTCTGAACCTAGCCTTGTTTTTATTTTAAAAATATTTTGGAGAGCTTTCACATTCTTTGTTACAGCCATGCAGTGTTTAATTATATGGATGTACTAAGATTTAATTTACCATTTCCCTACTGATGTACATATATACATTATTTCTAATCTTTTGCTTTACAAACAATGCTGCAGTAAACAGCCTTATATACACAGTGTTTCTCATGAATGCAAATGTATCTGTAGGAACCATTCTTAGAAGTGGGGATTATAAAATTCGACATTTGCCAAATTAACCCTATAGGAGTTGTACTCCCACCGTCAATAAATTAAAGAGTGTCTGCCTATCCACAGCCTCACAATTAAAGTTTGTAATGTTTGGATTTTTGCCAGTCTGATGGTAGTATCTGTGTGGTTTTAATCTGCCTTCTTAAGAACGAGGCTGAACATTATTTCATATATTTAGAAGCCATTCATCGAAAAAGAGAGTTCCAGAAAAACATCTATTTCTGCTTCATTGACTATGCCAAAGCCTTTGACTGTGTGGATCACAATAAACTGTGGAAAATTCTGAAAGAGATGGGAATACCAGACCACCTGACCTGCCTCTTGAGAAACCTGTATGCAGGTCAGGAAGCAACAGTTAGAACTGGACATGGAACAACAGACTGGTTCCAAATAGGAAAAGGATTAGGTCAAGGCTATATATTGTCACCCTGCTTATTTAACTTCTATGCAGAGTACATCATGAGAAATGCCGGGCTGGAGGAAGCACAAGCTGGAATCAAGATTGCCAGGAGAAATATCAATAATCTCAGATATGCAGATGACGCCACTCTTATGGCAGAAAGTGAAGAACTGAAGAGCCTCTTGATGAAAGTGAAAGAGGAGAGTGAAAAAGTTGGCTTAAAGCTCAACATTCAGAAAACTAAGATTATGGCATCCGATCCCATCACTTCATGGCAAATAGATGGGGAAACAGTGGAAACAGTGGCTGACTTTATTTTTCTGGGCTCCAAAATCACTGTAGATGGTGACTGCAGTCATGTAATTAAAAGATGCTTACTCCTTGGAAGGAAAGTTATGACCAACCTAGATAGCATATTAAAAAGAAGAGACATTATTTTGCCAACAAAGGTCGGTCTAGTCAAGGCTATGGTTTTTCCTGTAGTCATGTATGGATGTGAGAGCTGGACTATAAAGAAAGCTGAGAATTGATGTTTTTGAACTGTGGTGTTGGAGAAGATTCTTGAGAGTCTCTTGGACTTCAAGGGGATCCAACCAGTCCAACCTAAAGGAAATCAGTCCTGAATATTCGTTGGAAGGATTGATGCTGAAGCTGAAACTCCCATACTTTGGCCATCTGATTCGAAGAGCTGACTCATTTGAAAAGACCCTGATGCTGGGAAAGATTGAAGGCTGGAGGAGAAAGGGATGACAGAGGATGAGATGGTTGGAAAGACCCTGATGCTGGGAAAGATTGAAGGCTGGAGGAGAAAGGGATGACAGAGGATGAGATGGTTGGATGGCATCACTGACTCAATGAACATGAGTTTGAGTAAACTCAGGGAGGCCTGGCTTGCTGTGATTCATGGGGTCGCAAAGAGTTGAACACGACTGAGCGACTGAACTCGACAGAGAAGCCATTCATATTTCCTTTTCTGTGGACTGTCTGTAAACATCACTTGCTATTTAAAAATTTTAATTTGTTTAAAATTTTTTTCCATTTTTATGGAGACATAACTGACATTGGAGAGGGAAATGGTGACCCACTCTGGTGTTCTCGCCTGGAGAATCCCAGGGATGGCGGAGCCTGGTGGGCTGCCATCTATGGGGTCACACAGAGTCGGACACGACTGAAGTGACTTAGCAGCAGCAGCAACTGACATAGAACACTATGTAAGTCTGGACTTTTCTGGTGGCTCAGTGGTAAAGAATCTGCCTGCCACTGAAGGAGATTTGAGTTCGATCTCTGGGCTGAGAAGATCCCCTGGACAAGGAAATGGCAACCCACTTCAGTATTCTTGCCCGGGAAATCCCATGGACAGAGGAACCTGGTGGGCTACATCCACAGGGTCACAATGAGTCAGACATGACTTAGTGACTAAACAACAACAACTATGTAAATTTAAGGTATACAACAAAGTGATTTGACTTACAAACATTATGAAATGATCACCACAATAGGTTTAGTTAGTGAAATCCATTTCACGTAGATATAAAATTAAAGAAATAGAAAAAAAAATTTTAATTGTGATGAGAACTCAGGATTTACTATCTTAAGAACTTTCATTTACAATTACAGCAGTGTTAATTATCTGTATCATATTGTAGGTTACATCCTTTAACGTTCTGACTACCTTCATCTAAATCCTGCTCCCAGCTACTTTTTCTAATGGTTGGTCACATACTTATTGATCTCTAGGAGTTATTAATATTTAGGGGGATTAGCCCTTTGTGATGCAAATTACAATTTTTTTCCTAACTTGTCATTTTTCTTTTGACTTTATGGAGTTTTTATCCCTGACATTAATCCTGTTAATTAATCCAGGACATTAATCTCAGTCCAGTTGGTTTTTTATATATAATTTTATTTATTTATTTATGGCTGTGCTGGGTCTTTGTTGCTGCATGAGGGCTTTCTCTTGTTGCTGCAGGCGGGGGCTACTCTCTAGTTGGAGTGCTCAGGCTTCTCAGTGCAATGGCTTTCCTGTTGCTGAGCACGGGCTCTAGGGCACAAGGGCTTTGGTAGTTGTGGCTCCCAGGCTCTAGAGCACAGGCTCAATGGTTGTGGCACATGGGCTTAGTTGCTCCGCAGCACATGGGATTTTCCTGGATCACGGATTGAACCTGTGTCTCCCGTATTGCAGGCAGAGCCACCAGGGGAGGCCCCATACTGTCCTTATGACAGCACTAATCACACTATACTTTGACTTTCTGTTTACTTTTCTCTCTCTCTCGTTAGGCAGACTAACTTCCATGAGGACAGGGATTAACTGTGCTTCTTCATGATTGTCTCCCTGGAGTCTATACAAGGCCTGGCACATAACAGGTGCTTGATGAATAGGTTTATTTTAAAGTTATTACTTTTTAATTTTTAAAATTTATTTATTTTTGTCTGGGCTGGGTCGTTGTTGCTGCTCACACCCTCCTCCAGCTGCAGTGAGTGGGAGCCACTCTCCTGCCTATGTGCGTGGGCCATCACTGTGGTGGTCTCTCCTGTTGCAGAGCACAGGCTCTAGGCACGTGGGCTTCAGTAGCTGTGGTGCATGGGCCCAGCTGTCCCACAGCATGTAGAATCCTCCCAGACCAGCGTGTCCCCTGCATTGGCTAGCAGACTCCCAACCACTGAACCATTAGGGAGGTCCGTCAATAAACAGTTTTAAATTAATTCAGGAAAGGATGTTTGATGACTGAATGGTATCTTTGTCTTAATGGGGGACCCAGGAGAATGAAGAAAATAGAAAAGCTTTGATGCCTGTCCAAGAAAGTAGCCATATGCCCCTTAATCCCAACTGCCAGAGAAAACAAGGGTTTGCAGCTCCTTCTTTTCGGTGGTAATCTCATTTGGCTCTGCCCTGGCTTTCAGGAGACCCGGGTCCCTGAAAGCGTTAAGCAAAATACCTAACATCCTATAGAGGAGGATGAAGACTGACCAGTCTGAAGGCAGTTAGCCTTAGCTGGAGCTAGATCCTTCAGGCTTCCTGGATGTCAAGAGTTAACCCTTTAGTCACTAGACTATGGAAAGGTCTGTGGAGGAGGGGTTTCAGTGAAGGGCTGGAGTAGAGGAGGGTGTTTGGGGAGAAGGCTTGGGGCAGTGGCTGATTATCATCCAGTAGAAATATTTGTATTTATCCTTGTAACACCTGATAGGGCCTGACCAGGCTTCCCTGGTGGCTCAAATGGTATAGAATCTGCCTGCACTGCAGGAGACCTGGGTTCAATCCCTGGGTTGCGAAGATCTCCTGGAGAAGGGAATGACTACCCACCCCAGTATTCTTGCCTAGAGAATTCCATGGATGGAGGAGCCTGCCAGGCTAAAATCCATAGAGTCGCAAAGTGTTGGACACAACTGAGCGATTAACACACACAGGGCCTGACCAGAATTTACAATCTGATTATCAGCTTGGCCCACTTCCCCTCTGCCTTCATAGGCTCCTCTTTGCTTTTTTCCTTTCCCAAAACAGAGTTTAGATTTAGAGCAGGAGGTGACACAAGAATCATGTGAGTTTTTTGGCAGGTGATGAAACTGAGACCCTTGGGAGACAACAAATTAAAAACAAGGTAAAAAGATTAAACTACGTATTAATAAACATTAGAAACAAGGCTTGTAAATCAAGCGAAGCTGAGACTGAACACTGGCTCTGTAGCAGTGTAACTTAGTTCAGCTATTTAATCTCTCTGAAATACAGTCCCCTTGCCTGAATGTTTCCTCTGTCTGTTATGGACACAAAGTGCATAGCATCTGCAAGGACACTGGTATAGATTCTGACTCCTATATGACAAGGAACAAGTGGAAGCAGAGAAGATGAGGACCAAAGTCAGTTAGCTGGTGACACAGTGATGACCAGAACTAGCATCCCTCTCCTACATTCTCACTGACATGGGTTGCTACAGTCAACACAATTTCAGGATTCCTAACTGAGGGTCCAGAAAGAGAAATAAGGGCAGTTCCTTTCTTAGGAAATGGTATTGTCTGAGGCCCTGGGCACAGGGTAGGATGGGTATAGATTACTGATCTCTTCAGTTTCAGGCTTTTGGGTGGTTTAGGATCTAACTTGTAAAAGTTAGGTTACAAGGAAGAAGATTGACTAATCTGACCTCCAAGGACTTATTCTTTTAAATTTACCAATTAGTGACTGCAAATTTCGTGCTAAGAAAAATGCAAGATCCTGAGAGTAAAAGTCCACTTAAACAAACAAACCCCAAAACAGTATTCTTCAAAGTGTGAGTCCTGACTTGTTAGTAGAATGTGAAATCACAACAAGAATTGAAAAAAGGAAATGAGAGAGATTAGAAAATATGACAGTACACAGAAGGATAGGTATCAGGTCATAAAATTTCCAGTTACATACAGTTACACATATTTATATATGTGTGTGTACTGGGTCATTATTTTAAAGTATATTACTTTAAATTACTGTGAATTTTGGTCAAAAAACTTTGCAAACCCCTTTACCAGAAGGTGAATTCAGGACAACAAGAAGTTTGTTTTGTTTTAGAAGAGTGCTTGGCATTTTTAAGTGTTCTCCAAAGAACTGTTGAATGAGTGAATATCTAACACTGTGCCTGCCTTCAGAAAGATTAGAGTCAGAAATACAGGAAAAGGTAAATATCAGAGGCTTTATCATACTAATACCAGCCTGAACCAAAAAAATAATATGAATTTAAAGAAAGGGAAAAAACCGAAAAGAACTCCAAATACAGTCTTGGATAATGCATTAGGACATTTTAGTCGTGATAGGCAGAGTGAAGGGATAAGAACAAAACAAAACACTGATTTGGGAAGGGGGGAAGGGGGAACCAAGATAACACACCTGACTTTGTAATCTGCTCACTGTGTGACTTAGGGCAAATCTCTTTAATCAATTTTCTCATTTGAAAAACAGAAATGCTTAAACAAGCCCTGCCTGCCACACAGGGCTGTTGTGAAGATCTGTGATGACTCCATAAAATCATGCATGTTAATGGTGTTTGGCAAAAAGAGTCGGTCACGACTGAGCGACTGAACTGAACTGAACTGAACATGATACTGGAGAGAAACACAACGGATTGCTGATGAAGTGAGTACTGGTCTTTTCAGCGGTTTAAGTCATTCAACAGCAAATATTTATCAGGTTTCTAAAGTTTATCGAGGGTTTTTCTCTTCAAAGCTTTCTTTTCAGATGCTTTTCTAATGTTCTTTCTACACTACAGAATGTAAACCATGAGAAAATAGTCTTGGGCTGTCTTGTTCAGCTCCATCTCTGTACCTGAACACAGCAGCGTTCAGCAGGTATCTTAAAGAATGGAAGCAATTGTTGCCTTAAAGGATGGCATCTTTGCTCTTAAGAACGATTAAGTTAGAAGAGAAGTGATACACAGAGAAAATACGTATCAGGTACCATACAGGTGTCTGTCACAGGTATCAAAGTAAGGGCCAGGGCATGGGTACTCCTTGGGTACCAAGAACTTGCGTTTTAGTACTAGCTGTTGTGGGGTGGGGTGGGGCGGGGCACAGCACAGCATACCCTTCCTGTTGGTGAGAAAGCGACACAGAAATAAAATACCGACAGCCTATCGGTAGATTAGAAAGGTCTGAGGGGAACGAGCGATAGGTCAAGGGTCGCGGAGCATCTCAGGCAGTTAGATAAGATTGTAGGAATCTATGTCCCTTGTGTATGTGTGTTAGTTGCCGGTTCGATCCATGGGCAATGGCAACCCACTCCAGTATTCTTGCCTGGAGAATCTCACGGACAGAGGCGGCCTGGCGAGAATCTCATGGACAGAGTCCACAGAGTCGGACTCGACCGAAGAGACTTAGCAAGCATGCACGCCCCTTGCAGAAAGGCTGTCAAGGTGAGGTGACCTTGAGGTGCCGAACGTTCCAGAGAATAGTTTAACGTTACCGCCTCCGAGCGTCCAAGAGAGAAAAGATCCCGTTTTGAGACAATCCCTTTATTTGGTTTTCCTTCAGCCGAGGGACAGGGCTTGGAGGACAAGACCCGGCGGGCGGGGCCTACGCGGGAGGACAAGATCTCGCGGGCCCGCCCTCCAGCCGCCGGAGGCCGGGCGGCGGGGCGGGGTTTCCGGTGGCAGCGGCGCTCGGGCGTCGGGTGACGCTGGGCGGACAGACCGTCACGTGACACGGAAGTGACTACCAACAGGAAGAGGACGAAAAAAATAACCGTCCGCGACGCCGAGCCGAGCCGGACCCGCAGCCACCATGAACAGCAAAGGCAAGGCCAGGGGGTGGCTGAGGCCGCCGCGGGGAGTAGTGGTGGCCCGGAACGAGCGGGCCCGGAGCCCAGGGTCACCGAACGCCAGGCCTGGGGCGAGGTGCGCCGCGCTCCTGAGCCAGCTGCAGTGCCCGGGGCTGCGCCAGACACCTTCGTCATCCCCGAACTACGGCCGTTCGCTCCCTCACGGCCCTTTCTCCCTTAAACTGTGTGGCGCAGTTTGGAGCTGCGGGCTCGGGTTTGGGGGGGGCCCTGTTGGGTGGGTGGGTTGAGGTGGGGGGAGAAGGTTTGCCGTGATGGGCATCTGTAGGAGCAAATGGGGAGCTGGAGGCGAGATTTGGGTAGGCCAATGGAGAACTGGCAAAGGCGGGGCGCCGCGCTCCGGAACCACAGGCAGGCCTCCGGGCTTAACTAGTGAAGTGCCGCGCTGGTGGGCGGGTCAGTCAGGCCCGACGGGGGTCTCTTTCCCCTTACCCTCGCTGGCGGCCAGAAAGTCTCCCGGTTTCTGTGTCAGAACGTTCCCCTCAGCCGCCTCCCCGGTCTCAGTGTTCACTTCCACCATCACTGTTTTCCTCTGGAAGTCGACCTTGAGTAGGAACCTGAGAGGTCGATGACCACAGCCACCTTTACTCACGAGGTCCTGGTCAGTTACAACCAGACCTTTGGAGACCACGCAGGGCAGGGGAACGGGACATACCGTTGAAATACCGGCTAGAGGGGGTGCCCAGAACTGCCCTGCGTTCTGAAAGGATCTTGGGCCCAGCTAGACTTTCCCCTTAGAGCAGTCTGCTACTGGATGACCAGTTGGAATCCAGCTTCTTCAGCCTTAAGGGTGCAAAGAGAATGCTTATTTTCTTGGCTCCAGGAATCAGGCCCTCTAGGGCAGTCTGTTTGGAAATCTCTTCTTGCTTATCCCGGCTAGGTTAGCTACCCAATATGCCCTGCTTTGTTTTGGTGACTGTATGGTAGACAACATGCTTTCCCCCCCCCGCCTTGTCTTCCAGGTCAATATCCAACGCAGCCAACTTACCCCGTGCAGCCTCCTGGGAACCCTGTGTATCCTCAGACCTTGCATCTTCCTCAGGCTCCACCCTATACTGATGCTCCACCTGCCTACTCAGAGGTGCCTCCAGTTAACTAGACTTAAATAATGGAATACTCTTGGATCACGTTTTCAGTCCTTGGCCAAGTCTGACTTTCCACAAACAGGAGAGAGTGCTCACATGAATCATCTTAAAACGTGACATAGTTCAGCCATTTCTGTTGGTTTTGAGAAGGCATTATCTAATTGTTTTATGTTATTTGGCACTGGCTGAAGTTAAGAAGATGAGTTTGCATTCCCTGAGCCTAACATTAGCTGTAGCAGGAAGTGATCCAGGAGAATATTGAGTGGCAGTGGAAAGACAACTTGTGTGACTCAAGAGTGTAATCTGCACAAGGAGAATTAAGCCTTGACTCATTAAAATGAGATCTGAAATAGGAATGTCATAGAGTAACCTGTTGTCTTCTCTTCTGCCTCTTCTAGCTCTACCGTCCGAGCTTTGTGCACCCGGGGGCTGCCACCGTCCCCACCATGTCCGCTGCGTTTCCTGGCGCCTCACTGTATCTTCCCATGGCCCAGTCTGTGGCCGTTGGACCTTTAGGTTCCACAATCCCCATGGCTTATTATCCAGTTGGTCCCATTTATCCGCCTGGTTCAACAGTGCTGGTGGAAGGAGGGTATGATGCAGGGGCCAGATTTGGAGCTGGCGCTACTGCTGGAAACATTCCTGTGAGTATGACCTGGTCACAAAAAAGCTCAACCCTTGTGTATTTTAACTTTCTGAAATGATTGGTCATTCTTCCATCATCCCTGGGTAACAGTTGCTGGTATTGGTGTAATCACTGACGTCCAGTAGTCAGGCAGAAAGCACTCAAGGGGGCAGGAGAACCGTGGCCAGTCAGTAACATCTGGCGTACTCACTGATGTCAAAATTTATCAGATTCCTTTGTTTTCCTGTCTTAGGAGTCCTGCCTGCTGCTTTTCCAGTTCACTTTGATACTAGTCTAGTAACACTCTTCATTCATTCCATAAGCGTTTATTTAATAGGTGCCATCAGCATGGCATTGTATTAGGAACCATGATTAAAAAAAACACATAATCCCTATTGCATTTAGAGAGATACTGGGGATTTAAGCTATATCTCTTGATTAGTTCCCCTATGTATGGGAATTAGAGCCCGAATGGTCCTTGCTAGGACCATCTACTCAATAACCATAGGCTAGGGATGAAGTGGAAATGCTTTCGTCAGATAGAGTCTTCAGATAATCCAGGGCCATTTGAAAACTGTCAGACCCTGTGATAGAGGTCCCTGGACCTGGTACCCACTCCGTGTTTTGGGATGTGAATAGGAGTGATTTTCTACACTGAAAATGCCTACAAGTCTGGACTTCCCACACTCAGAAGGTATCCATAGGCTTTATTTTGGACCCAGAACCCTTTAAATGAGTGGGTTTCCTGTTTATATCTTTGGGCTCACAAAGAATGTAGACCTGCTGGACTCAGATTGGTGGCCCAGATAGCTCTTTGAGATGCCATTGGTTAGCACACTGCCGTCTTCCTGATTGGTCCTCTTGCACCTTTGTTCACTTCCCACCCACAGCTGCCCTCTGCCCAATCAACCTTGTCTTTTCCTTTCAGCCTCCTCCCCCTGGATGCCCTCCCAATGCTGCTCAGCTGGCAGTCATGCAGGGAGCCAATGTCCTCGTAACTCAGCGGAAGGGAAACTTCTTCATGGGTGGCTCAGATGGTGGCTACACCATCTGGTGAAGAACCAAGGCCATCTCTATGCCGGGAAAGACATCACATACCTTCAGCACTTCTCACAATGTAACTGCTTTAGTCATATTAACCTGAAGTTGCAGTTTAGACACATGTTGTTGGGGTGTCTTTCTGGTGCCCAAACTTTCAGGCACTTTTCAAACTTAATAAGGAACCATGTAATGGTAGCAGTACCTCTCTAAAGCATTTTGAGGTAGGGGAGGTATCCATTCATAAAATGAATGTGGGTGAAGCAGCCCTATGGATCTTCCTTTAATTCCTCTGGAGTAATACTGTACCATACTGGTCTTTGCTTTTAGTAATAAAACATCAAATTAGGTTTGGAGGGAACTTTGATCTTCCTAAGAATTAAAGTTGCCAAATTATTCTGATTGGTCTTTAATCTCCTTAAGTCTTTGATTTCTGTTACTTGTTATAAACGAACCGCATTAGTTGTCTGCCTTTTCTTTCCGTCCTTTGCCTCTGGTCCTACCCTCAACCCTTGTCTCCCTCATTCCCACCAGTCTCCATTGAATCAATGGTGCAGGACAGAAAGCCAGTCAGACTAATTTCCTTCTCTCCTTGCACTTCCCCCCACTTGTCATCTTTTAACTAGTCTTTCACAAAGGATCCTCTGAAACCCCCTCCGTGCCCCATTGCTTCTGCTTTTGCATCTCCTCTGGCAAAAGCGGAGGGTGCCTTTTGGACCCTCCTCATAGGTTTTCTCTTCAGACATGAACCAAGCCCAAATTTGTTTTGGTGCCAGAAAAACTGAAGCTTGTTTTAACAAAGGATATCAGTGCAAACTGTACCGTAAACAGCAGTCTGTTTATAATTTTGAGGGGCAAGGAGGAGGATGCATTTAAAAGCCTGATGACTGGAGCCAGATTAAGGGGAGTTTGCATATTTGAAATTGGTTACCATTTCTTGTCAGTGTCTGATGTAGCCACTTATGGCTCCCAAGAATTCCTCAGCTGGGTTAATGGGGTCATATTGTGAATGCCTCACTACTAAATGACTTGAGTCCAGTGAAATCTCATTAGGGTTAAGAATATTTCAGGGATCCTTAATATTTTGATTTTTGTTTTCTAAAATTGGATTTTATTTTATTTTATCTTATACTTTCAGTTCATCTAAATTTGTGTTCTGTACATGTGATGTTTGACTGTACCATTGACTGTTATGGAAGTTCAGCGTTGTATGTCTCTCTCTACACTGTGGTGCACTTAACTTGTGGATTTTTTATACTAAAAATGTAGAATAAAGACTATTTTGAAGATTTGAATAAAGTGATGAAGTTGCATTACACCTCACTTCAAGGATTCTTTACTCAACTTGTTTTTAGATCTCTTCTGTATATAACATTTTTTATATCCCACCTAGAATTCAGATAAGTTTTGTTGTCATTGTTTTGTTTTTTTCTTTTAATGAAGTCTTCGAAATAAATGTAGGAGTACAAGGCTAAGATTTGACCATTCTCATGAGTTCCATTCTAGATGTTTAGCTTTTTTTCATTTTATTTCTTAAGCGTTTTCAGATTCTTAAAAGCCTATTAGGCCAGAGGAATTCAAAACATAAACTTAGAAATAAGGGGACAATTGAGTCTCCTCATTTGGAGACGTCTCCTCCTGCCCTTAAGTTTGACTTGAGGAAAATGTTTTTTAGTTTGACGACTTGTATGTTGAGGGTGATCTTCAGTTTTTCCAAAACTCTGTTTCGAGAAATGCTAAAACCTGGAATATAAGTTGCTAAGATGAGTTTCTCAACTCTTGGGTCTTACCTTGGGTGGACTTGAGCTTGAAAAATGAAGACAATATAGTTTATTAAGACCTTGAAGGAGGTTTAGTTTAATTTCAAAGTAAACAATGCGTGGAGAGTTAATGATTTCTACCAAAACACTGTACCTCTTAAATATGCCTCATTTTGAGATGGATGAAATGAGATCCAAGAAGCCTCTCTGGGCTTGAAAGAAAGGGCACTGGTGGGAAAAGTCACAGGTTGTTCCTGGTTCCCTCTGTGTGTACACAGACTGGATCAGGACATACTGGCCATTGCCAGGATGGAGGCTAAACAACTCATCTCCCAGGGTCTACTTCTAATGACCCTCTTCTAAGACAGACTTCCCAGGACCATCTGTGTTGCAAACCTCTGAGACTGTTCTGTAAACTTCTGAAACTTCGCTGGGGTCCCCTTTGCTTGGGAGAGAACACAGGTTAAGAGTTGAGTAAGCAAAAAATGGACATGAACTTGAGCAAACTCTGGGAGATGGAGGACAGGGAAGCCTGGCATGGTGCAGTTCGTGGGGTCACAAAGAGTCGGACATGACTGAGATACTGAACAACAACAGCAAACTCAAAGTTTCTGCAAAGATAAGTCAAAAGTATAAAGATGGTGATTTTTTGCACATGAGAATGATTTCTGTATCAACGATTTTAGTTCTGTAAAAAATAGCATATGCCTGTACTGTTAAGGGATAGGGAAAGGAAGGGCTCAGATTAAGGGACGTGGCATGTTCATCAGGAGGGAAGTCTCCACAGTCTCCTGGCCCGGCCTTTCCTTGTGGTCTCCCGCCTCTGGGAAGAACTAAGGATACTACTTCCACTCGGGTTGTGACCAGGTAAGGGACAGAGGAGCGTCCAGTGACTCCCAACTCTCTTCTTCCCTTCAATCTGTGAAAAAAGTGAAGATGACTGGGGATATACTCCAGTGTTGCCCAGTCCAGCTCCATCTCACCCATCAGTCAGAAGCTGTGTGACAGAAGCCTGGCTAGAGATGTGAGCAGCTTTCTTCGTGTCCCCAGTCCATGGTGTCAGTGATGCTGGCATTTAGGCCCGTGTCCTGGAAGGAGCTCAGGTCTACCTGTATCAATCGATGCTTCTCATTGGTTTCAGGTAAAACTTTGACCTAATAAATAGTGTGATAGCACTGGAACCTGGATAAGCTCCTGGGGGCCTGGGAACCATTAGATGAAATATTCTTCCTTTTCCCTGTCCTTGGCTGAGTCATTCTCCATCAGGACCACGGCGCCGGGCTCACCATCTGCGGGTTCGTAGGTGACGTAGCTGCCTTTATTCTTGTACAGGTAGAAGAAGATCAAGATCACGACCGAGAGCAGGGTGAGGAAGACCACGGTGATAACAACTTTGAAAGGACAGGGAAAATGCAGACATGTTTCAGGATTGGGCGTCTCAGTAACTCACGGGGTCCCCTGCTTTAGACGATTCCCTCACTCTTAATGAGGATCCTCATGCTGTCAACTAGCGTCCACGTCCAAGTCCAAATTCTCCCACCAAGCCCAACTTCCTCAGTACATTATATCCGGAGTCTCCTTGGGCTTAAGGACTTCTGATTTCTGTCAAAATGAACTCCCACTCAACTAGTTCCTGATGATTACGATAGAAACAGGAAGGAGGGAAACAGGAAATTGCTTATCCCAACAGGAAGAGTTTTTAAATCCATAGCCTCCTGTAGGGGTTTCTGATCCCTCCCATCCTCTTTCTCACCACTCAACAAACCACACACATCCTCATCCCTACCCCACACCCGACTGCAGCACCTATAGGCAGTGCATCTATTTGTGGCCACCTCCCAACCTCTCAATTACTGGCAGTGCCTCTGATGTGAAGCGAGGTGTGTGTAACATAACGTACATGCCAAAGTGAACCCATTAATAGATTTGGTCTCTAGTCTGTGGTGCTGCTCTGTATAGGGAGAATCTTAGTCCACCATATTGGTTTCTTGGCTGTCTTTGGAGCAAGAGGGCCCCTGAGCTCAGAAGGCCCCTTGAATTTGACTCGGAGTCTTTGTTACCTGCAATGAGAGCTGTGCTGGCTTCAGCTTCCAGGGACAGGGCCTCAGTGGCCTGTAGAGTTGTGGTAGCCATCAGTTCCTCTGGAAAATTGAACAAAGTAGAAAAGGAAACAGGGTGGATTCTTTTGTTCTAAAACACATATTTGTCCTTCAGTTTCACCACCCCCCCTTCTTCCCTATTCAGACTTTTATCATTTAACTCTTATAGGACATCTGTATAGAAAAACCTGGAGAACAGAGGAGGAAACAAACCACAATGAACATTTCAATAGCTTCCTCTCTGTCTAACACAGTAGTTAAGAGTATGGGCTCTAGAATCTCCTAGTGGAACAGTGGTTAGGACTCTACTTGTACTGCTGAGGGCCCGGGGTTTGATCCCTGGTCAGGGAACTAAGATTCTATAAATTGCACTGCCTGGCAAAAAAAATACACACACAAACACACACATATACATATACACCCGCAAGGCTCAAATCTGAGCTCTATCTCTCACTAGCTGTGTCATTGTTGGGATATTACCTAACCCATCTGTGCATTTGCAAACTGCCGATAACAGTACCTACTTTATAGGGTTGTTGTGACATGCAGTAATTCAATAGGGTATGTTATTGCTAGGAATATACATTTTTACATAAATGAGATCAAATAATGAATGCATATATGTATACATGTATTTATATTATACAGCACATGCATTTCTTTAATGTTCTTACAAACTCTTTGTAAACATTATTTAAAAATAATGAAACATTTCTCCTTCCCTTATTAAAACCCTTTTCTACACTTTCAGAGTAGGCCTTGCAATTTGAAAGTTTTTGAAATAAGGCCTCTCCTATCCTAAAATATATCCCATACCTCCTCCTGCTGTATTGGTCTATCTGTCCTTCAAGTCCCACTTCTAAAAAGTCACTACCCAGGCTTCCGTTTCCATAAGAAGTCAGGAAGCCTTTCAGTTTTCTCCTAGTCAGCATTTTACTGTAGGGGCTCCCCAGGTGGCGCTAGTGCTAAAGAACTCACTTGCCAATGCAAGAGACTTAAGAGACTGGTTTGATCCCTGGGTCGGGAAGATCCTCTGGAGGAGGGCATGGCAACCCACTCCAGTATTCTTGCCTGGAGAATCCCATGGACAGAGGAGCCTCATGGGCTACAGTCCATGGGGTTGCAAGGAGTCGGACATGACTGAAGTAACTTAGCACATACAGGCTTGAAAGGTAACAGTTCAGGAAATATTACTAGGGACTCCCCTGGTGGTCCAGTGCTTAGGAATCCATCTGCCAACGCAGGAGACACGGGCTTGATCCCTGGTCGCAGAAGATTCCACATACCTCAGGGCCATTAAGCCTTTGTGCTTTAATTACTGAAGCCCGCATGCCCTAGAGCCCGTGCTCCGCAATAGAAGCCATGCACTGCAACTAGAGAGGAACCCCCACTTACTGGAACTGGGGAAAGCCTGCACACTGCAGTGAAGACCCACTGCAGCCAAAATAAATACATAAATGCAGTAAAAAGTAAATAAAAATTTCCATTCCTGCTGACAACAGACATTTATTTCAATGTCTATTTAAAAAAAAAAAAAAGTAAATGTTACTGTGGAGCAGAGAGATCCCAGGGAAAATAGTCTGACCGACCCTGGCAGCACCCATAAGAGGCATCTCAACATGTACTCAATAATAGTTGTTGTTTAGTTGCTAAGTTGTGTCTGACTCTTTCTCACCCCATGGACTGTAGCCCACCAGACTCCTCTGTCCATGGAATTCCCCAAGAATACTGGAGCGGGTTGCCATTTCCTCCTCCAGGGGGTCTTTCCTACCCAGGAATTGAACCTGGGTCTCCTGCATCGGCAGGCTGATTCTTTACTGCTGAGCCACGGGGGAAGCCCAAACAGTAATAGTAGCACTCGTTAAGTCTCACCTTTTGCAGGCATGTGCCAGGTACACTGGGGATGAGCAAAACAGACACCATCTACCTTCACGGAGCCCAGCCTCCACCACACCAAGTTCACAGTTAAGAACTGCGATACAGGTGGCAAAGGCAACATGCTGGTGAGCATGTGGCTGAGGGGCTGAGATAGTCTTCTGGCAAGAACAGCCTCCCCAGGAAGCAGGATTTGAGCTGCAAGCTGAAGCTGGGGTAGGAGTTTCCAGGGTGATAGGGGCACGATATGGAGTACATCCTAGGCAGAGAGAAGAGCCTGCCCAAAGCTCTGAGATGAGAGGACTTGAAGGCCAGTGTGACCGGAGGACAGGGAGTGAGCCTGATTCCTCTCTCGCCTGACACCTTGGGATTCCACCCAGGACAAGGGAAATGAAGTCACCAGTGACAGTGTGGTGGGCCTGGGAGCAGTGCAAAGAGAGGTCAATGGTGATGAAAGATTTTTTCACACAGGCCATAAGGAAAGCAGAAGTGGGCTGCCTGGATCGCCTCCTTCTCTCAGGGCCACACCAAACCCCTCTCCATCCATTCTCATTTGTAACCAATGGGAACTATATTAACCAACTCTGCAGGGGTACTGGGAAGGCTAAATGAGAAAACATGTAGGCAAGCATATATATAGTAGCTACTACTTAAAATATTATTTAAGGACTTCCCTGGTGGTCCAGTGGTTAAGAATCTGCCTGCCAACACAGGGGACACAGGTTCATCCCTGGTGCAGGAAGATTCCACTAAGACCGTGTGCCACATCTAATGAAGCCCACGCGCAGCAACAAGAGAAGCCACTTCAAAGAAGAGCCTGTGCACTGCAACAAAGAGGAGCCCCTGCTTGCCAGAACCAGAGAAAGTCTGCAGCAACGAGGACCCAGCACAGCCCAAAATAAATACACTAAAAAATATTTTAAAATATCATTTAAGGTGACCTTGTTTATATGCTCAGTGATTAAAAGGAAAGATGCTCTGTGTTTGCATCCTGCCCCAGCAAAGTCCTAGATAACCTTGGGGAAGTTACTAAACCTCTCTGAGCCTATATCTTTTGCATTTGTAAAATAAGAGTGTCTAAGGCAGTTTCTAAAATAAATCCCAATGATCTGCCCCCTCCCGGTGTTCTCATCTTTGCATAAGCCCCTCTCTCTGTGTGTTGGCCAGATCCAGTGACTTGCTTCTAACAAGCAGAACGCAGCAAAAGTGATGAGCTGCCACTTCTGAGATTCCATCAAATTACCCACCCGGTCACTGCCTCAGACTGCCGCTCCTCCCTACATGTCTTGGGGCTGCATGCCATCTTCCCACAGTTGATCTAGAGTGCTCTCAGTTTTGTCTTCCTTAAACATGTGAGAACTTAAGATACACGAAGCACCAAGAAGAACAATGTATGTACAGAAGCTTCAATATAAAGATGAATAGGATTCAATTCAATCGATCAACAATTCACTTTGCACTTATCATGAGCCAGAGGTACTATCACAGATGCCAGGAAAGCAGCAGGGATGACGTCCACCAGGGACCTGACCATGGCGCTGAGTGAGGGTCCAGAGGACAGATACACAAGAGTACCGGGAAAGAAAATCCAGGAGGGAAGGCGATTCCTAGCTGGGAAATTCTGCAGATGATCCCAGTTGTAACAGCTGCCATTTGCTAAGTCCCTACTCTGTGCTGGGTACTTGCTACACATAATCATTAATCCTGAGAATACCAATCATTTCACAGCAGGTGTTTTTATTTGCTAATGTGGACTGCAAAGCTCCAAGGAGAGTTAAGTGACATGCCCTGTATTACTCATGAAGGAACAGTGGAAGGAGTCACGATCTGAAACCAGGACTACCCCACTCAAAGCCCAAGCAAGGTATTTTTTTTTTTAATACTTTTTTGGCCACACCACACAGCATGTGGGATTTTAGTTCCCTGACCAGGGACCGAACCCACACCCCCCGCATTGGAAGTACAGTCTTAACCAGTGGACTGCTGGTAAGTCCCCCAAGCAAGCCATTTATGCCAAACCTTCCTACCACTAGGGAACATCTTTTTTCCAACAGGGAAAAAACGGAAAAAGTAGCGAAAGATAATTATGAGGTAGCACAACAAGATTTCCAAAAGTGCAAGGTTTTAAAAGATATGGACGAATGCAGGAAAAATAAAAATAAAAACAGAAGACTACAACCAAATACAGACTGTTATGCTACAAAGACTGCTCTTTTAATGTGCACTTGCTCACAGGTGACAGGTGAACAGGGAATGATATCAGAATGATACCTGTCATGCTGGTTCGTGTAAAACTTCAAGCTTTCTACAACTAAACAGTGAAAAGTGAAAGTGTTAGTTGCTCAGTCGTGTTTGACTCCTTGTAACCCACAGACTGTAGCCCGATAGGTTCCTCTGTCCATGGGATTCTCCAGGCAAGAATACTGGAGTAGGCTGTCATCACCTCTTCCAGGGGATCTTCCTGACTCAGGGATCAAACCCGAGTCTCCTGTGGCTCCTGCATTGGCAGACAGGTTCTTTTCACTAGTGCCACGAACTAAAGAGTACATTTTAGCAATAGAGATAGACCTTAAGAAACACAAAATTCACTATAATTACCTTCCTGGGATGCACGTAGCAGTTGGTTTCCACTTATATTAAGCCATCTGGTGAAGCAATAAATGGAAATGAAGGTGGTACAAAAAATTTTCCCTCTATACAACACATCAGATGAAGGGAGACCCCCCTATACAAAATTTACCTATGTATAAAATTTATCTCTATGCAAAAAACACTAGAAGAATGCAGATCCTACAACAGATTTTTAATTTTGATGAAAACAGTCTTTCTTGGAAGTGACATCTCTCGGGAACCTACCTCTAATCTAGGAGGAAGCACGCTCCCCAGGGCACAGGGGTCTAGGATGGACAAGGATTCGAGGTTTGACTGTTAGCAGAGATTTGACTGCTAATATTTTAATTCAGATTGTTGTTGTAGTTTTAGGGTTCTTCTTACAAAGTTACATAAGTTTTGCGTGTTCTGTTCCAATTCTATATTTCCTGTAATTCCATTTCCAGTAACGTGATTTCAGAAGGTGAGTCTTTAAAAAATGCACATGAAAGTTAATAGCAGAAACTTAGAAAACTAAGATCATGGCATCTGGTCCCATCACTTCATGGCAAATAGATGGGGAAATAGTGTCAGACTTTATTTTTGGGGGCTCCAAAATCACTGCAGATGCTGACTGCAGCCATGAAATTAAAAGATGCTTACTCCTTGGAAGGAAAGTTATGACCAACCTTGACAGTATATTAAAAAGCAGACATTACTTTGCCAACAAAGGTCCGTCTAGTCAAGGCTATGGTTTTTCCCGTGGTCATGAACGGATGTGAGAGTTGGACTGTGAAGAAAGCTGAGCGCCGAAGAATTGATGCTTTTGAACTGTGGTGTTGGAGAAGACTCTTGAGAGTTCCTTGGACTGCAAGGAAATCCACACAGTCCATTCTAAAGGAGATCAGTCCTGGGTATTCACTGGAAGGGCTGATGCTAAAGCTGAAACTCCAGTACTTTGGCCACCTCATGAGAAGAGTTGACTCACTGGAAAAGACTCTGATGCTGGGAGGAATTGGGGGCAGGAGGAGAAGGGGACGACAGAGAATGAGAATGAGATGGTTGGATGGTATCACCGACTCGATAGACGTGAGTTTGAGTGAACGCTGGGAGTTGGTGATGGACAGGGAGGCCTGGGTGCTATGATTCATGGGGTCGCAAAGAGTCGGACGTGACTGAGCGACTGAACTTGAACTTGAGAGAACTGTGTCAGGAAACTCTACACAGCCCCAGCTGTAAAGGACACTGGAAGGACAATTTTAAAAGTGTTATATTTAGAGCACAAACAAGGAAATGGGACAGGTCAGCTGTCTGGCACTGAAGCTAAAGGGTTGGAGGTGACAGAGAGACTAGAACTCTCTCAGCCCCTTTGCCTCTGTCTCCTATCAAAGAAAATGATTTTTGTACTAAAAGAGTAGCAGGAGTCTAGGCAACATGGGGAAGTGAGCTCAAGAGAAGAGAAGCAAAAAGCACCAGGCTAATCTAAAAGGGATTCAGTTAAGTGACAGTCAAGTGCACTGAAAGAATATGTGAATGGGACAGTTATTGGTGACATAGGAGCTTTTGAGAAAGAGGGGCCGGAACCCTGAAGGGCCACAGAATGGGGTGGGGTCTATAAACAACTGGTGAAACTGATATCATTCCCAGCGAAATTCTAGTACAAGTTAAAATGGACTGCTTTGGCGGTCTTGAACTTGAAACCACAAGCATTAAGAGTCAGTGTGAGACCACTAGAAGCAAGCTAGGTCAGACAAGTCACACAGCCTTTTTAGACTGTCCAGAGAATGAGAAATTAAAAAGTTAATTCAACAAGTATTTATGGAGTGTGTACTTTGTACCAGCCTCTGGTGGTTGAGTATAGATTAGTTTGGTAACAGATTAGTGAACACAACAGGCAAAAACTCACGTGTTCATAGTTCCTTAAAAAAATTAAATAGAATTACCACATGATCCAGCAATTCCACTTCTGGGTATTTATCCAAAAGAAATGAAGGCAGGAACTAGAAGAAATGAAGGCAGGAACTGGGACTGCTATTTGTACACCAAAGTTCACAGCAGCATTATTCACATTAATAACTAAAGAGTGAAACAACTCAAATGTCCATCAATAAATGAACAGATGAACAAAAGACGGCCTAATTATATATATATATATATGTGTATGTATGTATGTATGTATGTTTATAGGCTTCCCTGAAACCTCAAATGGTAAAGAATCTGCCTACAACACAGGAGACCTGGGTTTGATCTCCGCTGCATTGGGAAAATCCCCTGGAGAAGAGAATGGCTATTCACTCCCATATTCTTGCCTGTAGAATTCCAAGGACAGAGGAGCCTGCTGGGCTACAGTCCATGGAGTTACAAAGAGTCAGACACGACTGAGCAACTAACACACACACATAATAGAATACTCAGTTCAGTTCAGTTGCTTAGTCATGTCCGACTCTTTGCGACCCCATGAATCACAGCATGTCAGGCCTCCCTGTCCATCACCAACTCCCAGAGTCCACACAAACTCATGTCCATCGAGCTGGTGATGCCATCCAGCCATCTCATTCTCTGTCGTCCCCTTCTCCTCCCGCCCCCAATCCCTCCCAGCATCAGACTCTTTTCCAGTGAGTCAACCCGTTGCATGAGGTGGCCAAAGTATTGGAGTTTCAGTTTTAGCATCAGTCCTTCCAACGAACACCCAGGATTGATCTCCTCCAGAATGGACTGATTGGATCTCCTTGCAGTCTAAGGGACTCTCAAGAGTCTTCTCCAACACCACAGTTCAAAAACATCAATTCTTCGGTGATCAGCTTTCTTCACAGTCTAACTCTCACATACATACATGACCATAGCTTGTATGAAAAACCATAGCTTGACTAGACGGACCTTGGTTGGCAAAGTAATGTCTCTGCTTTTTAATATGCTATCTAGGTTGGTCATAACTTTCCTTCCAAGGAGTAAGCATCTTTTAATTTCATGGCTGCAATCATCATCCACAGTGATTTTGGAGCCCCCAAAAACAAAGTCTGACACTGCTTCCACCGTTTCCCCATCTATTTCCAATGAAGTGATGGGACCAGATGCCATGATCTTCGTTTTCTGAATGTTGAGCTTCAAGCCAAACTTTTCCCTCTCCTCTTTCACTTTCATCAAGAGGCTTTTTAGTTCCTCTTCACTTTCTGCCATAAGGGTGGTGTCATCTGCATATCTGAGGTTATTGATATTTCTCCCGGCAATCTTGATTCCAGCTTGTGCTTCCTCCAACCCAGCATTCCTCATGATGTACTCTGCATAAAAGTTAAATAAGAAGGGTGACAATATACAACCTTGATGCACTCCTTTTCCTATTTGGAACCAGTCTGTTGTTCCATGTACAGTTCTGACTGTTGCTTCCTGACCTGCATACAGGTTTCTCAAGAGGCAGGTCAGGTGGTCTGGTAATCCCATCTCTTTCAGAATTTTCCACAGTTTATTGTGATCCACACAGTCAAAAGCTTTGGCATAGTCAATGAAGCAGAAATAGATGTTTTTCTGGAACTCTCTTGCTTTCTCCATGATCGAGCGGATGTTGGCAATTTGATCTCTGGTTCCTCTGCCTTTTCTAAAACCTGCTTGAACATCTGGGAGTTCACGGTTCACATATTGCTGAAGCCTGGCTTGGAGAATTTTGAGCATGACTTTACCAGCGTGTGAGATGAGTGCAATTGTGCGGTAGTTTGAGCATTCTTTGGCATTGTTTTTCTTTGGAATTGAAATGAATACTGACCTTTTCCAGTCCTGTGGCCACTGCGGAGTTTTCCAAATTTGCTGGCACATTGAGTGCAGCACTTTCACAGCATCATCTTTCAGGATTTGAAATAGCTCAATTGGAATTCCACACCTCCACTAGTTTTGTTTGTAGCGATGCTCTCTAAGGCCCACTTGACTTCGCATTCCAAGATGTCTGGCTACAGGTGAGTGATCACGCCATCGTGATTATCTTGGTCGTGAAGATCTTTTTTGTACAGTTCTTCTGTGTATTCTTGCCACCTCTTCTTAATGTCTTCTGCTTCTGTTAGGTCCATACCATTTCTGTCCTTTATCGAGCCTATCTTTGCATGAAATGTTCCCTTGATATCTCTAATTTTCTTGAAGAGATCTCTTGTTTTTCTGTTGTTTTCCTCTATTTCTTTGCATTGATCGCTGAGGAAGGCTTTCTTATCTCTCCTTGCTATTCTTTGGAACTCTGCATTCAGATGCTTATATCTTTCCTTTTCTCCTTTGCTTTTCGCTTCTTTTCTTTTCACAGTTATTTGTAAGGCCTCCTCAGACAGCCATTTTGCTTTTTTGCATTTTTTTTTCCCATGGGGATGGTCTTGGTTCCTGTCTCCTGTACAATGTCATGAACGTCCGTCCAGAGTTCATCAGGCACTCTATCTATCAGATCTAGTCCCTTAAATCTATTTCTTACTTCCACTGTATAATCATAAGGGATTTGATTTAGGTCATATCTGAACGGTCTAGTGGTTTTCCCTACTTTCTTCAGTTTCAGTCTGAATTTGGCAATAAGGAGTTCATGATCTGAGCCACAGTCAGTATTATGAAGCATTAAAAAGGAAGGATATTCTGACGCATGCTACAACATGGATGAGCATTGAAGATGTCATGCTAACTGAAGTAAGCCAGTCACAAAAGGACAAATATCACATGATTCTACTTATTTGAGGTACCCAGAACAGTCAAGTTCATAGATACAGAAAGTGGTTATCAGCAGCTAGGAGAGGAGAAAGAGAGGATACTGTTTAACAGGTACCGAGTTTCAGTTCGGGATGAAGAGAGAGTTCTAGAGATGGATGCTGGTGATGGCTGCAGAACAATGTGAATGTACATAATGCCACTGAACTGTATCCTTTAAAATGGTAAATTTTATGTTATGTCTAATTTTACCACAATTTAAAAAAAAAACCCATTTTGTCATATAATTTACATCCTGATTGGGGGAAGATGGAGCATGAACAGATAAAGAAGTAAAGGTTAGACTTTGGTTAGTGCTATGTAGAAAATTAAAGCACGAAAGGGAAGCAGGAGTTGGACTGCGAAAGGGGTGGCCAGGGAGGTGACTTGAGTAAAATGAACACCTGTAGAAGGCGAGGGGGGAATTCCCTGGCAGTCCAGAGTTTTCACTGCTGAGGGTGCAGGTTCAAACCCTGGTCAGGGAACCAAGATCCCACAAGCTGCATGGTGCGCCGAAAAAACAACAACACAACAACTAAGATTTCCTGGTGGCCCAGGGCCTGGGAGTCCACCTGCCAATGCAGGGGACAGGGGTTCAATCCCTGCTCTGGGAGGATTCCACAGGCCTCGGACAACTCCATAGCTACTGACCCCATGCTCTACAGCCCGTGCTCTGCAATTAGAGGAGCCACGACAAGAAGCCCAAGAGCCCCAGCTAAAGAGCAGCGCCCGCGCATGGCGACTAGAGAAAGCCCAAGCAAAGCAACAAAGGCCTAGGACAACCATAAATAAATACAAAAACTGGAATCTGGGGAAGTAGTCTGGACTGGAGATTTTAAAAAGTCAGCACAGGGCTTCCTTGGTGGCTTAGTAGTAAAGAATCCGCCTGCCAATGCAGGAGATACAGGTTCGATCCCTGGCCCGGAAAAATCCCGCACGCTGCAGAAAACAACTCAGAGTCTGTGTTCTACAGCCCAGGAGTCACAACTACTGAAGCCTGCATACCCTCGAGCCCATGCTCTGCAATAAGAGAAGCCACTGCAATAAGAAGCACGAGCACTGCAATGAAGAGCAGTGCCCACTTGGCACAACTAGAGAAAAGCTGTCACAGCAACAAAGGCCCAGCACAGCCATAAATAAATAATTTTTAAAAAATAAATAAAAAGTCAGCATATTTACAAACATGAGACTGGATGAGATCACCAAGTGAGTAAGTACAGATAAAGAGGGTCAAGGAGTGAGCCCAGGGAGAGTTAGGAGGCTGAGCAGTAGCAGCCAAACAGACCAAGTACAAGGACTACCGCGTTTGCCACACAGAGGTCATGAGTAACTCTGACAAGAGAAGCTTGGTGAAGTCCTGGGTATAAACCCCTGGTTCACAGTGGGTTCAAGAGAATAAGAGAAGGCAACCTAAATGTCACTTGACAGATGAATGGATCAGAAGATGTTGTACGTGTACACACACACACACACAGAGACAGGAATATTACTCAGCCATAAAAATAATGAAATAACGCCATTTGCAGCAACATGGATGGACCTAGAGATTGTCACACGAAGTAAGCCAGAGAAAGACAAACATGATATGATATCGCTTATATGTGTAATCTAGAAAAAATAAATGAACTTATTCATAAAACAGAAATAAACCCAGACACAGAAAACAAATTATGGTTACCAAAGGAGAAAGGGGGAAATTAGGAGTTTGGGATTAACATGCTACTATCTATAAAAAACCAACAAGGACCTACTGTATAACACTGGGAACTATATTCAATATTTTTCAATAACGTATAAGGGAAAAGAATCTGAAAAAGAATAGATATATAAGTATCTACTGAATCACTGAATCACTTTGCTGTACACCTGAAACTAACACTTACACTAATGTGTAAGTCAATAATCACGCTTCAGTAAAAAAGAAATAAAGGGAACGAAAGGCACTGAAGGCAGAATATAAACTCTTTTTTTTGGCAAAGGTGAGCAGGGAAATAGAGCTACACCTGGAGGGGGGAAGAGAGTTCAAGTTTTTCGTTTTTGCTTTTTGGATGGGAGAAATGACAGTATGTTTATGTATGGATACGAATGACTCAGATGGAAGGGAACAATTTGACGGCTGGAGCCATGTCCTTGAAGGGATGGGATCCAGTGAACAGATGGAGGGACTGGCTGCAGACAGCAGAGATCAATCGTGATTACTGCACGTGGGCACGGAGGCGGGTAGTATGTAGATGGGGGCAGGGGAGCCTTCAGTAGTTCTGAGAACTCCAATTTGCTCCAGAAAATAGAAAGTCATGTCATTAACTTAAGAGTAAGGATGGGGAGAGGGTGGGTTAGGGGAGCTGAAGGTGCTGCCTGAGTAGCTAGCATCTCATCCGAGAACACATGATGGAGTGTTTGTAATATCTCTGTGGACTAACACAGCCTGGCTTTATTAAGGACTAAGTGGGGTAGTAATTGAAGGGATCTCACACCTAGATTCGGAGAAGGTAATGGCAACCCACTCCAGTACTCTTGCCTGGCAAATCCCATGGACGGAGGAGCCTGGTAGGCTGAAGTCCATGGGGTCGCTAGGAGTCGGACACGACTGAGCGGTTTCACTTTCATGCATTGGAGAAGGAAATGGCAACCACTCCAGCATTCTTGCCTGGAGAATCCCAGGGATGGGGGAGCCTGGTGGGCCGCTGTCTATGGGGTTGCACAGAGTCGGATACGACTGAAGCGACTTAGCAGCAGCAGCAGCAGGGGTAGTAACTGGCCATCAAGGAATGGAGTGATGCCAGTCTAAACAGAGCTTCTTCCACTGGGATTTGACCTTAGTTCTTTTTGAATTGATATTATTATGACAGACCATGCCAGGGCCAAATTAAGGCCTTTATGTAATTCAAAATAAAAATGTTAAATCACAAGACAGAACAAAGTCCAATAATACATTTTCCCCTTATGGTAATAACTCTTAGCGTTTTTGCTAGTGTTTAAAAAATAGTGAGGGGGACTTCCCTGGTGGTCCAGTGGCTGGGACTCTACACTCCCAGTGCAGGGGTCCTGGGTTCAATCCTTGGTCAGGGAACTAGATTCCAAATGCCGCAACTAAGACCCAGCACAGCTAAATAAAGAAAAATAAATATTAAAAAAATATACATAAATGAGGGAACTCCCTGGTAGTTCAGTGGCTAGGACTCAGTGCTCTTCTGCTGAGGGCCCAGGTTCAATCCCTGCTCAGGGAATTAAGAGCCCACAAGTCGGGCAGCACGGCCCCCCAAAAAGAAAATATCAAATTCTTTGCAAGAGCTTTTGTTTTGGTGTTCTGCCTTATTGGTGCCTTCCACATAGGCTTAGTGTGGAAGGGTTTAGTGTCATTCGGGTAAATATAGACCCAAGTAGACCCAGGGAAATTTTGGAAAATTTGTGAAAGACACAAAGTTAGAGGAGCCACTGATAAGTTTATAAACAGAGATTAAAAATGACTGGAGAAATGGGCCAGATTTAACAAGTTGAGAATTCAACAGACTCCTTGCTCTTAGGTCCAGGATATCAACTACTCACAAAAAAAGCAGGGGGAAGCCACAGCTTAGTGGCAGCATCTATAAAAGAATACAGTGGGATCAGTAGAAACTCACTGACGCTGGAAGCACAGACCTCAAAACAGCAGTGAAAGCGACAGGGAGGTGGTAGGATTTTGGACACCTTTTAGTTTCTTCTATATTTTTTCCTTTATCTTTCAAATTGCTTATGATGATAATGACTTTGATAAACCTAAAATATTTAAAACTTGCTCGTATTTTCAGTTCAGTTCAGTCACTCAGCCACGTCCAACTCTTTGCAACCCCATTAACCACAGCACGCCAGGCCTCCCTGTCCATCACCAACTCCCAGAGTCCACCCAAACCCACGTCCATGGAGTCAGTGATGCTATCCAACCATCTCATCCTCTGTCGTTCCCTTCTCCTCCTGCCCTCAATCTTTCCCAGGGTCTTTTCAAATGAGTCAGCTCTCCTCATCAGATGGCCAAAGTATTGGAGTTTCAGCTTCAACATCAGTCCCTCCAATGAACACCCAGGATTGATCTCCTTTAGGATGGACTGGTTGGATCTCCTTGCAGTCCATGGGACTCTCAAGAGTCTTCTCTAATACCACGGTTCAAAAGCATCAATTCTTCTGTGCTCAGCTTTCATTATAGTCCAACTCTCACATCCATACATGACTACTGGAAAAACCATAGCCTTGACTAGATGTACATTTGTTAGCAAAGTAATGTCCCTGCTTTTTAATATGCTGTCCAGGTTGGCCATAACTTTCCTTCCAAGGAGCAAGCATCTTTTAATTTCATGGCTGCAATCACCATCCGCAGCAATTTTGAAGCCCAGAAAAATAAAGTCAGCCACTGTTTCCCCATCTATTTGCCATGAAGTGATGGGACCAGATGCCATGATCTTAGTTTCCTAAATGTTGAGCTTTAAGACAACTTTTTCACTCTCTTCTTTCACTTTCATCAAGAGGCTCTTGAGTTCTTCTTCACTTTGTGCCATAAGGGTGGTGTCATCTGCATATCTGAGGTTATTGATATTTCTCCCGGCAATCCTGATTTCAGCTTGTGCTTCCTCCAGCCCAGCGTTCCTCATGATGTACTCTGCATATAAGTTAAATAAGCAGGGTGACAATATACAGCCTTGACGTACTCCTTTTCCTGTTTGGAACCAGTCTATTGTTCCGTGTCCAATCCTAACTGTTGCTTCCTGACCTGCATATAGGTTTCTCAAAAGGTAGGTCAGGTGGTCTGGTATTCCCATCTGTTTCAGAATTTTCCAGTTTATTGTGATCCACAGTCAAAGGCTTTGGTGTAGTCAGTAAAGCAGCAGTAGGTGTTTCTCTGGAGCTCTCTTGCTTTCTCTACGCTCCAGCGGATGTTGGCAGTTCGCACCATGAATATGAATATGGCCTCTAACAATGGCATCAGCAGTGCAGCCCCACTTTGTGCTGCTCCTGGGCTGCTGAGTTGCGTCTGGGTGTCTTTGAGCTGAGCAGCCAACACAGTGAATGGCTTGGAAACCATATCAGATAAGGAAAGCTTGCAAGAGAAAGCTCAAGTGAAAACCTGGTTGGGAAGCAAGGACTAGGACTTGAGTGCTGTCTCCGAGTACATCAACTTGTACAAGAGGACTACTGGCAGAAACTGATGGGAGATGGGTGTCTCCCCCAGAGAATGAAGGGCAGAGCCAGACAGATGCATCATGGGGAACAGGAAGGAGAATTCCAGATCAGAAAGGGTAGCTGAACTAGTGGACCCTCCAAGACTTTTCTCAGTCTTGATGTTAGAATTTTTTAAAATGTGAAGTCCTGTATCAGAATTCTCTTCAAAATCAAATTTTCAAACTGGTGACATCTCAGTGACATCTGTAGTTTGTTAACAGTATCGTGCCAGTGTTAATTTCTTGGTCTTCACAAAAGTACTGTAGTCTTCTGTATCAATGTCAAATGTACCAAATGACATTTGAGGTAACTAAAGGGTACTGTGCTGATTGCAGCCATGAAATTAAAAGACGCTTACTCCTTGGAAGGAAAGTTATGACCAACCTTGATAGTATATTAAAAAGCAGAGACATTACTTTGCCAACAAAGGTCTGTCTAGTCAAGGCTATGGTTTTTCCCGTGGTCATGTATGGATGTGAGAGTTGGACTGGGAAGAAGGCTGATCGCTGAAGAATTGATGCTTTTGAACTGTGGTGTTGGAGAAGACTCTTGAGAGTCCCTTGGACTGCAAGGAGATCCAACCAGTCCATTCTAAAGGAGATCAATCCCGGGTATTCATTGGAAGGATTGATGCTAAAGCTGAAACTGCAATACTTTGGCCACCTCATGTGATGAGTTGACTCACTGTAAAAGACTCTGATGCTAGGAAAGGTTGGGGGCGGGAGGAGAAGGGGACGACAGAGAATGAGATGGCTGGATGGCATCACCGACTCTGTGGACATGAGTTTGAGTGAACTCTGGGAGTTGGTGATGGACAGGGAGGCATGGCGTGCTGTGATTCATGGGGTCGTGGAGAGTCAGACACGACTGAGCGACTGAACTGAACTGAAAGGGTACTGTACTATTTTTTCATCTTTTTTATAAAATTATCCCAAAATAAAATGTCTATTTAAAAAATAAAAAATTTTAAAGAATCTATAAAAGACTGGGTACATGTTTGTATATATAACTGGTTCACTTTACTGTACAGCAGAAACTAACACAACATTGTAAATCAACTATACTTCAATTAAAAAAAAAAAATCAGGGACTTGCCTGGCGGTTCAGTGGTTAAAACTTTTGAGCTTCCACTGCATAGGGCAGAGGTTGGATCCCTTGTCAGGGAACTAAGATTCCACACGTCATGTGGTGTAGCCAAAAAAAAAAAACAAACACCAAGAATTTGAACTCAACTCTATGCAGAAGAATTTTTCTCAGACTACAGGTCACAGGGTGTTCGAGTGAATGAGCTGGGGCCTTCGGGCTGACACAAGACTTGAACCTGTGTCTCTCATGTTTCCTGCATGGGCAGTCGGGTTCTTTACCACTAGCGCTACTTGGGAAGCCCAAGTATCACAATGGTAATCTATATTTCTGACTTAGAGTTCACAAAACATATGCTATTTTATCTCCACTCCAAGAATGTGATGTAACTATGGTTGGTGTTATCATTACGTACAAGCCAAAAAACTGAGGCAGCTGAGCAAGCTTCATCCACCAGCCCCCAGTCACTCAGCGGTTGGCTGGGGCCAGGCTACAAATCTATCTCACTTCAAGGTTCTCTCCAAAGTCTGGAACCATCCCTGTTCACTCCAGCCTAAACATTTTGTTGAACTGTCCACTGGGTTTGGTTCTCAGAGCTTGACTGCAGGATGGAAAGGGTGTTCACGGAAGCAATGTTTTGTAAGAGTGACACATATCTGAATGTCTATCAGCAGAGGAATGATTAAATAAATGATAGGCCATTCATTCTGGAAATAGTACACAGTTGTTAAAAAGAATGTGGTAGATCTGCAATTACTGGAACAGAATATATGGTTAGACAAAAAAAGCAAATTGCTAGTGCAGTATGTATAATATGATTACATGTTTGTAAAGAAAAAGTTAAAATAAAACTATAAACACACACACACATATATATACACACACACACAGAGGTCTAGAAGGTTATTCCCTGAGGGGGATGTAATAGCTTTGTAATGAAAAAACAACAACAATGAAATAAACTAAGTTCAGGAAACCTGGCATTAACTGGAAGGAATGGTTTACTTCCATGATCTCCTTTTCCTATCCCGTGTCTCTCCTGTCTCCTCTTCCAAACAAAGGAATAAGAATGCTACTTTGTTCCTTCCCTTCTTAAACAAGGAAAGATTGTTGCACTGATTTTCTTTAAGGAGGGAGGCCTGGGGCTGAGGACCACAAGATTTGAGATTTGAGGCTCCACCCAAATCCTAACCTACAGTAAATGACCTTCAAGATCTATTTGGCTCAACTACCCTTTTTTTGTTGTTGTTATAGTTAACCTAGATACTGGTTGGTTTCTTTGTGGCCCTTGTTCCTGGGCTAAATCTCTTATCACTGAGACATCAGATCCTTTGCCACCTGAGTCTGCCAACCTACTTATTTGCTCTAGCCCTGCCCAGCACAGAGCGGCTCCCCCAGTTCTCCTTTCCATGGGAACCCGCCCTGGAATTCTGTTTTCTTTCTTCTTCCTTCTTTTTCATGTGCCCCAACCACAGGGTGGAGTGGCTGAGAGCAGTGCAGTATGACAGAAAGAATACAGGCTTTAGAATAAATCAGACTTGGCACAATATCCTGCCTCTGCCAGAATCAGCTGCTTAACCTTGGGAGCATTTCTTAACCTCTGAACACTTAACTTCTCTGAACCTCAGTTTTTGCTACTTTAAAATGAGAATGAAACATTCTCACAGGACTTTCCTGATGGTCCAGGGGTTGAGAATCTGCCTACCAATGCAGGGGACACAGGATCAATCCCTAGTCTGGGAAGATCCCACATCCCTCAGGGCTACTCAGTCCGTGTGCCACAGTTAATGAAGCCCGCTCACACTAGAGCCCATGCTCTGCAACGAGAGAAGTCATCGCAAAGAGAAGCCTGTGCACAGCAACAAAGAGTGGCAGCCACTTGCTGCAACTAGAGAAAGCCCGTGCACAGCAATGAGCACCCAGTGTAGCCAAAAATAAATACATAAATAAATTTTTAATAAGTGCCCACAGGACTATGATGAAGAATAAGCATGATGAAAAACCCTGAGCGTCTAATCTAGAGTGAGCACAGCCTAGTGTGACTAGGTGGCAAGGGGCTGGAATTCACCCGGTGGCGTGGGCAGAGCCCACAATGCCAAGTTCCACTCCACTCTCCTTCCAAGAAGGCAACTCACGCACTACATACAACAGGCAACATGCTACGATCCACAATACTTCTAGGGGCCCATTAAAATGTTTTTTAATGATCTTAAGTTCTTTTAAAATCAGAAGAAAAAACTGATGAATGCTTATGTCAAGGACATTGTAATATTATGTCAATTAATTAATTATAATCATTAGTGATTTTATTACATTGATATTATATTCTTCCTTATAGCAACACAGTTGTAAAATACAATTTTTAATATATTACCTTTTTCAAATGGAGGAATGGGCCCACAAAGGCACACATGCTAAGGGCCCATGAAAGTTACAATGTGGCCCTCACATTCAACCCTCTTAAAGTCCTCCTTGGGGAGGACTTTCGACTGAGGAAAAGGGATGTGAGAGGGCATAGGTAAGGAGGAGGGGAAGAGATATGCAAGGCCTTCAATGATCACCTTCTTCCCAGTGCAAGCTCTCACCCTGTGGGATTTTTTCCATTTCTGTCCTGGGAACTTATTAATACATTTGCTTGAACCCACTGGGTAGGGGACAATATGGGATGTTCTAAAATACCACTCCACTCAAGTCATTTGGTGGGTCAAAAATGTAAATACACAACTCAACAACAACAAAAAAACAGACAATTAAAAAATGAGCAAGGACTTGAATAAACATTTCTCCAAAGAAGATCTACAGATGCCAATAAACACATGAAAAGAGGTTCAACATCACTAGTCACTAGGGAAATGTGAATCAAAACCACAGTGAGATACCATTCACACCCATTCGGATAGCCACTATCAAAAATAAAAAAATAACAAGTGTTGTAGAGATGTGGAGAAATTGGAACCCTATGCATTGCTAGTAAGAATGTAAAGTGTACAGCTACCCTGGGAAACAGTATGACAGGTCTTCAAAAAATTAAACAGAATTGCCACACATTCTTGCAATTCCACTTCTGGGTATAAATCCAAAAGAACTGAAAGCAGGAACTCAAAGAGATATTTGTAAAACCATGTTCACAGCAGCAGCATTCACAACAGCCAAGCAAGCCAAGCATCTATTGATGAATGAATGAATATAAAAAATGATGTACTTTATATCATTTTGATATAATATCATTTGATATTATATTCTTCCTTACAGCAACACAGTTGTAAAATACAATTTTTAATATATTACCTTTTTCAAATGGAGGAATGGGCCCACAAAGGCACACATGCTAAGGGCCCATGAAAGTTACAATGTGGCCCTCACATTCAACCCTCTTAAAGTCCTCCTTGGGAAGGACTTTAGACTGTGGAAAAGGGATGTGATATATATAAGGAAATTCTGACACATGTTACAAAATGGATGTGCCTCGGAAATGTTAAGCTAACTGAAATAAACCAGACACAAAAGGTCAAATTTTGTATGATTCCACTTACACTAGGTACTTAGTCAAATACAAATAGATCGAAAGTATAATGGTGGTAGCCAGGGGCTGTGGGGGAAGTGGAATGAAGAGTTATTATTTAATAGATACAGAAGTTCAGTTCAAGAAGGTGAAAAGTTCTGGAGATGGATGGTGGTGATAATTGCAGAGCAACGTGAATGTCAATCAATACTTTACAGCACTGAACAACACACCAAAAAATAATCAAAATGGTAACATTTATATTATGTTTATTTTACCACCAACTTAAAAAAAAAGGAATGTATATAGTTCTCCTTTTGCCCAAGTTCTAATTCCTTAGCTGCCAGGCAAGCATCACTTCTTTTCCTTACAGGCAGGTATACTCTGGAGGCCCTCTGTCTTCTCCCTCAGGATACCCTCCAGGGTAAGCACAGGCTCTGCAGCTCACAAGAGGTGGCACTGCCTTTGTCTGGAATCCCTGCTGCACCCCTCTTGGCCTGTATAAACCTCACCCATCCTTCAAGCATTAGTGCTTCAACCCCTTCCCCACTCATGAAGCCTGTACTGACTAATCTATCTGGTTACCCATTTCTCCCTTATTTCTCAGCAGACAACTAAAGATCTGAATTGTGTTCATCACCAGTCATACAGGACAGCACCTTCAACTTCCCCTGGGGTTCTCATTTGTTTCCACAACAGAAAAGCAGAGAATGTCTGTCCTCATGACAGATGAGACCGTATATGAAAACAAAAGTATATAGACTAACCAAGGTTTCATTCTTCCCTCATCCTAATTAACATGCGATGAAAACAAGCTTGGTTTGTCCAGCTAAGCTTGGTTATGAAATGAAAGGTGGGACTCCATTCTCAACGTGAAGCGGAAGAAGAGGGGATACTGGCCTGAGGAACAAGAGTTAACAATAGTTTCAGGGAACAAGGGGTTTTTGATGTTGGAGTGAATCATCAGAGGAGTGGAATTAGAAAGCAGGGAGAGGGACTTCCCTGGCGGTCCTGTGGTTAAGAATCTGGGCCTCCACTGTAGGGGGCCAGGTTCAGTCCCTGGTGAGGGAACTAAAACACCACATGGCAGAGATTTGGGGAATCCCACACAACCAGGGGCCAGGGGGAAAAAAACAAGCAGAATTCTTTCCCAGGAATAGATGGACTTTTCTTACAAGCACCCAGTAATAATAACCCAAGTTTTTGAGCGCTTACTAGATATCACACACTGTGCTCAGTGTTTTACATGGATTATCTCATTTCACCCTCACAGATAATCTTTTAAGGTACTATTTCCCCCATTTTACAAATGAGACTGGCGCTAAGAAGGTAGATTATTCACTCAAGATCACAAAGCTCTAAGAGGTAGCAGGAATGGGCCCAGGTCCATGAAACTCCAGATTCAAACAGTACTCAAGTGTGCAGTCACGTTGCCTTGGGCTTCCTCCCGGGTTTTGTGGTGTCAGGCAGGTGGAGAGTGGTGGAAGACTCTTCCCTTCTGGGCTGAGGCCTCAGGGAATTCCGGAACTGGGCTGGGGGTGAGGGACTTGAACTGGGAGAGGCGCTCACCTACCTGCTGGAGGAGGCGTGGCTGGGAAGGTAGTCATCGCGGTAGGTGAACGGGCACCGGTAGGGAGGTGCGGGTCTGTAGGAAAAGGGACAAAGCCCAGCATGAGGTGGGTGGGCCCGTGCCTGGGGCTGAAAACGACCGGAAATCCCAAGAAAGCCTCTGGTGCCAGGTTTTCCTGAATCCCTCCCCCTCCCCCCACGCTCCCTCTCCCCTTTGACCGTCTATCCCGAGATCCCTTCACCGGGCCACCGCGTTTACCTAGGAGGTGTATCGAGGCCTGAGAAAGTTAGGTAAGGGTCTGCAAATTAGCAACGGACCCGGGTTCGCCCAGGCGCGGTAATAGGTTTGCCCCCTACCACCGGCTCTCTCCCAGCCCGCGAGCTCGGGGAGCCGTCCACTAGGTGTCAGGAGAGCGCACGGAGGGCAGGCCCCCGGCCCAGGCTCGGTGGCGGCGCGGGGGCAGGGACCGGCCCCGCTGGGGGGGCCAGGAGCGGGGAACCGGAGGGAGGGTCCTCAATCGTCCCCTGGCCCGTCCGAGACGGGGCTTGGCTCGCCGCCCCCCAGTGCCCCTCGGTCGTCCGCTGCGCCGTCCGGTCTACCGACCCCCGCTGGCCGGGCCCCCGGGGCCGCCCCGCACCTGGCCCTGCCGAGCCTGGGACACCCTGGGGCCCTCGCCGCGCCCCCGATCGTCGGGGCCCCAGCCCCGGCCCGCCCCGCTCCGGCCCCCTTTACCGCGCCAGGCAGGGCTCGCTGCGCTCCGAGGGCGGCCCGTCCCGGGCACGGCTTCCGAGCCGCCGCGACGGGAGGCTCCAGCCGAGGCCCAGCTCGGCAGCTCTGGGTTTCGGTTCCTCCGCGGCCGCGGCGGCTGCGGTGTGAGTGTGGGCGCCCGGCGCGCCCGGCCTCCCGCCCCGCGCAGTCTCCTCCCCCGCGTGCTCACCTTACCAGTCGGACGGGCGCCGCGCGTCCCTCTCCACTCGACGGGGGCGGCACCGCAGGCACCGCGGGGACCCGCCGGGGACTCGGAGCTGAGGAGGCGCGCAGGGACGCGCAGAGTTAGCTGCCGAGGCCGGCGGGAGTAGGGCTGGGGGTGGGGTGGGGGCGGCCGACTGGGTGGGACAGGAAAAGAGGAGAGAAACCGCCCTCTGCAGGTTCCCTCTGCCCGCCGGGCCGCCTCCCCCGGGAGGAAAGGCTGCTTTTCCTTCTCCGATTGTCACTTTACTCTCCATCCGGAGCCGCTTCCTCCCCAGCCTGCCTCGAGGCTCCGCAGGGCACGGGATCTGATGAGCCCCGGGGTTAGTGCGATCCATCCGCTTTCCCCGCCACCGACATTATTTGAATTTTCAGCAGATGAAAAGTTACATTTCACTTGCGTTTGCATGTCATTTACGTAAATAGGTCTGTGTGCAGAAGCTTGGAACCTAAGCTAACGTAGTGGGCACACCTCGGGCCGGGGAGCAGGGGGTGGGTGCGGTGGGGAGAGGAACGATGCCCGAATTCTTCTGAGGAGATGTAGTGCAGAAGTTCAGAGCCTCGTGGACTTTGGACTCAAACAGTCCCAGCTCCGCTGCTTCTGAGTCGTGTGACTTTGGGCAGCCCTCATCCCTGAAATGGGGGACTGAAAAATCATGCCGTTTCAGTGTGGTTCTTGCAGCTGGGAAACACCTCCATTTGAGACTAATTAATGCCAGGCTTTAGTCACCTCTTGACTCACTTCTTTGTGGCAGGAAATGTTCCCAATTAATGAGCTCAATGAGTAAGGCTGTAATGTTAGTGCTAATACGGGCTCTGGAATCTGCCCTGCTGTTTGATCTTGGACAGTTCTGTTTCATTTCTCTTATCTGGAGCAGTACCTGTCACAGAATTCCTGTGGGGATAGAACGAGTTCATACACTTAAAGCACTGGAAGCTTACCTGGCACAAAGTAAGTGCTCAGTAAATGTTATCTTGGCTTCCTACTTATGAGTTAGAACTCTTATTGTTACTGGTCTTCCCTCTCAGTCTTACGGACTTCTCTGCTTGCTTCTTATTCCTGGAAGGAGTTACTAGCTTTGGGAATAAATATTTATATAAATCAGATAGAGACAGGAATTGTATTTGTTCATTTGGGAAACAAGGACTGAAAGACAGTCTCAGAGAATAGGGGCATAGAGTGAGGGAAAAAAGCAAAGAATACTCTGCAACAATCTAAAGGGGTGGGAATGGGGGGGGTTAAAGAGGGAGGGACACGTGCACCTATGACTGATTCATGTTGATGTATGACAGGCCAACACGATATTGTGAAGCAATTTTCCTTCAGTTAAAAATAAATAAGTTTCGGGGGAGAAAAGCAAAGAATAAATAATAAGCAAAGATAGTTGCTTTTATTTCTAAAGAGACTATTTGATTGGTTAAAAAAAGGAAAAAACAAAATAAGTTGATTAAATTCACTTACTTAAATATATATTCAAAGATATAGCAGTTGTCAGTGAGGAAGAGAAAGTCCATGTCTGAGAAAACTACCAATCCAACCAAGAAAGGCAAAGGAAGTTAACACGTAGGCAAGATGTATGTAAGTTAATAAAAAGGTAAGCCTGGCCAGTCCTAAGGTAAAGAATAGAAGAGAAAAGGAAACTCAAATCCTAAGGGCTAAATTGCAGAGGTGGACAACTCTTTGCATTTATTGACAAACTGACCATGAATTGCAGGGAAAGTTGAGATTTTTCTTGTATCTGGGTCAGTCTCCCCCATGGCATATTCCATAATGTTTTTTTCCTAATACTTTAAAAAATTATTTTTATTTTTTTATTCATTTATTTTTGGCTGTGCTGTGTCTTCATGTCTTAGCATGGTCTTTCTCTAATTGCGACAAGCGGGGACTACCCTTCCTTGTGCTGTGCGGGTTTCTCATTGCGGGGCTTCTCTTGTGGGGCACGGGCTCAGTAGTTGTGGCACATGGACTTAGTTGCCTCAAGGCATGTGGATCTACCTAGACCAGGGATTGAACCCATGGTGACAGGTGGTTTCTTAACCACTGGACCACCAAGGAAGTCCCTCCACTATGTTTGAAGATTGTTAGAACCACAGACTCTCCTAGAAGCCATCCAGTCCAACTGACTGCTGATTTGCTGTTACTGTTACAATTTAATGTGAAGGTTCATAGTCTCTCAGAAGCATCTTTTTTTTTGTTTGTTTAAAATATAACCTTAAAAGGTTTGCTGGTACATGATTTTATCCATGTAGGCACATGGCAAGCCACTCCAGTACTATTGCCTAGAAAATCCCATGGATGGAGGAGCCTGGTGGGCTGCAGTCCGTGGGGTCGCTAAGGGTCAGACACGACTGAGCGACTTCACTTTCACTTTTCACTTTTACACATTGGAGAAGGAAATGGCAACCCACTCCAGTGTTCTTGCCTGGAGAATCCCAGGGTCGGGGGAGCCTGGTGGGCTTCCGTCTATGGGGTCACACAGAGTCGGATACGACTGAAGTGACTTAGCAGCAGCAGCAGCAGCAGCAGGCACATGCCATTCATTTTGAAAGTGTAAACATGCAGAAAAATAGGATCCATATGCATGCACGGACTGGTTCCAAATTGGGAAAGGAGTATGTTAAGGCTGTATATTGTCACCCTGCTTATTTAACTTATATAAAGAGTACATCATGCAAAATGCAGGGCTAGATGAAGCACAAGCTGGAATCAAGATTGCGGGGAGAAATATCAGTAACTTCAGATATGCAGATGACACCACCCTTTTGGCAGAATGCAAAGAAGAATTTACGGAATTAAAGAGCTTCTCAATGAAGGTGAAAGAGGAGAGTGAAAAAGTTGGCTTAAAACTCAACATTCAGAAAACTAAGATCAGGGTATCTGGTCCCATCATTTCACAGCAAATAGATGAATGGAAACAGTGACAGACTTTATTTTCTTGAACTCCAAAATCACTGTGGAAGGTGATTACAACCATGAAATTAAAAGACGCTTGCTCCTTGAAAGAAAAGCAATGACAAACCTAGACAGCATATTAAAAAAGCAGAGACATTACTTTGCCTACAAATGTCTGTCTAGCTAAAGCTATGGTTTTTCCAATTGTCATGTATGGATATGAGAGCTGGACAATAAAAAAGGCTGAGCACTGAAGAACTGATGCCTTCGAACTGTGGTGTTGGAGAAGACTTTTGAGAGTCCCTTGGACAGCAGGGAGATCAAACCAGTCAGTCCTAAAGGAAATTAACCCTGAATATTCATTGGAAGGACTGATGCTGAAGCTCCAATACTTTGGCCACCTGGTGTGAAGAGCCGACTCATTGGAAGAGACCCTGATGCTGAGAAAGATTGAAGGCAGGAGGAGAAGGGGACGACAGAGGATGAGATGGTTAAGATGGCATCACCAACTCAATGGACACGAATTTGAGAAAACTCCAGGAGATGGTGAAGGACAGGAAAGCCTGGTGTGCTGCAGTGTATGGGGTCTCAAAAAGTCAGACACAATTGAGTGACTGAATAACAACATGCATGCACGTGCTCAGCACCCACTCAGCATAAAATAACCAATACTGTAATCAGTGTGTCCTCTGCTCTCTGGTGTATCCTGTATATCCTGGATGTGTCTTATTTCTCGTATTCTCTGGATATTTTACGTGGTCTGTCAATAGGCTCCTTCATATTGTAGGAAGTCAGGGATTGGGTGATGGTCTTGCAATTAATTCTAGATGCATACAGATAGGTGATGAATGACGCCTCAGGTGGTGGTGAGCTACCAGTGTTCTCCAAGTATTAAATGCCCCACTTCAGAAGCTGGAACAGCCATCCTTATGGCAACAGACTTCCAGGGGCCTCAGGGTAGAGGATAAGACATATTCATCTCTGCCCAGCTTTCAGCCCCTTCTTGTGCTGCTGCCAGGATGGCAGTCTTCTAAGTCCTAGTCTAGTAAGTTCTGTCTACCCACTACCATTGGGCCAGCCACAACTTCACCATTTTTCAAATTAGGGTAAACAATTTGATTCCTAACTGAGACCGTCTACCCTAGATAAGCAAAATGATTACTCATGCCCAGCTCACTAGCCCTCTCTCCGATCTTCCTGGAGCCTCCCCAGGGGAGGCCATATGCTAATGGAGTGTCAGTCTCATACGGTAAAAGTTTTCCACTTCATTTGTGCCTCTTTTGTGGAAGTTACCTTGAGTGCTTATCTCCCCACCAATAAACCAAGGACCCCAGAAGTCCTCTCTGGCACACTTTCCAAAGAGGACCAGTTCCCTAGGAGAGCCCAGAAGAGAAAAGGCCTGAACTGGGGCTTTGCCCAGGGAGGAGCACCCTAAGCAGGCCCTGGAGGGCCTTGTACAGCCGGAAGCCTATGCTCCTAGCATCCCCCGCCCCTCCCATTAGTCGTGAAGCGTCACCTGCAGCAGTGACCTAGAGCCAGGGGAACGGGGTGCCTTCTAGGGTAGGAATTAAAATACAGGCAGGAGAACTTTGATAGGGGGATATGCAACCTCCACTTCATTAGAGATCCTTTGAAGTTTTTCAAATGGAAGAATAACAGGATTAGCTCTCAGAAAAATGACTCCTAAGTACGAATATGCATTTCTAGCTCCCTAAGTGATATGTCTACTGAAAAGTCCTGCAAGTTCTCAAGCTCTTTGTATTAATGTTTGTATGGGACACCCAATAAACTGCAAATAAAGGGTACGATTTGATCAGTTTTGACAAATGGATATACATTAAATTATCACCACTATCCCAATCAAATCACCCCAAAGTTTCTTTGCCCTTCTTTGTAATCCACCCTCCTTACTACTCCCACCCTCTACCTCCACCACCAGGGGTCTTCCTGTCATTCCTGTAGACACTGTAAACACGAACACGCCTCCTCCCAAACTGGGCCAGTCAGAGTGGCAGGAGTCACAGTGGCAGGAGGCAGCTGAAGCTGAGTCTTCCAATGACAGCAGCCAGGAGGGGCAGTCCATGCATTCCTGCTACAGACATCAGTAGACTGGTTCTTTCTGCAGCCTGGTTGTCTTTCAGTTCTGTGAGCTGCGTAATATCCTTCCATCATATCCTTTAGTGCTGAATTATGTCAGTTTGTTGCCTGAAACTAGAAAACTCATATATAATGCACTTCCTCCTGTAGTCACCATTTCAGGAAATGTTACCACCAAGCCTAACCTAAAATAATTCCTTAAAACTTCAGTCTTCATCACGTCTCCTCTCTCTCATTGCTAAATCCTGCCTATTCTGCTCCCTGCTGAGTATTCTGTCTCTATAAAGTTCTTACTACCCCTCCACCCCCGCCATCATTGTTTCTCTAGTACTCAGTGCAGTGCTTGGCATACTACTCAATAAATTCTTGCTGAATGACTGAACGAATAGTGACATCATCCATCACCCCCAGAAACAAAAGCAATAATGGATGAGTGCTTGTATATGTATGCATATTTATCAGAGTGGCAGGACTTCAAAGTGAAATTTTTTCTAAAATTTATTATTTATTTACTTTTGGCTGCGCTGGGTTTTCTCTAGTTGTGGTACACAGGCTTCTCATTGTGGTGGCTTCTCTTGTTGTAGAGCATGGGCTAGGGTGCTTGGGCTCAGCAGTTGCGGCGTGAGGGCTTAGTTGTGGAATCTTCCCAGACCAGGGATCAAACCCATGTCCCAAGCATTGGCAGGCATATTCTCAACCAGTGGACCATCTGGGAAGTGCTCAAAGTTAGTTTTTAATGTTTTCACAGAAGCAAATGATAGGACATAAATCTGTGACTTCTGATTCCAAATCCATACCATTTCCATTACACTTTGTATCTATACCATGTATCCTTCCCCTTCACTTGGAGTTCTGTTTCTTCTTCCATCCCGGTCAGAGCCTTACTTACTTCAAGTACCAATCTGTAGACACTAGACACAGCTCTAAAATAAAACCCCTTTCCATTGATATTTGCTTATTAACCAAAGGGCAGAGGAGGTAGGCAATAATGCATCTAGACTGAGGAGAGGAGCCTGTGGCCCCAGGCATCAGCAAAGTGTTATAGCCAGGAGGTAGGGGGAGCTGGAGGTCAGGGATGTGACTAAAGCTTTCTGAACCTGGGGTACAGTCAATAACCTTGCCTAAGTGGAGAACAGTGTGCTGGCCTGGAACAACTTCCTGTGTCCAAAAAAAAAAAAACCCCACACACATCAGAATAATACTTTATTTAACAATCTGAAAATCTGTTCTTTTGGTTTTAAGTCCTGCAAAATGAGTGATAAAGATCTGTGCATGAGTCTCTGAGTATATGTGGTTATATGTCTGTATGAGGACAGATGCCTATGTCTACAGATGCTTTTGCTTTTTATAGTCTCACTATAATTTTAGCCCCACTTAATTAGTATATAAGGTCTTATTACTCTAACAATGCTAAAACCTGAATTAAATATTCCAAGTCCAACAGTCTCTTCTCCCAAGCCTGCCTCCCTCCCTCCCCTAAGTTTGCTCCTCAGCCTCCATTAATGCTAGGTCTTTAGAGACAGCCAGGATTCACAATTTGAGAAACCAGAAATGAATGCTGGATAGGTAGCCTCTCTGACCTACATCCTCTAGCTGAGGAGTTTCTCTGGGGAGCTGTGTGGGAAGGTCCTGGGAGTTCCTCTTCAGAGTTGCGCGTTTTGAATGGTAGACACCTAGAAAGTAAACATGATTGCATTAGATATGGACCTGCCCTCCCACCAACCACTCAAGGGAGGTAAAAAATCAATCTTCCTCTCCTGAATATATTTAGTGTAACACACTGGCCTTTATGGGGCGGGGAGAAGGATGTGAAACTGACTATTGGGATTATTGTAAAGCCTTATTGCAGAGACTGTTCACTATCTCATTCACCATCTCTTTATGAGGATTCGCAGAGAAGATTTCTTTCTTTTTTAAAAAATTACTTATTTCTAGCTGTGTTGGGTCTTGGTTGTGGTGCGTGGGCTTAGTTGACCCTCAGCATGTGGGATCTTAGTTCCCTGACCAGGGATTGAACCCATGTCCCCAGCAATGGAAAGCAAATTTTTAACCACTGGACCACCAGGGAAGTCCCAGAAGAGATTTCTTTTCATCTCAGTAGCAGGAGTTGTTCTCTTAAGGAAAGGGTATCATAAAGTGGGTGAACTGATCAGGTTTTCCCTCTTCTTGGATGTTAGAAAGTCTGGAACCAATTTTGTGGTCTATCGTTAGTCTATTTTACAGAATGCATTTTTGTACTTGCCTAATTCATGGCTCCATTTTATGTCACTATCACTAATGTACAGAATTTTGCGTTACTTTACTACATTTTGTGTGTGTGTGTATTTACCTTTTGTATGCCTTTTATGTCTCTCAACTCCTTTTTGAAATAAGTTTGCTGCTGCTGCTGCTGCTAAGTCGCTTCAGTCATGTCCGACTCTGTGCGACCCCGTAGACTGCAGCCCACCTGGCTCCCCCATCCCTGGGACTCTCCAGGCAAGAACACTGGAGTGGGTTGCCATTTCCTTCTCCAGTGCATGAAAGTGAAAAGTGAAAGTGAATTCTTAGGAGCGGCTATGAGAAGGGATCAGGAGATCCAAGGCCAGTTGGGAAATGGGCACAAAAGGAAGCCTCATTTACTCTTGATTCTTCTGGCTCCCACCTGCTTGACTTTGCCCTAAGGAATCTGTTCACTGCTGGGTTCCCCTCGCAGCCCACAGTGAGGATTCCAGCCTGCAGCCAAGCCTTGGTCCATCCCCAGTCCCAGTCTCACCACCCCCGTGTTCTCTGAGCATCTGGCCTCCTTACCTCTTCTTCAGGCTCGGGTGCTATGACATTGCTGTTTTCTGGAACTGCAGAGCCATGAAGCTGAAGACTTTGGTTCTACAAAAGAAGAGTTCTACTGGTGAGATGTGGCTCAGCCTCCCAGCCTGTCGGCTTAAAAGGGGCTTTTGTGCCTTACACTTTATAAGGGTCACAGGTAATACTAAGGGCAAGCATATAAAGTTGTTTCACTGCAGCCTGAAAGCATCAGGGAAGGCTTTATGTCATCCTCTCTTGGATTAGGAAAATAAGATTCAAAGGCTGAAATGACTTGCTGGGACAGGCAACCAGGCCTTTGAATTCCAGAAGTGTTTCCATGATTTGTGTGACACACATCTGTATAGATGTATTTATGTGACGGTCTGTAAGGATACAAATATAGGTCTTAAAACCACTAGCTACCACTTTTAGACTAATTCTCCTCAAGAATGCACACACTTAGATGATCCTAACCCCTGGCAGTTAGGAAAGCCAAGTGGCATGATGTCTTCTTTGGGAAAAGGTCGAGGTTCTGAGATAGGAGCCTGAGGCATGGAACTGCTAAGACAGGGGAAGACCCTGGCACTCTAAGGTTTAAAAAGAATTTTTAAAAATTGAAATTTAATTTACATACTATAAAAGTCATCCTTTTAAAGTAAAACCTAACTGTATGATAAAAAAAAAAAAACCAGCTTCCCTGGTGGCTCAGAGGTTAAAGCGTCTGCCTCCAATGCGGGAGACCCAGGTTCGATCCCTGGGTAGGGAAAATCCCCTGGAGAAGGAAACGGTAACCCACTCCAGTATTCTTGCCTGGAGAATCCCATGGACGGAGAAGCCTGGTAGGCTACAGTCCATGGGGTCGCAAAGAGTCGGACACGACTGAGCGACCGAACCGAACCGAACTGTATGATAGTCATGTGAAATTCTGTGATTTCTCCTTTCAGGAAAATTTCCTTATTCATAGTCCCTCTGCTCATTCTAGGCCATGAATTACCTCAAAGGTAATACTAACTCTGGGCTTTCATGGTGGCTCATTGGTAAAGAATCTGCCTGCAAGGCAGGTGACGCGGGTTCAATCCCTAAGTTGGGAAGATCCCACGGAGAAGGAAATGGCAACCCACTCCAGTATTCGTGCTTGGAGAATCCCATGGACAGGAGCCTGGCAGGCTGCAGTTCATGGGGTCGCAAAGAATTGGACATGACATAGTGACTAAACAACAACAATACTACCTCCAAGTAAGTAAGTGCTACCTCCAAGGAAATTATCAGAATCTTCATGTTCTCTCAGGTGATTCAAATGCTTGGCAAGAACAAATTTTCTCACAGTTATCTTTTTATTTACCTACTTTTATATTTGATAGGTCCACAGTTCTGCTTGAGAGAACTATGATTTATGATGTATTTGTGAGGGAGGTGAACAAATTTTATAGGGACACAAGCTTCAGAGGACTGATGATACTGACAGGCCAGGATCTAAGATGCTCTATTGGTTAATTCCGCAGGAAAAATATGTCTCCTTAGCCACTGACTAAAGCAATCCCACAGGAGAGGCTGGGAGTAAGGAAAGACTATATAAATCTCAAATGTAAGGAGGTTGTGTCCTGTACCTCTTTCCCTAGGAAGATAGTGTTACTAGCCTGTTCCTCAAAATAGTCAAACAGCATCATGGCCCCCAGAATCTCCCCTTCAGTAAAATTACTCCAAGAATGCAAACTTATTCACCTGAGCTAAACAGTTCATTCTATTGCTGCCTCTATACTAAAATCATACATTACAAAGTCAAATTTCATTTTGGGTTTTCCATACAGTTGAGTTGCTTTTTTCAGTGCAGAAAAGTGACTCTACTCTTCACTACACAAAACCCCACACTGACCTTGTGCTTATTCACTGTCCACATGTCCCGCATCTCTCTCTCACACAGAATGGCAACCTCACACTGGAAACCAGCCAAGGGCAAGTTTTATGTCCTGTGTATCAGGATTTTCAATATCTCAATATCTCATGTGAATCACGTGAATATCCTTCCCAGGCAAGGACATAACATCCGTGATGACTCAGATTTTAGTACCTCAGGTGAGTCAGCTGAGATAAGCTTATTGTCCTCATGTTTTCTATCTTCCTTGTCTTGCCAGGCATCACAGCCTTGTGCCCTTTGTCCATGCTAGCTCCTCTCAGACAGCAGGGAGCTCCCAAGATAGCCGGGTCAACCTTCAGGTAGGCATATTCAGTAGCAGGGTGCTATGATCTGAGGTGTATCAGACATCTCACACTCCCAGATATCCACATGGTTCATGCCCTGGCCTCCTTCACTGCCCAAGTGTCACCTTTTCTGACCACTGTTTAAAACTGCAATTCAGCACCCCCTCCTGGTGCCTTCCCCTACTTAGTTTTTCTCTGTAACTCTTATTAGCACTAAACTATAATTTTACTTACTTATTCTGTTTCTTGTCTCTTTCCCCTCCACTAAAAGGTAAGATGCAGGAAGGCAGAGAATTTGGTGTTTGGCTTCACTCCAATAACCCCACTTCCTGGAAAAGTGTCTGGCACATAGAAAGGGTTTAATGAATGACTGTGGGCTGAATGACTGAATCTGGATGCCACCCAGTCAGATGCTGCACCATAACACTCTCCACAGTGCACCTGACAGGTTGGTGACTGTAGAGCCTGAGCTTCTAACATCAAGGAAGGGGAACTGTTTCAAGGTGGCTCATCCTTTGGTTTTTGGATGCCCCTGGTGCCCCCTTTTCCTGTATTAAAAAAAGATTTTTCCCATGCCATTTTTTAACAGAGCTAATCACTGAAACTTCCTCTACACTGATTCAAAGTGTACCTTAAAAAAAACTACTTTACACGTAGGGCCTTTTTCTGTCCTCAGGAGTCCTGAAGAACAAGTGAAATCTCTCTTCTATATCATAGACTTTCCATGTAATTTGAATATAGACTTGATTTCCAGATCTTTCACAGAGGGTCTGTGTCTCTATTTTAACACAATCCTTTTCTCATCAAAATTTTCACTTTTCAAAAGACCATCCTTTTGCTTTACTGTCCTCTGTGAGTTCCTTCTAGGCCTCTCTCATCAAAGACAATGCTTTGGAAATTTGCTGATGCCATTTTGCCTGGGGTCTATTTACCGTAGTTACAAGTATGACAAAGTGAAATGAGACCTTCCTCCCTACCCCACATTAAAAAAGGTAATGATCAGGATGTCAGTTGTAGGCACTTTATACTGGGAACTCCCAGAACTTGGAGCAAAAGAAAGAAAGTAAGAATTAGTAACAATCTGGTTATACTAATATTAGAGATAAGCCCTTTGCAGAAGTCAATTATCCTAGCAGTACATATCACTAAATTAGCTGCTATGATGACGTGAAAGAAATCCCAGAACCAAAAAAGGTGTCCAAGACTATCCTTGAAACTGTAATATAATGACGTAAAATCCTGTCTACTGTGGGGCAACCTGAGCATAGCAAAATTGATCCACATGGAGATTATAAAAGGGAATAAAGACTCAGCCAGATCTATTCTCACCTGAGAGATCATCAAAGTAGGGGAAGTACAAAGTTCTTCTGGGTTTGGATTGTCGGTGCTTTCCTTTTCTTTTATTGGCTTCTCTGGTGGCTGTGGCTCAGGAGAAGCCTCTGAGGAGGCCCGAGGGCTGGCGGGTGAGGCTGGAGGGCTGGAGGGCGTGTTCCCTAAGGAGGCCCTGGGACTGGGAGTGGCTCTGGGAGGCGGAGGCCTGTTAGGTGGTGCTGAGGCCCTCTGCACAGAGACTCTCTTCTTTAGCTCTTCAGATCCTTCGCTTGAGGTTCGAGTTCGGAGGACTACTACTGAGGAAGATGAAGCCTGCTCTGAAGGGGTCAGAGCTCTGCCTGGTGATGGAGCTGGGGAGCAAGGGAAAACTTCCTCCTGGGACTCTCGATCCTCAATGAGGGGTGAGGGCTGGGACTGGGTGGGGCCATTACAGGCTAGCAGAGGCTCTTCTTCCTCAGAGGAGCTTGTCTCAGCCTCCTCCTCTGTTTCCTTGTCTTTTAAGGGCTCTTCTTTAATCTCAGAGTTGTCTTCTCCCTGGGCTGAATCAGATGCCAGCTCTTCTTCACTTGCTGAGCTGGAGTCCTTCTCACTCTTCAAGGAAAGGGCAGAAGGACTGGTAGGTGAGGTTAGAGGGCTGGAGACTGTAGATGTTCGAACTGGGGGAGAGATGACTAAAGAGCGTCTGTTGCTGCTAAAAAAAGGAAGGGCATTTAGATTCAGAAGAGCTAAAAACTGGAAGTAACCCCAATACCCCAAGTATATAATGCTATATTCATATAATAATAAAACAGAAAAAAGCAATTTAAAATGGCATCAGAAAGTTTGTATAATTTGCAATAGTGCTTAAATTATAAAGTAAAGTGGAAAAAGGG